>NW_017803313.1:383059-451385 GCF_001625305.1 Branchiostoma belcheri | reverse complement strand
TTGTTACACAAGGCCCCATAGGTAGCCTGAAAAATGCCTGATTTTGGAAGTAAACTGAGTTTTTACACAAAAAATTATCCTCAAAATCGGAGTTTAAAGGCGTATAACTTGCAGAAAATGCAGAATATCGGCAAAAAATCTATTGTGTTGTGATTACTGTGGCATGTTTTGTCTACAAACCAATTTTCGCCGAGAATTATTGATGTTTGATATTTTTTCCCGGCCCTTTGGTGCAGGCCCTCCTTTGGATTTAGTCCCAAGGCACGAGGTCCATTTTGATGACGTCATTTGGTCACGTGATTACACCAAGAAAGCTACTCAT
Organism: Branchiostoma belcheri; assembly: GCF_001625305.1. Lineage (NCBI taxonomy): Eukaryota > Metazoa > Chordata > Leptocardii > Amphioxiformes > Branchiostomatidae > Branchiostoma > Branchiostoma belcheri. The sequence goes on along the minus strand of NW_017803313.1, from coordinate 451,063 downwards.
ACAGACTTGCTATCATACATCAAAATAAACTTTGGTTATTGCAGATTAAAAAAATCTATGGTAGCACTGGTCCGTCTTGGTAGTACAAAAAACGGTCTCGGCCCATGGACTATATAAATTGTTAAGCGCTCTATGGCTGCGAAGTGATGGTATTGTGTATTGTTGTGCTTTTACAGTATTGTGTTTGAATTGTGTGTTTGAATAAATCAATGATATATATTATGTCAAGCATTACTGAAGCTACCAACATAAAGATAATCACGACGATCCGCCGACAGGTTCTTGAGTTATCCTCCTCCTAATATTTTTAACAAACGGCCCTGCAGTTCCATATAACAAGCTGCTATGAAGCCCAGACTCAATTGCAAGTCACAGTCTGAGAACAAGAGCTACCTACCACCCTAAAAATTGTTGACCCTAGCATGTCCAGATCGTGAGATATCAAAACCGTACCGGACGTTCTGCTACAGTACCATAACAAGCCGCTAGGGGGTCCAAAATCTAATCATTTTGATGTTTCATAAAGACATATAACCAACGTACCAACTATATAGAGGTCGGAGATCTCATGTCTTCGTCAGAGGGACATTGTTCTAGATAAACGAACATCAGTTTTATTACTAGAAGTCAATTTGGTCTAGAGTACAAAAGAATCTCGGTACTCCTTTTTTCCTTTTTTTTCATTCTAAAGAACACCCCGAAAGGGTTTGCCACAGATTTACAGATGCACTGTCACCGTTTTGGACGGTTACTGGAAAAAAATGTTACCGAAAATTCTGCTTCTGTATTATGATCAGAGTATCACGACAGTGTCGCAAAATGTTATGAGAAGGTGTGATGAAAGGAAAGAATCAGAACATGGGGAGCTCGAGATTTATTGCTGTTTGCGTTTGTAGTTACACTATGTTCTTTTATTCAATTTGTGTCCTAACCTTTGTATTTCCACAGTTAGTAATATGCTCCAATTCTATGCAGATTAATCAGTTTTTTCGGCCATTCCCTTCATGTATTTTATGGCGCTTTGCAATAAATTCAAGGTCTCTAGTGGACATCATCCATAAAAATTACTTGGTCTGGCCTTACAATTTAGGGAATGACCTGCCTGAGGCATATCCTACTTTCCCTCCCCCCACAGTATTTATAGGACAGCCCCTCCATTGTAAGCAATTGATACCAGATGGGGAGAGAACAGCTGTCTCGCATCTGAATCAATGCAGAGATTGGTGGGGGTAAATCATTAACGTTATATATCTAACACAAAAGGTCCACTGCAGCGACATTGGGACCCCCCACGAGGCCCGTTTTCGAACTTGACCTTGACCTCTACAATGGTGGCTTGCATACCAAAAATTATGAACATCTATATAGAATACAACACGGGGTATTCCGTATCGCCCGAGGTATCGGCCCGACCGCGAGTCGGATCGCCCGAGACCGAAGGCCGAGGGCGATCCGACTCGCGGGAGGGCCGAGACCGAGGGCGATGCGGAATACACCGTGTTGTATTTTATTTATATCATACCCACCCTAGAAAACACGCCTTTCAATGCAAGATGAGCCAAAAGTTGGTGCCACTAAACCCTAAAATGCAACAACATCTATTCCAACGTCCGGATTCTGTATTCGAATTTTCGAAAGGGGCACACGCGGTTAGGGCGAAAGGCGTTCGAATCGTTTTATGGAAGCCATGGAAGCGTTCGATAACGGGTTCCGGACCGGGCCGTACCGTAAAGTACGGCCCGGTCTGGAACACGTTATCGAACGTTATCGCGGCCCGGGTATGATATAAATATAGAATACAACACGGTGTATTCCGTATCACCCGAGGTACCAGCCCGACCGCGCGTCGGATCGCCCGACGGCCGAAGGCCGGAGGGAGATCCGATCCGCGAGAGGGCTGGGACCGAGGGCGATGCGGAATACACCATGTTGTATTTTATTTATGTCATACCAACCCAAGAAAACACGCCTTTCAATGCGAAATGAGCGAAAATTTGGTGTCCCTAAACCCAACAAATGCAACAACATCAATTCCAACGTCCGAATTTTGTATTCGAATTTTCGAAAGCGGTGCAAGCGGTTAGGGCAAAACGCGTTCGAATCGTTCTATGGAACATTTGGAAGGCCCGGGCTGTACGCGTTAAGAACCCCCGGGCCGTACCGCTAGTTATCACACGGGCCGGAACACCCGTATCGAACGTAATCGCGGCCCAGGTAGGACATAAATTTAAATATACTAGTTATTCTGCTCACAAGCCCCAAACACAAAAAAATCCGCTGCAGTGACGTACGGACCCCCCACGAAGCTCAAACTTGCACTTGACTTTCCCGTCAACAACGGTAACGTTAATCTGCCTGCCATTGACGTCGAATAATGCCTTCAAGAATCAAAAGTTATTCCGCTAAATCCGCTGTCACCCACACTGATCCGGCGAGACAATTTCATAGTCCTTCTGACGAAGACAAATATAAAGACAATGAATCCGCCCAAACCTTCTCGAGTTATCACACAGACACAGACACACATACACACACACACAAACACACACAAACACACACACACACAACAACACACACACACACACACACACACACACACACACACACACACACACACGCACACACACACACACACACACACACACAATAACTTTCTTGGCGAACGTGTAGTACAACATTTTACCGCTAGATGTCGTACACCCATCCAGTGTAACAAAGTAACTTTATACGGGACGGAGGTCTTGCAGATAGACCCTGTAGACTGTTGACACTGCACTTCTCGGGCGCCAGATGAGATCTTCTACAAACTAATTTATGCGTTTAACGTTCACTGATCAACTGAATCTGTTCATTGGGGATCTGGTGAACTTTCTGTGGGTCCCTGGATCTTCAGCTAAAGACTGACGACGACAAGGCTGCGTCGGGTCGTCACAGGTCGGGTAACTTCTCTTGGTCGTTACTAAATAACCGTTAGTTAACCGCGATATGGTCGTATGTTGAAATGCCTTTGTTCTCCGCTCCGTTTGTGCCTTCGGGTTCTGGCGATTTACCAGAAGCGTTTGTGGCGTCGCTACGTGCCCTGTGGGACATCCTGGATGATGGGAACTGTGGGCTTGTCTCTCTCGGGGATATAGAGCGTCACTGGAGACAGGGACGGAACTGAACTCCGCGGAGTGGTGGAGTGTCTGCGAAAAGTAGCTCCACACGACAAAATGCTGTCGTTCGACATTTTCTGTAAGGGACTTCGAATAGCCCTATCAGGACCAGATTGTAAGTATCCACTCGCAGAATTAACGTTCACTAACTGTAAACCATTCCACAACACTGACAAGGGACAAGGTCAAGTGGTCAGTGCCCACCCCAGAACTCCTCAGCCTGTCAGAAGTTTGTCAGCGTCCGCTCTGCTCAACCAAGACAAAAAACACTTCATAATTCTAACACAGGCAAGACAGCAATTCTGAATTCCAACCAAGACAAGTTAGGACTACTGAATTCCGACCGAGTTAAGACAGGAACCCATTCCAGCCAAGACAAGGTAGGAATCCAGGATTCCAGGAGCCACAGACGAACTCAGCGAGCCTTCCAGTCTGTGCCAGACTTATCCACACAGTCCAACCCGTCCAAACAAGCAGCACGAATCAACAAGCCAAAGTCAGAGAAGGGGAGGATCATGGATAAGTTACGTCTGTGGCAGAATGAAACGTTGGCGTTCCTGAGTGGTGATATGGACAGGAGCAGCAGGGGATCAGCAGACGGCACCTCCAGCTCCTCAACAGATAACACAGGTAACAGTTAGACACAGGTAACACAGGTAACAGTTAGACACAGGTAACACAGGTAACAGTTAGACACAGGTAACAGTTAGACACAGGTAACACAGGTAACAGTTAGACACAGGTAACACAGGTAACAGTTAGACACAGGTAACAGTTAGACACAGATAACACAGGTAACAGTTAGACACAGGTAACACAGGTAACAGTTAGACACAGGTAACACAGGTAACAGTTAGACACAGGTAACAGTTAGACACAGGTAACTAGTTAGACACAGGTAACACAGGTAACAGTTAGACACAGATAACACAGGTAACAGACACAGGTAACACAGGTAACAGTTAGACACAGATAAACACAGGTAACAGTTAGACACAGGTAACACAGGTAACAGACACAGGTAACACAGGTAACAGTTAGACACAGATAACACAGGTAACAGTTAGACACAGGTAACACAGGTAACAGTTAGACACAGGTAACACAGGTAACAGTTAGACCCAGGTAACACAGGTAGCAGTTAGACACAGATAACACAGGTAACAGTTAGACACAGGTAACACAGGTAACAGTTAAACACAGATAACTAAGTACTACAACAAAGATTTTCTGACTCTATGGTGCCAAGAATATCCAGTATTACTGTAATGTTATATATGACGTGTATGTACAAAAATACCTACAAAAATATTTGGGTGCACCAGTGCACCCACAGAAAAAAAATTTGGTGCACAGCTCCAATTTTGGGTGCACTAAGGCCACACCAATTTAATTTCTTGGTTAACGGATTCGCCGCTTCATCTTTGCAAATAAAAATAAAAATCCAGAATCAACTGCAAAATGCTCATATTTTGCCCTGAACAGTTGAAAACAGACCTTTTCATCCTAGTTGTTACAGTTATTCCATCTTTCAATGCAATGGTATCATTAAAAGTTCAAAATTCATTGTTTAAATTTTGAACCAGCCTGGTGTGTTGACTTCATGGCTCCTATCGTACCATTTTGGGCCATAATACGATGCCTTGGCCTGTTTTTATTTTTATTTTTTTTTCGCCCGCCCGCTCCATTATTTTTCTAGAAAAATCTGTTAACCAAGAAATTAAATTGGTGTGGCTTAAGGTGCACATGCACCCAGTATTTCGAACCCACATCATTCCAGTACACAATTTGACCTGTATTGCTCTCCAAAATATGATACAGTACTTCTGTTATAATACTGTACTCAGGTTGAGACCTAGACCTGATCCTCTGGATCTGGACTTGGACCCATCCAGACATCCTTGATTCCAAGATTTGCAACTTAGGCCACAGCAAGTAAATTTTATGGATGACATCCTCCGCAGACTCCAGATCTAATGCGAGCGGGCAAAAAAAACAGGGCGGGCCGAAAAAAACAAGGTTCCTACATTTTAAAATTTTTACTCAATCATTGTACAACATTGTACAACGGAACATCACATATACACAGTCAGCATCACATATCACTGCATTAAACTTTTAAAGTAAGAAACAAAATATTAAATCAGAGCCTTTTCTTGTCTCCTCTTTTCATAAGTTATCTGCCATCCACCTTCCGGCATGGCACTCACATCTTTGCCCATTTCCGGCATGGTGACCAATGTCAGAAGGCAACAAAATTTCTTGTTTTTTTTTCCAAAATCAGGCGAAAATTAATGCGCGCGCGGATGTCATCCATAAAAATTACTTGCTGTGGCCTTAGTTAATGTGTCTTGCTACAAACTCATGACCTCTCTTGTCCTTAGGACCTTCATTAAGTCCACCTGGATTTTCACCCAAACAGAAGAGGAAGGAATTCAGGCGGCACACCCTGGCCAATGGACTGGACTACAATGTGGTGAGTTTACGGAATTCTATAGTTTCAAGTAAGTTACATCAAGACTGGCAAGGACAACACGTCGGCAGAACGTACTGCGCCTGCGCAGAACCCTACATTTCCACGCTTTTCGGGGGATTTTTGGTCAACGTTGCATTGGAATTTTGCCTGTTGCAGAGGATATATTTTCCAACATAACATTTAGAAACTACAGACGAGATGTTAACCTTATATGCGTGAATACGACGTTATATGAGACGTTCTACCGAAGTGCTATGTATAATTCACTGCGGGTTTCGCGCAGGTGCACTACATTCTGCCGACGTGCTGGCAAGGACGATCTAGCCAGCGCTCACACGTCACTGTTCTGGGGCTACACCATTACTGTTCCTAGTCTCATGGAATGAGCAATTGAAAGAAAGTAAAGCACAAAATATTGTACATGTATTATATAATTCTACACTTCCTAGTCAACTTCAGCTGTAACTGCAGGGCTCAAAAAGCGCACCTGCAACTTGCGAAGCAGAAACAATTTCAAAATTACAGATGAAAAAAAGATAAACTTCTGACTCTTACATGTATTATGTTATGTGTACCTTGACACTAGTTAGCCACATGCCTCATAGGTTATGAAAATGAGGTTGTCCTTGTGAGCATATGCATTTTATACTTCTCGGAGGTTTGGAATCTCAGATTTCTTATTTATTAATATTATTATCAGAATTAATGGTTTACTTATCTTTTTAATATTACTCTCATGAGACACTATTTCTGGCTTATTGAGGGGCAGATTTTATAATGTTTTCCCTTTGCCATACTCATGGCTTCAATCTGAAGTTATATTTTCATTTTTTTTTTAAATTTATGCAGGCTTTCCCCCCAAAAACACCCCTACACTGGTTGAAAGGCAGTGGAGGGGGCTAAATCACAGCGTAGGGGGTCCAAATCACAGCGTAGGGGGTCCCTATGCTCAAATACTGAAATAGCCTGTTGAGAACTACCAGTATGCTAGAGAAATACATACATGTTGTCTTGTGGCAGCAAGAGTAATCATCATGTATATGTTATGCTTCATTGCATGACACCATCAAGGAGTGGAATGAACTTGGGCCCAGTGTGGCGGAGGCGAAGTCCATCTCCCAGTTCAAAGCAGAGCTGGGACGGGCTTCGCTGCATCGAGCTGCCTCCCTGTCCTTGTACATATGTAAATATGTGTAACACTAGCACCATTGATTTCACTTGTCCTGTCCTTGCACTTGTCTACGTCCATCCCTACCCTACCCTTTGTTTGCACACAGTCACTAATCTGCGCAGCTGCTAATAATCCTCTTCTTAGAGGGATGAGCAGTATCGAAGATGATGATGAATATTATCTCAGTAGCCTCCAAGCTTACTGTACTCTGCCCTTGTGCTTTTTTCCTGCAGCTGAAGCGAATGAAGCAGTTGGAGCAGGAGAAAGACATCCTGCTGCAGGGTCTGGAGACGGTGGAGCGAGCTCACGACTGGTACCACAGCCAGATCCTCGCTGTGCAGGACAAGCAGAAGTACCTGGATGCACAGTCACCTAGTAGTAAGGTAAAGCTTCTGTCACAACCCGCCGTGCATGCTTTTTGTCCGTACGTTTTGTGGGAGGCTACGTCTGCTACGTTTTTTTCTGAAAACATGGGGAAGGAGTGGCTTAGACGCACGTCACTCGCAAAGTGTAAGAGTGTGGTCTGCACGCCAAGTCTGGCCGTGAGCGGTTGCGTGCCTCGTACGTTGCGCAAGTGGTAAGTGAGTTGTACGTGCTTACAACGTGCGATCTCTGTGCGATTGCAACTTTACCGAAATTCATTTTTGGGAATACCGGGGTAGGTGCACTGGTGCACCCAACCTAAAAAATTGTGTGCACAAAATTTTCTGTAGGTGCACCATATAAGATAAAATAAGTAGAATGTAAGCGAAAACTAAGTATGTTTTGTTTCTAAGAAAAGTACTACAAGAAAGATTTTACTATTTTTCTGACACTTTGATGTTAAGAATATGCTGAATATTAGTACTGCTCTAAATTTAACATCTGGACATATACGTAAACCTACATTTGGGTGCACTGGTGAACCCACAGAAAAATTGGGTGCACAGCTCCAAATTTGGGTGCACTAAGGTACACATGCACCCAGTATTTTGAGCCCTGGTAAAGGGATGAAGGCACACACACTGATGTATTATAGTTTTTGCATCTCTGACTTGAGGACTGTGCAGGAAAAGGAGAGCGATCTCATTTTATACTACAAGCAGTTGCTTTAGCTTAAAGTTCCCTGTGTGCTGAGTCAGGTGTTGTGTGTATGGGTATAGCTGATGATGTTGTAATTGGGAGATGTTTGGAGGTGAAGTGCCTTGAAGCTGAGAATAGCCTGAACTTGTTTGTGGTGCTGTGCTTACTGAAGACTAGTCTAGCAGTTAAGAACAGTTGCACTGGGACTGTAGCAGTTGCACCCTAAATCCTGCTGTACTTGCTCTATGTTTGTCAACACACCCCTTAGGCGTAGGTAAAAAACTGCTGTCGACCCTAGCCTTTTTTTCCGTGGACCCCTGCAAGGGACAAACCTTTAAGCAGATTGACCTTTTCTAGTTCCATGATCTGACACCTGAGTGATGAAATGTTGTACAATCGGTTTTCCAACATGGACATTGAAAGTATAAGTGGCCTCATGCAATTTTTACTCAAAATACTGTATTGAATATTAGTAAGTAGGATCATTAGTGTTCACCAAAGTCTAAAATAAAGAGTGCACATGCACCCAGTATTTTAAGCCCTTGTTTATGTATGTTACTAGTACTTTTGTATGTGTATGCCTTCACTTGAAGCCCAATAGGTTATCTACAGTCATGACTGTACAGTCACATTGTTATGATGAGATTGGATGAGTTTTGTTTCTGTCCTGTATCGTCAGCTGCTGGATGCCAGTCAAGTTTGTATCAACAGACTTTCAGCACAGGTGCAGGAGGTCAACCATCATCTCAACACCCTCCTACAGGACACAGGAGATAAGGTACTGAACCACCATCAGAATTACATACCTTAGAATCATTACAGAGTTAGTGACCTACATGTAGGAGTGGGTATTGGTACAGAAAACTCAGGTCCAGAGGACTTAACCCTGCTCCTATTTGCCTTTTTTAGACCAGCTACTTTTGTATTTTCATTTCAGCTTGGAAAAAAACTTAAATTTATTTTAAAGTTTGTCTCTCAGCACTTTTCACATCAAATACAGCAATACCCTGACAAATTTCTTCAACTGCCCCAAAATACATTATACATAGAATTTGTATAAATCTTGCATGATGTAATTTGCATTTGGCCATGTTGATTTGATTATATGGATGACATCCTCTGAGAACCCAAAAACTGATGCAAGCGTTCGAATAAAAAAGTTTTGCAAAAAAAAAAGTTGCTTTCATAATGAAATCTCATGTGGTCATGAAGGTTGAACAAATGTCACAAAGTATGGTATGGCGAATAATCTAGAGTCCATTCCGCGTCACCGAGTGGGTTTTTTCTCCATGTTTCTAATACGTTTGAATTAATTAGAAGAAAAGAATACCCCAGTAACAAAAGTTCTAAATTTTTCAAAAATTTGAAAATGAAAATTTGAACATATTTGAATTCATTTATATATTTCTGAAACATTTTGAATGTGACTGTACAAAGATCTCTTTTTTTAGAATAAATCTGAACTACCCATGTGTTTCTTTCACAATTCGAAATATTTAGAACTATTTCAAACAAATAACCAAATTGTAGATGTGGGTAATTGCCCCCATAAAAGTAGGTGCTAATCCTACTCTTCTGTCTTCCTCTGTATATTTTTAGATTTCACTGCTGGACACTGGTGGCTCTTTTGTTGTAAGGCATCAATGCCTGACACCCAGGCAGTCTACCCTGTACCCCACAGGGATGTGTGAATTACTTCCTTCCCATCCCACTGACCTATTTACAAAATGTTAGAAATAATTCGAAATAATGGTAAAAAATGGTAGAGTGCTGTTAGAAATATTTAGAAACTATTGGAAATGTCATAATCCACATCAGGAATATTTCAAACGTTTTAGAAAACCAGGGAATTATTTAGAATATTGACAAGATGTTCAAAATATTTCCAAATTATGAAATTTCTTAGACAAACAATTACAAAGAATTCAAAACATTTCTAAATAATGACAATAACAACCCACTCGGTGACGCGGAATTGACTCTACTCTAAGACTTCAAATTCATTTCTTTACATTTTCGTCTTTTAAAAATTTTCGTTTCATTTTGGCATTCTACGACAGTGGTATTGTTTTCAGATATTAGTATTTTGTTTTGTAACTATTTGTATATATTTGCTCATTTTGCAAGTGTTTCGTACTATTTACAGTATGGTTGAAAATGTTTTTTTTTTAAACGGCCCAAAATTCATGCACGCGCGGATGTCATCCATTAGTCAAATCAACATGGCCTTACGTTAAGGCATCTCTGATCTGAAGTTGACATGACAAGAATAGTTGACCTACCTAATAGATCCATTGTCTCTTCGGGTGCTTCACATGTTATGTACAAATGTGAGGGAAGAAACAAGTGTTTGTTTGTATCACAGGGTGGCCTGTCCGTGAACATGGACCTTTTGACCTCTCACAGTGACAGGGTGGTCAGTCCAACTGTGAAGACTTCAGACAAGTGTGGACATATTCAGGTAAATATAACAGACCTGCTTTAGGTTTCTGAGGGAAGGTAGGCAATGATGACTTTACTGAGGAAAGTTCTGTCATGATGCATGTTTTCTGTAATAACTGTTTTTTTTTTTGCTCAGGAACTGAGTGACAAAACAGAAAAGATTAGGAAACTAGAAGAAGAGAAGTCCCTTCTCATTCGCCAAGTGTTTGAGGCCAGGTCACAGATTCAAAAGATGCAGAACCCCTCAAGGGATTCCACTTTTATTTAGCATTTTATATATTTCACATGTGTAACAATGTATATGTTATCCAGAAGAGTACAGGATGATGATTACTGGTCACCTTTTCAGTTAGAGAGATATCAATTAACAACGTTGTGTTATGACCTTGTACCATAACTTACATGTATGCATGGAAAGCAGTGCTAGGTAAATCTGCATGCTTGTTATGTTTCCTTAAGGTAATGTATTGTTCTTTCTAACAAAATGCAGCAGGGAGCAATATATAACATAAAATGTTGGCAGTATACTAATTTGAAACTAATGTTATAAGGAGAATGTTCTGTCTGCACTTATGACTTGACTCAATAGCTGTCTGTTTGCAGTTTTTTCTCTTGGCATGACATGGTTATAGAATTTTTGCTTCTTCCATATCAGACACTAATTGTGTCTATCTATCAGAATGACAAAATAGCCACAGTTTTTGTCCATCACAAGCAACCACAACCCTGCATCCACAACCCCCAAGTAGACATAATAATTATTTCATGTACATGTACATTGCACAACAATATTCACAGTGTATAAATGCAATGTTGTATTGTGAAAACATCTTTAGATATGTGTACTCCGCTTCTGAATGTCAGCCATATTGTTTGGTATTCTATTGCATTTGTTTGAAGTCACAAGTATGGAAATGAGCATATTAAGTCAATTATGCAGCTATAATTTCAGGATGTTTTGCACTGGCAGAATGTGCTTTCCAGCGTGTAGCTGACAACTACTCATTTGTTTCGATGAAGGATAGAAATCCAGGTTATAAGATACGCCTGAGTAACTGCTTTTTAGCATTACTCATTTGTTTACTTGTGCAATGCTCATTTGCATATCTGTGACTGGACAAATGTGGCAATGACCTGTTTGGCTGGTGATTTTTTGGTAGGCTGTCATTTTAATATGTGCAGCTTGCTTTCATGTGGTTTACATATGAGAAATGATGTAAATGTATTGAAAATCAGTTACAAATGTCAAACTGAATGAAAATATGTAGATTCAGAATATTGTTAGCTTGGCTGACCAAATTCCACAATAAGTGCCTTTAATGTTTTATCTTTTTTTAATGAATGGTACATATATATATGATTTTGCATATTCTGTTAAGCATGTGCCATTATTTCTCTATTGTTTCATGATTCGGTGTTGTTTCAAACTATCTGTAAATAACCATCTTTAAGTACATGTAAGTTTCATACATTGTATTCTCTGAAGATCTCAAATTTAATGTAAAATCAAAATGAAGCCTGAATTTTGAAACACAGGTATAGAATTCAATTGAAAAAATACAGTTACAGTAGCAAAACTAGTTTTTCCAGGCCTGTGTTTCACCATAGAAAAAAGTTTGATATCAGTTGTATGTGAGATGCACTTTTTACTGTACAAAGGTGAGATAAGGCAAGAATAAAGAAAACAAAAAAAGTTATGTGTTTCTCAGTCTGAGCCTCATTACATATTCCACTGGCCTTTCTAAGCCTTCTCATAATCACCCTGGCAGCCCGGTCTAAAATTTAATTTCAACTAGAGGTCAGAGATCCCATGTCGTCTTCGGTACATTGTTCTAGAGAAATGAACATGTGCATTCTTTACTTTTTTAATAATCAATTTGGTCTAGAGTACAAAAGAATCTCTGTACTCTATTTTTACACCACAGATTTTACAGACGCGCTGTAACCCCCCTAAGTTATGTGATTTTGGACTGTTACTAAAAAAAACAAGAAATTCTGCTTACTGTATTATGAAAGTGTGACGACAGTGTCGCAAAATATAATAACAGAAGATGAGATGAAAGAATCAGAACAGGGTGACTACTGCTGTTTTGTTATTTTTATGACTAAGACTTGTTACGCTGTGTTTTTTTATTCAATTTGTGTCCTAACATTTGTATTTCTACAGATAGTTTATTCCAAATCTAGGCATTTTGAATGTTGTGCCTGTTGCCAAGGTTTAAGTGGGTGATGTCAATTTTTGTAGGAATGTTTTCAGACTGGTCCATAACACTTTTGGATAGGGTGAGCTTGGAAATGGGGTGAAATGTGCTGTATACATTACATACAATGTATATAATATTATGGTCTTCTATAAAATAACCAGGCTTCTGATCTTAAGTCTGTTTTTAAATAAATCACAGACACCAACATTTTGACAGCAGGTTTTTTACATCAACTTTATTAAGTTGATTTATGGATACAAGGTCCATGTATTTCAAACACCAGCAGAAAACTTTTTTCAGAATCACAAACAAAACAAGGAAGAACTACAGCTACTGTCTTAATGGAAGAGGAATATAGTATATTATGTACAACAGCAGTAGTGACACTATATTGTGACCTAATGTGTGTTCTTGTATCAAATCAGGTCAGAGTAACATCTAACACAATCAATTCTGAGTTTGGTGTTACATTTGTTACAAGTGTAGACTAATATGGGAAACAATGTGAATACATGAACTTACATGTGTACCAAAAAGTTGATTTTTCCCTGTACAAAATCCTTACTTTTGTTGTATGTCAATAAAGGATGACAAAGTGGTACAACCTCCATCAGGAGAGATTCTTATCACAGCAATACAAGCAGCACAAGGCTACCACTCTACAGGGAAATGGATATAAAGATGCCATCAATGTACAAAAGACAAACATATAACCTGTGAAGAACTACATTTTGTACCATCGGTATGTTTGAAAAATCTATATGGACTGTAATTTCTTCCCTAATGTCTTCAGCACTGTATGTATGGTCTGAAGCAGACTTTTTCAGGGGGTACTCTGGTACCAACCCTCTTCTCATAATGGGCAAAGAGTTTTTACACAATCAATGTATTTACATAGTAAAAATAAAACCTAAAATTAAAAATTAAAACATGATCTTAGTGAAAAGCAGCCAGCAGGCTGGTCTAAGTACTTCATGAAAAAACCAAGGCTCAAGCAAACAAAATTCACCAGTGATTGGGGATGGGGTGGATCCCATGTTGACAAACAAACCAAACATAGATTACCAGTAATCACACTGACAGTAAAGAAACACTCAAACAGCTGGTTACGTAGTTCTTTTACATTCACAAGTGCATCTGAAATGTGTTTCCATTGAACACACTACAAATTGTGTTTGGAAACCTTGATATGATTACTAGTCTTATAAAAAGTTTAAGAAACTACATGAAAATCTACCCTCCAAAGTTATATGATTACAGTCCCTAACGGTACATTACATGTACCTGTATGAAAAACTACACTATGAACCCTTGCAGACCTAATGTCTCTAATACAAGCTGAATAGCCTGCAGTGGTTCAGGAACATCAAGCATGTTGTCTTTCCCTAGGATCCAAGCTGGCTTGATCTGGTGGACCATCTGGACCAGGGGAGTCGGACTCTTTCTTCTGTCCTCCTGACTTCCTGTTCTCTGTTTGCTTCTGCTCATGGAAGTCTTCCTCTTTACCAGGCGGTACAAACTCTGCAGCTTCTGAGTCACCGATGGTAAGTTCAAAACTTCCTGTAACACCAAAGATTAAACATAATAATAATTTTTCATATACAGGACTGAAATTGCAAGAGTTTGAGGAATGCAGACCTTGTTCTAATCGCCAACTCCAAAATCATGTCTCTGCCATGACTGGGGTTACTTATTTCCACCATACTTGGAGGACTACTTGAGCTGAACACTGAAAATGTATCGATTGACAACGAGAAATGTATCAATTTTTGTGTATAACTGCTGCATTCCCTCCATCCTCCAGTGCATAAGGATCCTTCTGTTCCACTTACATGTAGTTAACAAATGTAGTTTCTTAAACCTACATGTAGTTCTTCTCACTTTCATTCAAAATAAAGTCACAGTCAATGTATAAATTTTTGATACCATTTCTAAGTAAGGAAACAAAGCGACAAAGTCAACATATGCTTAATCTTTCAGACATTGAATTTTCAACTTTTGATATGTTAATAAACTCTACTTAATACTTTTATGTGCTGGTGCCAAAATATAAATACTTTAAAAATAGTTCCTTTATATCCTAAAGTACATACATCTTTATACTTTCTATGGCCATACAGATTTGATTTTATGGATGACATCCACGCGCGCATTGATTTTCGCCTGTTCTCAAAAAAAAAAAAGATCACGTCCTCCAAGGCTCTGGCCTAGCTCTATATAGGCCTGGGTAGTCCATGGTAGTTAGCGACAATACGGAGGTGGTAACTCTGAAGGAAAGCACCCAGGCTACCGAAGGTCCACGACTCAAGAACTCAGCACATAGGTACAGTGCAGATTCATAAATTCCGCAAAACACCAGCATGTGCCGGCTTGTCGTAAACGTCGCTATATACTGCCACAAATTCACAATATCAGCTTAGTATTCCTATGGTTTAGTAGCATTTTATTTTTGGCCGGAATTTTTTTTATTCGCCCGCGCGCACTAGTTTGGGGATCTTCAGGGGATGTCATCCATAAAATTAACTCGGCGTGGCCTAATTAAAAAAAAATAAGCAGCAAATCAGAGAACCAAGAAATCAATTTTATGTGGCCTTATAGCCCTACATTGTAGATGTTCCTATTGTTAATGACTAAAGGCATATAAGAAGGCCGAGTATATTGGTACATGTATGTCATATTTTATTAAAAAAGAAGAATGGCCAGACCTTTTGGTAGGCTGCATTGTTACAGAACAATGTCAGAAGTAAACATGTTTGTCCAAAGATGACATCATCCTTCTCCCTGTAGATAGCCATGAGGCTGACCAGTGTCTCCACTCCTCCCTCCTGCACCACAGCAGCAGCTACAGTGTCTGGGTTCTAGTCATGCAAAAACAACTGGCTCATTTTCCAAGGTAAGAAACTTATGCAATCTACGGGGTATTGTCAGCAGTCATCTTAGAAAAGTATTTTAGAAATTTTGAAGTACACTATTTTCAAGATTAGACAGAGGCTGGTCACATGCAGACCTAAATGTACAATGTACATGTAACATGCTGTTGTACACAATGTAAAACACATTATAACAATTACCAGACAAGTATTTTGTACATGAAAGAAAAGAGCCAGCTAGAACATATCACAATGCTGATGACTGTGTAGCCTGGGTGCCATCCCAAGTAGTATTTGCCCGCTAGCTACCACTGGGTCTGGACTTGATGACATATGAAATGTCTGGTGATGACGTCACGTAATGAGCTAGTCCCAGCAGCGGGTTTTCATTTGATTGGCTGAGCCTCTGGGCCGATGGCCAATGGCGCGCCGCCATTATTTATGTGATGTTTGTTGTTTTGTGAACACAGATTTTCGCGTGAGTGTTCCTTTTCTCCGTGCGTTCTATTTTTAAGGGGCCCTTGCGATGATATGCCGTCTAGGCTATATCAAGCACGCTTTACCATTCGGTTTCGCATTGGACATGTTGATGATAATATGATAAGAATAAGGATCTATCTTAACGTAGCCGTTTGGACGTTTAAACGGACGCTAACATCGCCGTTCAGACGTCCGAACGGCCCTTACCTAATATGTGCACACTCAAAAAAGGGCTTAGACGAGTAGGACCAATCAGCGCGCTCGTTCAAAATCTGAACGAATATTCAGACTCCAGACACTACATATGTCATCAAGTCCAGACCCCGTGGTAGCTAGCGACATTATAGAGCGGGCGAATACTACTGGGGATGGCACCCAGGCTAGATGACTGTGTGCACAACTTGAATCAGTACCCATCATCATAAAGCTTCAGACTGACCCACCTTAGCAAGGTTTAGCAGGATGCTGATGGAATATTTGATAATTTCCTGGCAAGGCAAACTGCGGTTACAGCTCTGAATCAAAGTGTAGATGACCTGCACGGCTCCTCCCTGCACTAACCGGTCACAGCAGACAGAGGATAACCGTGTCACCACCTCTGTAGTGGGGAGAAAGTTGCTATAATTTCAAAATGCAGCTGAGATTATGTAAAACCTTCACAGCAGTTCTTATTGGAGGATCAAAGTGATTTTAAAAAAAGACTTAGCAAATGACAATAAAGTAAAAAGATGATAAATACAAAACCAACATTTTCAACCATTTTGGTGAAAATAGCAAAGACAACAGCACTAGGCTACTGAAAATCTCGATATTTTTCTAGTACATTAATTTTGTAGCTATAAAAAAATCTCAAGATTTAAAAAAAATCTTTAGATTTTAAAAATAAATTTGGAAGTTTAAAAGAAAATTTCGAGATTTATTTCGAAATTTTTTCATTTTCAATGAAGCATGAAGGGTCTCACTGAGAGTTTTATGGTCCATTGGGTGACACAGAACCTTTCCACAAAATATCAGATGAGTAGGTTTAAGTAGTAAAAGGCTAGAAAGTGCTTTTGTTTAATTAGTTCACGTTAACTTTGTTAATTATGTTAAACACCCATTTATCACCCAAAACTGCAGTGTGCTTGAATATGTAATACATGTTTTTCATACCCGGTGTATTATTTTCCATTTTGTCATTTCTGAATAGACTTACCCAAGCTCCTGAGGGCATCAAGTATGGTGGACAGATGTTTATACTTCAGGAGAAGATTCAGGGCAGTTGCAGTCATGTTGCATAACTTCTTATCCTCTGTAGCTGCTCTCTTAGCTGCCATGATTTTTTGATGAGCAATTCTGATGCGCTTGTTCTTTATGTTCTTCCTTGTATGGTAACCTCGCCATGTTGCCTGATAAAGAGAATATAGTGAAAAAAAGTGAGAAACTTAAAAAAACAAACTGGCATTTTCCTCACTGGATGGTGGGAACTGAAATTGGCAAGTCTGTTTTTGTTACATAAATTAACAAAGTTGAAGTAAGAAAGTTACGCGTAAGTGAAGATTTGACTGATTGACCCCAGGGTTTTAGCTAGCGTGAAGTAGCGTAGGGCCCCCTACACTATAATTTTCACCCCCTCCCCTACACTAAATTTCCCCCCTACGCTATAATTTTGACCCCCTACGCTATATTTTCAATACAGCATAGGGGCATTTTGACTGTATTTCTTTGTTCAAGAATGCCAGATCAAATGTGAAAAATTACCATTAAAATTAAATAAATACCAATCAAGGATACATTGTACATACCTTAGAAATAACATTTTTTCCCTTTGGGTATCCCTCAAATGGCCCCTTTTTTAGCTCAATTTTTAAAAGCTCCGCCCCATCCCCCCTCTCGGTCGCTTTGCTCCCTTGACATGTGGCCAGTACCACTACGCTAAAATTAAATCCTAGCTAGAACCCTGGACCCCCTGTATGTAACAACTGTCAGCAGCTCATGTACATGTATATTGTACCTGCAAGGCAATCACTGCTTTCCTCCTTCGGATCGCACGTTTCTTAGCCAGGTACATCCTGACATATGACTGCAAAACCACTGCTGCAGTCAGACGCTGCTTCTGATGGCAGCGCACTGCTGCCTGCAGCTTACAGACAACCCTTCGAAGCTGCAGAAAATGCTTCCGCTGAAGCCAAGCCCTTATAGATGCCTGAAAGAACAAGATTACGGTATGCGTAAACATTAAGATTAACATGCATGCAATGAACAATGGATACATCTGTAGACTGTGGTAAAACTAAACCCTGCCATTTTGGTTTGATTCCATGTGCCCAGTTTCTCATTAACATAATATTATGCATTTGGCAGCTAAAACATTGATTTTAACATACCTGTATGATAATCAGAGCTTTAAGCTGCTGTTTTGCTTTCTGCCAGACCAGATACCGTCGGTAAGCCCGCTGTAGCCTCATTGCTGCCAGGTGATAGTAGGCAGCTGTGCTGAAGTGTAGAAGTCGTCTCTGTTGCTCAGCTCTCCATTGCTGCATGAAGGGAATATGAATATAATAATACATGAATGAGTTTCAAAATTGGTTCTGGTAAGGACTGCCAAAATACTGTAAATTTTAACACAGAAGACTTTGGGGACCTCACACTTCCATAAAATGTTTAATTAGATATTTGTAAAATGTCTTTGACAATTACATGATTTATGAATAGTCATCATTATGAATAGTGATGTTAAACATGATTGAATTAAATTGTGAATGAACTGGTTTCAATAAAATTGCAACCCCGGTATAATTTTATCTGTGATTCACCAAAAAATCAACTACTGTCAACAACAAAATTCAACAACCATTACAATTGGAGCATCATATCACACTGGGAAATAACAGATGTGTGCTGCACATTAGACATAATGTTGTTGTTTCCTTACCTGTAAAAACCTACGTGCTGCAAAGCCCCTGTAAGTGCTCTGAATGACAACAGCAGCCCGATGTTGTAACTTGACCTGTTGAAAAGTCCTTCGAGCGGTCCATCCTCTAAAGCCGGCCTGCAGACGACACACTGCTGCCCTCGTGCTGAGGTAATGTCTTCTCTGCAGGAAACATCTGGGGACAACAATAAAATAAGATATTTAAAGTTTAAATCCTGACCTGAGCACATAGGCTGGGTAGGCATACACTTGGCAGTCCTGAATCATGTAAATATTAGTTACATGTACTAAGTATCAAACTGTAAATAAAGTTCATCTTCTTTACTGTCATCCTAAACAATGATGCCTTTCAGTTAATATCCCACATTACCTGCTTTTTGATATAACAGGGCTCAAAATACTGGGTGCATGTGCACCTTAGTGCACCCAAATTTGGAGTTGTGCACCCAATTCTTTTCCTGTGGGTGCACCAGTGAACCCAAATATTTTGGTAGATATATGTATGTCAAGATGTATAGTAGTATACATGCAGAATACATCTAAGTGTCAGAAAAAAAATCATTCATGATTCTTGTACTACTTTTCTTTAGAAATGAAACGTAATTAGTTTTTGTTGACATAATACTTTTTAAATTTTTTTATACGGTGCACCCAATTTTTTAAGTTGAGTGCGACAGTCCACCTATTCCCAAAAATTAATTTTGAGCCCTGCATAATGTCTCTTCTTCAAAGGGCTGACATTGAAAAAAAAACTTTCTACTTTCTTTACTCTGCCATCATACAAAAACCTGTAAATGAAAAAGTTGGCATGCGCAATTATTGTATTTTACCATCATGTGGGATAAAAAGACTGTTGAAACCCCTTTTGGAAACCCTTACCCCTTTGGTAAAGGTATAATTATTAACTAACCAACACAGGACCAAATAATGAATTGAAAATCGAAATATTGAATAGTTGCTTTTATCCATTCAAAATATCCTCACCTGAATGAAGCCTGGATGACTGTGGAAGCATGGGTCCATTTGATAAGTTGCTGTCTAGCGAGGAAACCTCTGATTCCAGCCTGTAGTTGTATGGTGGCCCTGCGTACATGCTGATATCTTGCCTGGGCATGCTTACGTGCAAGATGAGCTCTGACATGCTGCTGTAAGATGATAGCTGCCTGGCGCTGTTTCAAGTACTGCTGCCTTGCTGTCCATCCTCTGACAGCAGTCTGGATAATGGTGGCTGATTTGTGCTGTCTTTGGAGCATCTTGCGAACAAGCATCCCACGTACTGCAGCTTGTAGCTGTTTGGTCGCTGATCTCAAAGACCTGTACTTGTGCTGCTTTTCTTGCATCACCTTGAAGGATTTGAAGTGCTGCTGGATTATGGTTGCAGCTAATTTGATAGCCTTGTATTTGACTGACTGCTGATGCCCCCTCCAACAGGCTTGGATTCTAGTAGTGGCAATCTGCATCTGCTTTTGCCTTCGTCGGACGTGCGTACCACGGACAGCAGCCTGTAGACGTATGGTGGCCCTGCGTACATGCTGATACCTTGCCTGGGCATGTTTACGTGCAAGATGCGCTCTGACATGATCTTGCAGCATGATAGCTGCCTGGCGCTGTTTCAAGTACTGCTGCCTTGCTGTCCATCCTCTAACAGCAGTCTGGATGGTGGTGGCTGATTTGTGCTGTCTTTGGAGTGATCTGCGAACAAGTGTCCCACGGACAGCAGCCTGTAGACGTATGGTGGCCCTGCGTACATGCTGATATCTTGCCTGGGCCTGCTTACGTGCAAGATGAGCTCTGACGTGCTGCTGCAGGATGATAGCTGCCTGGCGCTGTTTCAAGAACTGCTGCCTTGCTGTCCATCCTCTAACAGCAGTCTGGATGGTGGTGGCTGATTTGTGCTGTCTTTGGAGTGATCTGCGAACAAGTGTCCCACGGACAGCAGCCTGTAGACGTATGGTGGCCCTGCGTACATGCTGATATCTTGCCTGGGCATGTTTACGTGCAAGATGAGCTCTGACATGATCTTGCAGCATGATAGCTGCCTGGCGCTGTTTCAAGTACTGCTGCCTTGCTGTCCATCCTCTAACAGCAGTCTGGATTGTAGTGGCTGATTTGTGCTGTCTTTGGAGCAACTTGCGGAGAAGCATCCCACGAACCGCAGCCTGTAGACGTATTGTTGCTGATCTCAAAGACCTGTACATGTGCTGCTTCTCTTGCATCACCTTGAAGGACTTGAAGTGCTGCTGGATTATGGTTGCAGCTAATTTGATAGCCTTGTATTTGACTGACTGCTGATGCCCCCTCCAACAGGCTTGGATTCTAGTAGCAGCCATCTGCATCTGCTTTTGCCTTCGTCGGATGTGCATACCACGGACAGCAGCCTGTAGACGTATGGTGGCCCTGCGTACATGCTGATATCTTGCCTGGGCCTGCTTACGTGCAAGATGAGCTCTGACGTGCTGCTGCAGGATGATAGCTCCCTTGTGCTGTTTCAAGTAGTGCTGCCTTGCTGTCCATCCTCTAACAGCAGTCTGGATGGTGGTGGCTGATTTGTGCTGTCTTTGGAGCGATCTGCGAACAAGTGTCCCACGGACAGCAGCCTGTAGTCGTATGGTGGCCCTTTTTACACTTTCTGTCCATTCCCTGACAGCAGGCTGGATGCAGATAATCATTGTAAAGAGAGGATATCATCAATTTGAATGATAAAAAACATCAGCTTGAGTAAACTTGTTTTTAAAAAGACATTGTTCCTTAGCCGCTTTACAGTATTGCCTCTGCAACTTCACATGTTGATGGCCCTTGTATCTCGTAAACAGTTTTTAAATGACAGGTATCTTGCTTTACCTCACAAAAGTTAGAAAGAAGGACTTGGAGAAAATGTAGAGAGCAAGGTATAATTTCTCATATATGGTAGAATTTGACAAATACATGTACAGAATGTATAGGCTCTACCGACATATGAAGTTTATTTTGAAAACTGCTGGTTGCTAAATTTTCATTATTGATAATCTTTATTGTGTGATGAGAAATACCAGTCATAACACATACCTTTGGGTGGTATTTGCGCCATGCAGCTTGAATTGTACGGACAGCACGAACTTTCTGACTCAAGTTTATGATACGTGCACAAAGGTAGGACACTGCTGTCATGACAACCTGTGAACACATACATCAACTGTCAAGACTGGGCAATCTCACACTAACCCCAGTAATGGCATATGGTTTGGGTAGAGTATCTCAACACTGACATCTGCAATCAAACTAAACCAGAAGGGCTTAGTCATACAACATACAAGTCATTTACAAGCAGGATTCAAAATGCTGGGTATACAACTACAGTTAGTGTACATGATGTACCTTAAGTCATTTTACCTTAGGGCAGGTAAAATTTGGAATGTGTAGGCATTTCTGTACCTGTACCTGACCTGCCCATGTCCATGTATATGTATATGTACAATCATGTATATGTAGGTGTATGTTGATTTTAAATTGCAGCATTGACTGTTACCACCTAATATGAAGTATAAAACAAATAGAGAGGCCGACATTTGCTTGGGAGCAAATACAGCATATTTCAGTCCATCTCCCTCCCACGCAAAAGTGGATTATTCCAAACTTACCCCAGTGTAAAACTGGCAAAGATTCTCAAATCAATGAATTATATAGTAGCTATGTAATTGAGAACAAAGATGCAAGAACAAGCACATTGAATCTCGAAAGCTTTACTAATCTTATTACAGGTATGCAAATACTAACAATGATGAAATTTGATACATTTTGAAGGTCTTAGGCACATAAAATTGAATGTATGGGTCATTACGCACGACTTACGTGCAATGTGACCCCAGGTAACCCGCAATGGAACACATGTTCCATGGCTAACGGCAGATGGAACAGGCCATTCTTTAGATAGAACATGGAACGGGTATAGCACTTTTGGCCCTTTTTTTGCTGAAAATAGCCATTTAAGTCCCCCAAATGAGTCATTTGGAAGTGGTGTATGCCAAATATATGACTGCTATTCTGTAGACACATGTTCAAGGTACCCTTGTACCGAATTTCAGATCATTTGGTTGTAAAACCAGGGCTCAGGATCCAAAAATCCATTTTTTGGCAAAAAATGCCCCAAAAAACCTTCATAAAAATTTTTCAAAGGCATTTATCTAAAAAATGAAAAAACGCCTGGGGGTATTGGCCCACTCTACCTCCATGCCAAATTTCAAGTCATTTGGCTGAATGATGGCGGAGTTGAATCCCTTTGACTGTTTGGCAGGAGAAGGAGGAGAAGGAGAAGAAACATGAGGGAACACAATATATTTCATCCATACCATGGTATGGACTGAAATATAAATAGTGGCAATGGTTTCTGAACAGTTACAGTATGATCCATACTTCTCAAAGTCTGAGTGGTTCAGGTAAAATTTGTCTGGTGCAGGTAATTTTTAAAGCTAGTGCACTGAGTGCAAGTATGCAGAAAAAAGTATTTCAAGCCTAACTAAAAACCTTGATAAGTATTACAATAATTATTGTAGATGCATCTGGATATAGGGCAACACTAGCACCTATTAAGTCTCTGCCTCTGCTATTATACATTAGATTGTGACATGACATAAAGCCCATTCTATTTTTACTTGAATTTGAGGAAATTGAGCTGCATTTTTTCCACATCCACATTATTATCACAATTTTTGAGTTCACTGTGATAGAAAATCACTTCCATACTTTACTGGTGAGATCAAAGTAACCTAGAATATGCTGCAATAGTATAGGATCCATATACAAAACGTTATATATAATAAGCAGTAAATGTGATGTAGTTATTGTACCTTCTCATCAGGTATTGTGTTCGACATGTCTGCTACACACAGCAAAGGTGGAATTGTTCCCAGCTCCAGAACCTAAAATAGATTCGTACAAACTTAATTGCATAGAAATTTAAACATTTTTTTTTTTACTTTCAAATTATCATTATAGCAAATCAGCCCACTTTTAAACATTTTTCTAAAAAAGTTCTACAAAAAGTTTTAGGCTGTGTTACAGTAGTTGTATTTAAAACAGAATTTCCACACGTATGTCAGGCCTTTGGCGTGAACAGCATACAGCAATAACTGTTTGTTCTGCAAGAAGGTGAAAGTTTCCACATGTTTCTATTGTACATGGTGCTCCAATGCCGTGATTAGTGATGCGTACCGGTTCACTGGACTTGGATCTGGACTTGTAAGAATGTTTAGGTTCAAGTCCAAAAAAACCTAAAAGTCAAGAACCGAGTCCGGACTTATTACCATAAAAGACCATTTCACATACCCCTTTTCTTTCCAAACCACCTAAAACCTTCCATAGATTGTAAAATCTTTCCTGCAAAGTGAAGAAAACATTGCCATCGGGCATCGTCAAGTACCGGCCTCCATGTTATGTGGCCAAAGTTTTGCCCAAACAACATTGCAAGGTTGGCAACATGCAATTTTGTATATGCCATGGGTTTAGGTCCGGACTTACAAGTCCGGAACTGAACCTAAACCTCTGGACTTGAATCCGGACCTGAACCTAAAATTGGGTTTAGGTATGCATCACTAGCCGTGATTACCCTTTACACAAAGATCTGACAGAAACTGATGATCTTGAAAAACAAGTTTGAACTAGAAAGGCCGACATTTGCTTGGGAGCAAATGCAGCAGATGGCTTCACCACATCCCCCATACCGAAAATGGATCTATCCCACGATGGCTGCCAATAGTCTATACCCCCATGCAGCAATGGAATCTTCCAATGCCAGAAATAGCCAAAAAGCCCTATTTTACATAATTTTAAAGTGGTGTATGTCAAAAGCGTGAATGACATTCTTTGGACACGTGTCTAAGGTATCCCCATACCGAATTTCAGGTCATTCGGATTTAATATTAGGGCACAGGAGCCAAAAATGTACATTTTTGGTCCAAAAATAGCCAAAAAGCCCTATTTTTCACAATTTTAAAGTGGTGTATGTTGAAAGCCTGAATTAGGTTTTGCAGACATATATCCCCATACCAAATTTCAGGTCATTTGGTTTTAGTACCAGGGCTCCAGATCCCAAAATGTATATTTTTTGCCTGAAAATGGCCAAAAAACCCAAATAAAACAACTTTTCAAAAAAATGAAAAAAAAACCCGTCGGGGTATTGGCCCATTCTACGTTCATGCCAAATTTCAGGTCATTTGGCTGAAAAACGGCTGAGTTGAATCCCTTTAAAGAAATGGCAGGAGGAGGAGAAGAAGAAGAAACATGAGGGAACACAATATGTCTTCACCACTTTGTGGTGAAGCCATAATGACATTGTGGTCATCTTGGTTATAAAACCCTTCCCAGACTTGGCACAAACCGAGAATTCTCTGATTGGTTGACAGTTGCTTACAGCTACAATCAGGTAGGCCACACCTTATTACCAGGGATTTTCATCAAATTTGACCCAAGGCATGAAGAGCAAATTGTGTCTATTAGCCAGCTCTGCGGGGGAAAAGGGTTTCATATTCTTGTAAATCTAAGTGAACACATCAATAATTCTGGCTGTTTTCTGTAATAATGATTTGAAAGCTTAACCAGAGTGTCACTATAAAAATATCTTAAAGAATGTTACCTTCTGGTTGACAAGCCGGAAGTTGTTCTTCTCATGGGCTAGTAACTCCTTCAACCTGTCTTTATCAGTTTCTGTCAACAAAGAAATTGATACTGTGAAGGAGTGTTGTAAAAATCACAGAACCAAATTAGGGTGCAATGTAAATTGTCAGGGACAACTTATAATATTATGTAATATTGAATATTTGCGTACATTCTAAAACCCTCAAATGACACAACGTGATCTGTTTGGACCCCTGGTGCATGTATACACTTGGTGGTAAACATACCACAGCTTACATGTAGCATGCCAGTAACACATGTGAGTGACATAAGAGGGTATTAGGAGGGATCAGTTTCCTCACCTTCTTGTAGATTACATGGGGGTACTATTGGCATAGAAATTACTTCACCTGGCTCTTATTTTTAGGGCAAATGATTGTGAAAGCCCGGACAGTAATGTTTCAATACTTTCACACACACACACACACACACACACACACACACACACACACACACATACAGACACACACAGTGACACAAACACATACACACACACAAACACATTCTTGCATGCATGGTTTTATAACGTGTACAGTACATGACTGTCTGACCTGGACCCTCTCCTGTCCCTGTGCCAGCCTGCCGGTGGTTAGTGATGTATGACTGTGTGGTGTCCATGTAGATCTCCTCCAGAGGTAAGAGTTCGGGCAGGTAGTGATGAACCAAAAGACACAGGACTCTTCCATCAGAGAAGGACACCGAGAAGTTGTCAACCTGAGGGTTTATGTAAGTATACAAGGAGCAGGTCTTGAGAAGCCAACAAGCAACTTTAAAGTGTTTATATGAGAACTTAGAGTACAAATCCACCCCTACCCCCAATTCTGAGTACAGTAGTTTTTGAGTCTATTACCAATTTTTGACCCCATGTGTGACTGGTCCAGATAACACAAAGTTGCCAGTATCTTACCCTGATGTTGTAGAAAGCACAAACTGCCTGACACAACTGCAGCAGTAGCCCTGTGTGGTCAGTAGTGCCTGCAGAGCCAGGTGTTGGTCCGTACATCTCCAGCCACACGTCTGTTCCTCTCCGCAGCTGCAGCTCTCTCCTTAATAAAGTCACCTCCTTCTGCAGCTGCAGGTGCTCCACTTCCATACAAACCTGCAGGAAGTTTACATATGAGGCCATTATTACAAATGTACATTATTTTTTGCTGAAATAACTGTAAATGTAAAAAAAAAGCATCCTCCCATGGCAGGGGCAGCGGCTCCGAATTCCTTCTCCACCCCTACCCCTGCCGTATAACATGGCATCTTCTACTCTACGACCCGATTCCAGGGACACGCTCTCAGCCAATCACGTATCACAGAGAAAATCTTCAACGCACTTGACATTAATATTTATGAGATGCGCTAGCTATCGGAACCAATCATGTCGGCTATTCAGTGACAAATAAAAACAAACATGGCGTCGTCTCGGGAAGAGAACTTTTGCGATGCAGGCCGCTGCGGGCGTCGGCGGGGCGCTAGCGTGTGCTGGAGGCTGCGCGCGGATCCCGCCGAGCACGGGGAAGGTGTTAACTCGGTGACTTTGCCCCGCACGGCCTCCCCAACGCGTTAACGGGCTCGTCACCGGGCGGCGGCGGAGTCGCCGTCGGGGAGGGTGACGTCCCTTCGCCGCCCAAGTCAGAAATGGGGTCATGCCAAATAAGGCAAGCTGATGAATATTAATATTCCTCGGGTCGTAGAGTAGAAGATGCCATGTTATACGGCAGGGGTAGGGGTGGAGAAGGAATTCGGAGCCGCTGCCCCTGCCATGGGAGGATGAAAAAAAGCAGAAACTTGTTCATTTCCTTGTGGTTGAAATTTTAATTGATAATTACATGTATTATAGTACATGTAATGTTTTTCTCCACACAGTGAGTATGTTTCCCTTACTGTAATTTATCTGGAGGGTACTTGGGGGGTTATCAGAATTTGCTGCCATATAAATTAGTATAATGCTGCCTGATCACTGTTAAGTTGTCAATGCAATAACTTTTTGTGATTAGCAAAATACTATAATCTGCAGACTGAACCAAAACACTTGTTTCTGCTGTTGAGTCCCACTTCAAAACAGGGTTGATCCAGAGTTGATTTTAAATATGATTAAATAGGCTGAGCCGGATGGTATGAACACAAATGGTTTAGCAGCTGAATCTAGATTAAACAAGGTCTCACAGCAATGGCAACAAAGTCTCGATCTAAGGCAAAGGTTTGTTCAAATTCATTACCAGCAGCCAAAGAAAACTGAAATTGTACCTGAAAGTGAAAGATCAATTTCCACAGCAGTGCCAAAGTCTTCTCCTGGCGACCATCCACAATATCCCTCGCCTCAATCTTCTTTCCTTGGAGTCCTACATGTGTGGCAGAGGTAGAATAATTACATGCATATGTACACAACACCATACAACCATATATTACATGTACTGATTCTCACCTCAAATGGCAACGTATGCTACCTTTTGTTATTTTCTTTCTTTTCACCTTGCATTTGTTTAACTTGTAAAAATAATTAAAGGGATAAGTAGTAGCTGGACACAAAGTGAAGTTCAAGGTCCTGTAATCAATGTTAGGCCACAGCAAGTAAATTCAAGACATCCATGCACTTTCTAAAAAGTTCTAAAAAGAAAAGAAATTTCAGCAATGATCAACAAGAAATGAAATTGGGAATTCAAAATATCTTGCCCTAACTAAGCTTTGAATTCACTTAGAAGACTGAGGAAGATGAAGAAAAGGTATGATTATCATCATACATGTATTTGGTCATGATTAGTTTGAAACTTGTTTCGAAGCTTGCAGTATAATCATTCAGGACAGATTAATGTTAATTGTTACAATGCACATGCAATATCACTCACCTGCATCCAATGCCACTCCAGCTTGCTGAAGAGCATCAAGAGCAACTTTTGTGTTGTGGATTTTCTGCAGTCTGCTGACAGCAGGGGCTCGCAACTTGGAGGACAGAGTCCAGTTTCTTGTCAGAAGCTCTACAGCACGGCTGACAGGAAATTTGAGAATATGTGTACTATATTACAGAATTAATATAGGATTCAGTTTCTTCTGTGTAACACTGATAAACATCCGCCGTGTGCATATGTACAAGTAATGGTATTCTAAACTTCGAAAAAATCATCTAAGTTAACAGAAAAATGTGAAACAACATTATATCAGACAGAATACAACAAGTTGTATACATGGAACTTGCATTCTGCAGGTTAACAAATAAGAACAGTAACAATTGCAAGGGTTGACAGATTGCTTTACCAGATAAATAATGATCATATTTATACTGTGTGACTGTGCGACATCAGGACTACAATTACATTAAGTTAATAACTGTCAGCTAAGGACCATATTGTGTGGCACATGCCACAAATTTGGCAACACTGTAGCTTTACTATACAATTCTTATGATGTTAGTACTATCTGTGCAAATTTGAAATTGTTACATTGTACCTTCTGATACTTACATAAGTCGCAGTCCATCCCTAAGATCTGTGGCCAGGTTGTGAACAGTGTAGTCCATTTCCATCAGGGCAGTCTGCTGATGTGTTACAGTCAGGCCCAGGAAACTCAGGTGGCGGGTCACATCCCCCTCCCCACTCAGGTACTCTCGTGAGAAGCTCAGTAACAGTTCCTTGTTGCTCTGTATACAAAACAGAAAACATCACGGTTAGAGTTTGTAATCTCCTGTTTAAACCTGCACTCCCAACACAAGACTGCCAGATGGTGGCAGGTATGCAAGATTGACAAACCACTAGTTGTGCATCATTACACCCTAAAACTCTCAATTTATAAGTATTTTCACCAAAAAGCAGTTACTCAAGCAACTGGATATGATTTTTAAAACGTCAGATGTTTCAGCTAGTATCCACTAGCTTTCGTCAGTGACTCACTGAGAGACCAGAGGGGAAATGCAGTCACTGACGAATTTCTAGTGGATACTAGCTGAAACGTCTGACGTTTTCAAAATCATATCCAGTTGCTTGAGTAACTGCTTTTTGACGTATCGTATTACCTGGATGTCTAACCTTCATCGACGTATTTTCATTGAAAAAAAAGAGCTTTTGCAAAACAAAACAAAAGTACAGTATGTCACAAAACTACAAACCAAATGTAACATTTGTACATGTATTATACCACACAAAACATGAAATACATGATTGTACCTTGATGTTGGCATTGATGCAGAACAGGCATGGATCATGATCTATCAGACGAGTGAGCTTGGCTGTGTCCATGAAGAACACTAGAGTCAAGAATTTCTTGAGTGTGAACTTTGCGAGGGCTGCAGCATAGCCTGGAACAAAAATGAAGTCACAGTGGGTAAAATGACTGCAATGGTCAGTTTACGTCACTTTAAACATGGAAGAACATTATATGATTACTAAAAAGCCAGGGCTCAAAATTCATTTTTGGGAGTAGGTGCACTGGTCCACCCAACCTAAAAAAATTGGGTGCACAAAAATATTTTAGGTGCACCATATGAGATAAACTAAGTAGAATGTCTATAAAAACTATGATTATGTTTCATTTCAAGGAAAGTACTATAACAATTATTGTATTATTTTTTCTGACACTTAGATTTTAAGAATATGCTGTAACTATATATTTGATATCTTTACATACATTACACCTATGAAAATGTTTGGGTGCACTGGTGCACCCACAGAAAAAATTGGGTGCACAGCTCCAAGTTTGGGTGCACTAAGGTGCAGATGCACCCAGTACTTCGAGCCCTGAAAGCATTACTCAAAAACTTACTAGTAAGTTAGTCAAAAGGTACCTGTTTTGTACATATGAGGAACAGTTGGATGGCTGAACTGTTGGGCAATGTCTGGATTGCCGAGGACCCGATTCAGGACAAACCTGGACAGCCCAGCCACATCCCCGTAATGCTGCAGTGGTAGAACCTCTCCAAATATGGTCTGTGGAAAAGTAATGGGTCCATCAGTACAAAGGTTTAAATATGGTACTTTTTACATGTAGTAACTACAATTTTAGTATTAGGCACTGACTTAATTTTATGGATGACATCCGCGCGCGCATTGATTTTCGCCTGTCGCCCTAAAAAAAGAGATCACCTCCACCGAGGCTCTGGCCTGGCTCTAAGGCCTGGGTAGTCCATGGTAGTCAGCCACAAAACGGAGCCAGGCACCCAGGCTATTGAATTCGAAGCTCCACGACTCAAGAACTCAGTACATAAGTACATGTACAGTACAGATTCATAAATGCCGCAAAAAGCCAGCATGTCGTATACGTTGCTAAGTACTGTCACAAATTCACAATACCAGCTTTGTATTCCTGTGGTTTAGTAGCATTTTTATTTTTGGCCGGACTTTTTTTTTATTCGCCCGCGCGCACTAGTTTGGGGATCTTCAGAGGATGTCATCCATAAAATTAAATCCGTGTGGCGTTATGTACGAGTATATGACAGCTTCAAACTAAGCAACCTACATGCCCAACATTGCAATACACTACACTTGTCTCACAGGTTGTACAGTAGAATTATTGTACAGTTGGTTCTGGGCACCAGACTGCAACTAAAATGGTTTCATATACGACTGAAATGACAAAGATTATAATGGGCCATAGAAAAAGTTTATAGGCTGAAATCAATGCTGAAAAAACAAGCCCATTGCAGGTAAGTTTACAATGCACAATGTTTACAATGATCATTTTGATCAGTAGATCTAACTCTTTGTGAAATGGTATCCATATTTTTGAAGAAATTTGTAAGAATACTTTCCTGGCATGAAAGAAAACAGATATAACCATTTTACCAAATCATGGCCAAGCCACCCGAACATTATTTTACGTTCGGAAATTTCTGGAGATCAACATTTTGTACAATTTCAATATTGAAAAACAAAGATCTTTACATGTACTTGTAGAAAAGTCATAAAAAAGGCTCACACAAACACCAGTATCAAGTATTTATTTAACCCACCTCAAGTCCTACCCTCAGCCATACTGGATTGTAGGAGAGAAGCATGTCCAGTATTTGTTGACGAATTCCTAAAAATGGACAGAAACTGATTGTCATACATGAGTATACATGAGTATACATGTACTGGTACATGTAGTAGGCTTTTCAGACAAAACTGCATGGTTCCACAAAGATTCTTAGAAATTTGACGTATACGTATCTGATCTGAAGTTACATTTATTTAGTGCATTTGTAGATAAATTCATCTTCTTGATTTAACTGCAATATAATTAATGACGGTACATTTATCAGAAGAGGTTACTAGATCAATGAAGGATGAAGAGTCTTTGATCCATACCTTGGTCAGCATGAAGATGTCTGTCATCACGGACCCGTAGTCTGCCCGTCTCCACTTCTTCCTCAACCCGCTGTAACACACGGGCCACGGGCTCCGACTGGAACAGCAAACACGCAGCACGCCGCACGCTGTTCAGGTTACAGAGTACAGCATACTCACGCATACGCAGCTGCTGGTCAACTGACACAGCAGGCATCCTACCTGGAACTGGAAAATATTCAACAGATAAGCAGAAGTCCCATTAACATGTTTTTCTGATAGACTCAATCAGTCAATGGTCCATCAAAGTTAGCTGTCGTAACAAAACAAAACAAACGGAAGATCAGATTCTGTCAAATGTTTGCATTTCTATGAACAGCCAGTATGAGAGGTCATTGTGTCAACTCAGATGTTTCTTCTGTGTGTATCTAAGTACATGTAGATATAATACGTTTGGGAGATAACCATTCATTTATCAGTAAAGTAGGACTGCAAGTGAAGCTTGACTGAAGATAGATAAAAGGATAATGTTATTCATGTACATGTAGTGAGGCATGATCATGAATTGCCAGAATGTTAGGTTTTCTTTAAACAAGTACATGTACGATGAAATTCAATCAATTAATCAATCAAAACTGGTTTTATTATCGATAAAAAAAAGCGTTGCAACTTGCAGGCAAAGGCTGAATTGTGCCTTCTGTGCATTACATCTATTGCACTTGGTACATTTAAATTACCGGTAACCAGTGAGAAACCACATTGTGGTAATCACAAGCATGCATGCCCACCTGTCACATTCTGACACAGCTGGGATTCCATAGTGTTTGGGATGAGGATGAAGTTCAGCCACTGTATGAATGCTCGCTCTTGCTTCTGCATCCAACGCTCATCATAGTACATGTTCTTTGATACATATGGCATGTAGTGGAGAGCTGGTACTGTAAGGAGAGACAATGACATTATCACATGGACCTGGACTGAGTTAGTGCACATATCCTCAGCTGGCTCTATTAAAAACATATTGTACTGGTTTATTTTGAATAAGTTATTTCAAAATACAACACAATTAAAAAGAAATAAATGAAATTTAAACAGAAAAAGACTAGAAATAATTTGACACCCCCACTAAAAGTGGTACTGTTCCAATATCATGTTGTCACTGCAGATGATTGCCTAGATCTGTTTCTGTCCAATCTTGTTTCAGGTAACACAGAATGTGAGTTTTTTCGGCAATGGAGGAATTTTATAAACTTTATAAGGAATTTTGTCAAATAACTATGTCAGTTGGATAGGTTATATACATGTATGATAATAACTTTAATGTACCGCCTTGTCCTCGGTGTATATGGTGATATAATCCCTGGTCAGGTGCAATAAACACCTTATGAACAACCTTGTTCGCTCCGCTCACTTGGTGGTTCATTCAGTGGTTATCACACCTGACCAGGGATTATCTCATCTATACACCTCGGAGTGGGGCATTAACCCTTTATTATCATATAGCCAGGTGATGTTGACCAATCAGAAGGTTCCATTCCACATTCCTTATGATGCCGTAATGTCACAAATATAGTCAAAATTGGGTATTTATTCATCCTAATCCATACATTAAAAAAACCAATAATCACCCGCATATGACCTCAGGTGACCCAAAAATAGAACACCGCTCTAGTTCTAAAAAATCCAAAAATAACTTAAGTTGTTCCAATGACCGCGGGTGACTTCCATAAGAACACCTGTTCCCTGCCTGTGACCC
Organism: Branchiostoma belcheri; assembly: GCF_001625305.1. Lineage (NCBI taxonomy): Eukaryota > Metazoa > Chordata > Leptocardii > Amphioxiformes > Branchiostomatidae > Branchiostoma > Branchiostoma belcheri. The sequence goes on along the minus strand of NW_017803313.1, from coordinate 417,640 downwards.
AGTTAACGTGAACTCTATCCAGTGACCTCAGGTGACTCCAGATGGAACTATGTTCTATTCAGCATGTGCAACAGGTAAATTGTACATTGTGTCACTTACTGCATCAGTTTGGATAGGCTATCGTGTAAGCTGTATGATAATAGCGTTCGCTGTCGCTCACTTGATGGCTTTATTCGGTGGTTATAGCAACTGACAAGGCTTTATCACACCATATTCACCTCGGGGCGGGTCATTAACCCTTCATTAACCACCAAATCCAGAAAACCCATATCGCCCAGATATGACATGAATGTACTACCTGACTGCTGCTTGTTAGAGGTCTTGACGAGGCAGAGTTTGGACTTGGCAACTTTGGGCTGGCAGCGAGCTGTTCCACCAGAAGTTTCACCTGGATCAAACAAGCATGGACAGATATTCACCAGAACTCAACACAAGTATGAATAACAATTAATGGAATGTAACATACAAAATAAGACTACAGTTAGTTGGTAGATGTGAGTATAGTCCTAAAGACCTAAACAAACATTGTCCCATTACTAGTAATTTCTTTGTTTTCAAAAACAGATATATCACGATAGAGATAAATTGATTTAAACTTCAAGAATTGCAAAATAAGTTTAGCAAAAATCATTCAAGGAGACAGAATTTTGATATAAATTTGTATGGTTTTTGCGGATATGTTATCAATGTTTATTATTTATTACTTAGCAATGTTACCTTGTGTTGACCTGGCTTTCACTGGTTGTGACTTCTTGGTCTGTGCAACACCTTTCTTCATTGACACTTTCTGTGGAACACTATTTGCTGGCGTCCCTTTGTTCTTGCTAACAGCACTTCTGAACACAAACGGCTTGCCACTCCCAGGACCCATGGGCATGTCTTGACTATGACTATTCTTGTCTGATTTGACAAGATTACAGGCAGATGGGCCAGCGTGAACATTTGATGGCTGTTGAGGTACAGCCTGATGCTGCAGCTGGGCAGAAAGGGACGTGGAAGTGCCAAAAAGTTCTTTCTTGGCTGCTTTGATACGTACACCATCTGACGACTTTCCGAAGTTTTGCTTTCTTTTAGTGACAGTTGATGGCTGCAGAATCCTCTTGGTCTTCTGAACAGATGAAGAATTTGCCGGATCTGGAACAGTGGCTGTGGTACCTGGAACAGTGGCTGTGGTACCTGGAACAGTGGCTGTGGTACCTGGAACAGTGGCTGTGGTACCTGGAACAGTGACTGTGGTACCTGGAACAGTGGCTGTGGTACCTGGAACAGTGGCTGTGGTACCTGGAACAGTGGCTGTGGTACCTGGAACAGTGGCTGTGGTACCTGGAACAGTGGCTGTGGTACCAGGTGGAACAGTGGCTGTGGTACCTGGAACAGTGACTGTGGTACCAGGTGGAACAGTGGCTGTGGCATCTGTACTGCAGTTGTTGATCACATGCCTATCTTGGTGTGTTTTGCCCGATCGGTTAACAATGTTCTTGGCTAGTTTCAACTTTTCACTAGATCCAAGCTTTATTTGTGGACTATCACAAATGTTAGGCTGATGTGATGACACAGGAGGGGTATTTTCAGCCTCTGTGTCAGAAACAGCACGACTTTTCCTGTCTGAACCTGACACATCAGGAACACTCCCCTGTTTGACTGCTTCCCTTGGACGGGTCCTCTTCTTGGCACGCTAAGATTGAACAGAACAAGCATGTCTCATTATACATGTCCTCTCAAGTTAGTTGCAGATGTGTGGTAACCTTTATATTTATTTTCCTTTCATAACTTACTGTCCAGTAGCATTACTTTGAATAGCACTGAATCAGAAGAACATTGCAGGATTTTTTATTCCCAAATTTATTGTAACCTACAACTGTTACGCCAACACATGTACACTAATTTGATTATAATTACCTAGGCTGTATATATATAGAGAGGCTATCATAATTTTGCATACTTTTGATAAGATGCATATAAGAGTTCATGATTCTGTAAGACTGTACCCTGAAAGATTTGAACATTGCATATTAGTTACGCTCCCTCAGTCCCTCTAGATGTCACTTTTTGGTCAGGTATGTGTTGCAGGGTATGAGATGAAAACTGAAACATGTTAGTTTGGCCCATGGTTTGTACAAGAATTCTCTATAAACAAAAACTTACACTTGACTGTCAAGTTTATTCATGTTTCTGTCATTATGGAAGGAGTTCAGAAGAACATGGCAATTTGTTGAATTGTTTAGGACCCTACAGGTTCAGGTACACAGCTCTTGTCTTGAACTACTATATACACATTTTTATTAATGATTTACAATGTCAATGCCAATTTTTTTCACAAGCAAAATTGCAACCCACTACTCTAATGAGAGTACGTTTATTCGGGACATTAGAGTACTTTTTCTTACTATCTTAGTATCAGGCCATGTTGATTTGATCAGTTTTGGGGTTCCCAGGGGATGTCATCCATATAATCTAATCAACATGGCCACACCTGCAATGACAAAATTTCTGTAAACTGCAGGTATGTACAACAATTGTATACATTGAGTTCATGACAAACTGAGGCCCAAGTCCCGACTTTACCTTTTGTTTCCCCGCCACTGGCACCACAGCCCTCCCATACAGGATGACATGCAGGCGGTACGCATCGTCCAGTTTCAGGACCAGCAGTGCCCGGGAGTTACATGCCTCTCCTGGAGTCCACTGCACTGACACAACAGTATCCTCTCCAGCCTGCACCTCAACTTCACCAAAGTCAACAGAAAAACCTGTATATGAACAAGGAAAGACGTATATTAGGCCTTGGGGTAGGGTTGAAGAAAACCTGTACAGGACAGGCTAACACTTAACAGTACACTGGGGTGCAACCTAAGGGGGGCTAACAAGGGCATATGGGGATTTACTTCCCTGGTCAGGCCCAAACAGGCTTAGAAAAAAGTTATAGAACTGTGGATTTGGTGGTCTTCGGCTGTTTTCTGATTAGCCCAGTTCTAAGTACCGGTACTAGTAATTCAACCAGGCCGGCTATGAATGTCTATCAAAAAATAGCACATAAAAGCTCCAAAAGACCTTGAAGACCCCCAAACGGTCCAAACCCCCAGTTTTTGGCATGCTATATAGGCTATCAGCATCCGTCTGGGATCCTTATATTATCGATCAGGTACGTCAACACTAGTTGATAAGCTGGAATCAGTCCAGAGACGTGCATTTAGTGTGTTTTACATCAGGAGACTACAGAGTCTGACATGTACCACCAGTACTAGTGTTACACAATTTTACTATCCTCACTTGGACTGACAACAATACAGCAGCATAGACAGCTAGCTCACCTAACACTCATAATCATATACAAATCAATCTCATAGCCATTCCCATATACAAATACCTCACACTTAACACTGTCCCCACTCGCTCCGATTCCTTACAACTCACATTACCATCTCTAACTTAGTCTAAGATGGAGGTACACAGGACCAGTTTTTTTTTCCCAGAACTGTCACTGAGTGGAACACCTTGACTCCAAACCTAGTGGCACTCACAGTCTCCTGTACACAAGAAAGGAGAAAGGACAGACCCTGCTAACTACCGTCCTGTCTCGTTAACATGCATTTTGTAGACAGTAGTATATATTAGATTATGGAACATATAATACAGTCACAGATAATGGACCATTTTGAAGAATTTTCTATTTTGACTGATAAACAACACGGGTTCAGAAAAAATCGTTCATGTGAGTCACAGCTCATCTTAACAACAAACGACCTAGCCCGTTCTCTAAACTGACATGATTATAACAGACTTTACCAAAGCTTTTGACAAAGTTCCGCACAACCGCTTGCTCCTAAAACTTCAGACTTACGGGATTAGAGGTAGGCTTCTGTTGTGGGTTTCTTGTGTATAGGACTCTGACTGTGAGTGCCACTAGGTATGGAGGCAAGGTGTTCCACAGTACAGTATTGTATATATTTATATTGTAATTATACGACTGATTGTAACTGAACTGAAGAATTTGCGAAGACCCTGACCTACCTCCCCTTGACCTCTTGAAAAACGGCTTAGGCCGAAGAGTTTGTACTGCTACACATTTGTACTGTACATTTTCAAGGTGAAATAAAGGTTGAAAAAAAAAAAAAGTATCAAGATCAAGAAGATCAAGGTCACCACACTTAACCAGTTCAAACGGACAATCCCCAGTGTGGCCATCACTCTTTTTTATTATTTTCATCACCTACTTTGACTGAGTTAAGATGCTTTTTACGAGTAATGATCAAGTCTAGCTGGTGCCAATGTTTGGACCTCGGGTGGCACCACGACACTCAGGCACTTCCAAAGCTAGTACTGTATGGCGAGTTGTCTACAGGCAGGCGACCTAGAGGACGACCCCATCTACGTTACAAGGACGTCTGCAGATCAACACTGAAGGACTTCTCCATCCAGGAGAAAACATGGGAACAACTAGCAGTGGACAGGAATAGATGGAGGGCAGCAGTTACAAGTGGGATGGCCACCTACAAAGCTTTGAGGGAAGAAAAAGCTGCCAACGCGAGACGAAAACGGAAGGAAAGACAATAGACCGTCCGACAGGATGAAAAGAGCCAGAGATTGGTGTATAGCACTAGTTTGTTTGTTAGTTATTTATTCACAGTGCAACACTTCTACCGGCGCACCTGGGCGAGCACCTCTTTTTGCCTCCTGAGCAGGATGTCCCTTCAATGTGGGTAGTACCGAAGCTTAGATAGTACCGAATATGGAGATATGACTGTTTTGGAAGAAATTTCGAAACAAAATGAGGATACGAGGAAGTGTGAGGTGTGAGAGTGAGTCCTAAATAAAAAAAACACATACTACATTTGTAGTAATTGAATCACGAACTAAGGCTACACCAATTTAATTTGAATTCTCGGATTCATTTTTTTCTGATTTGCAAAAAAAAATTCAGAATCAACTGCAAAACGTTCATATTTTGCCCTGAACAGTTCAAAACAGTCCTTTTCTTCCTACTTGTTACAGTTATTCCATCTTTCAATGCAATGGTATCATTAAAAGTTCAAAATTCATTGTTTAAATTTTGAACCAGCCTGGTGTGTTGACTCCATGGTTCCTATCGTATATACCATTTCAGGCCATAATAAGTAAAGATGCCTAGGTCTGTTTTTATTTTTTGCCCGCCCGCTCCATTTTTTACTAGAAAAATCTGTTAACCAACAAATTAAATTGGTGTGGCCTAAAGGGGAAAAAAAAAGACATGACAAACATTATGATGATGACATAAACCTCCTTCCCTGTCCTTGAGTTTCTTGTGATCAAGTTGAAAATAAATGAGGCTGTAAATGAATTTACAGGCTGAGTGAAATAGAGCAACAAGTCTGAATGAAAACAACAATAAAACTTTTAAAAGAGAAAAAATATAGCCTGGGTGCCAGACCCATAGCACACTGAACACAAAGTACATCTCAGTGAGCCGTGAGATACTTTGTGTCCGGTGGGCTATTGGTCTGGCATCCAGGCTAGAAGGTCCTAGAAAAAATACAACCCAAAATAGAAAACAAATAATTTACATTATACACAAACACCTTTTGCTCGTGGAACTTTTTCCACCGCTACTGTGACAGGAAACTGCTCAGGGTTATGAAGAAGTAGTTTTCTTGTCTGGGTTTCGCCGACGCGAACAAGGCCGAATCCAATCCGCGGAGTCACGGCGAAGTTGGTCAGCTGCAGCACGGGAACGTCTTCCGCCGCCTGCTGCTCTGCCGGGCTTGTCACCGTCCCTTTGCGATCCCATGGGTCGAACCATGTCATGCTCCGTACATCGTCCACGCCCGAACCGACGGTCACTTCACAGTTTGCACTTCCATCCATTTTCCTCAGTTGTCATTAGACGAATTACCACATAAAACGGACCCAGCCATGGCCAGCGTTATCGCTGAAAAATTATCTACGTTGCTGTCCGTCTGGGCGTTAGAAACGCAAGACAAATCCCAATACAATGAATCTGCTCAAAGGGCACATACGCCAGTGACTTACTCTATGACATGTTCTAAAAAAGAATCTAGAGAGTCTAAACGATGAATAGACCCTCCTTTCCAGGCAAGACGAGGACGGTTTAAAGCGTTCCGTTTTGATCTCAAACGGTCGCCTGTTGTCCTGGAGTTTAAATTCTCCTCCTCTCAACAGCCAATCAGCAACAGGTAAAGGGGCGGCTCCTTATTCAACAACCAATCAATGGGCAAGAAGTGTACTGGCCAAAGTTCAAAGTTCATCCGCTGAAGGTTAGACTGGTAAACGAGGTTTCAAAGTTGACCGTGTTTGATGGAGATGATTCCACTCGAGATAGGTACCCTTTAGTTTTTTTGGGGGCATTGTAAACAATATCATCTGATATCATATATCCACATCATTATCAGGCTACATCATGTTCAAACTAGACTGGATTCTGGTTAGTTCATGTCCGCTCCCACAGTCTGCACAGTCGCTAACGATTATCAGCCTATTGCCCATTCTGTATTCTAGCTTACACCTTGCCAGACTGACTAAATCATTTATTGATCATTGACTCTGAACTGAACCAAGTGAAAAACTGAGCACCTAGACTAGAGACCACGTCTAGCGACATAATAGACGTTAAACAAGGACAACAACAACAACAACAATATTGTTAGGCCATGTTGATTTGATTATATGGATGACATCCGCGCGCGCATGATCATTCATTTTCGGCCGTTTCCAAAAAATAAAGAAGTTTTCAACCAAACTGTAAATCGTACAAAACAGTTGCAAAATGAGCAAAAATATACCATAAGTTACAAAAAAAATTAATAAAAACTACTTAGTATACCAATGTCGTAGAATGCCAAAATCAAACGAAAAAAGACAAAATTGTAAAGAAATGAACTTGAAGACTAGATTATTCGCCAAACCATATTCTGTGCCATTTGCTCAACCCTCATGACCACGTAGATTTCATAATGAAAAGAACTTTTTTTTTTTTGCAAAACTTTTTTTTATTCGCACGCGCGCATCAGTTTTGGGGCTCCCGGAGGATGTCATCCATATAATCAAATCAACATGGCCTTACCAACACCAAAAATGTATTATTTTGGCTCCTGTGCAGTGTCATTAAAGTAAAAAAAAAAAGCAGCACCTGAAATTTGATATGTGGATGTACTTTTTCTGTTTACAATACTGCCCGGTGATATCAATGGTAGAGATTCAAATGGCATGACATTATGTGTGGGTGCAGTTTTATAGTGTGTAATGTTTATTATAACGTTACAAATTTCCTTCATTCTATATATAATAAAGAGTAGATTAGGATCTAGAAAACAAAAACGTTAGTACAAGAAAAACAAAAACTTCATGTGACATTTACAAGCACTTTTTAGCATACTAGTATTTAGCTTTACTTAGTAATAATATTACACAGGGATTAAGACATCTCTGAATAAAAAACAAAACATTCAACTTCAATCAAACCTCCAAGTTTAATTTAGTATACCACACTATGCAAATCACAATACACAAATAGTACAATCACGTATGATTTTGTTGCCCACAAAATCACATAGTACATGTATTTACATCGTTTTATTCCAATCTTAACTATGGTTGAAGATGTTTATAACATTGATCTGATCCAATGCTGTGACAAAATTATCATATCATATGGATAGGTGGAGCCAGAATAACACATAACTGGAGTTCCATGGGTTCCAGTTACTTCCATATAGTAGATATTGTACATGTATTGAAGAATCACTAGTCTGTACATAGGATATACATTGGAACATCAGGTCCTGATTTGTTACTTATGTTAATGTCTGCAACAACTAATTAAATTCAAGCCCCCTACTTAATTCATAATAAGAAACCTACAGACTTTGTAGCTGTTGCATTGGACTTGGAGGTTGTCAAAAGTTAATTACATGTAATTTTCAATAGATCCCCAGTTGTACAGCAAACTGTAAAAGTGACCAACCCCCTCCCCCTCTCGATAATTGGGTAATATTGATGAAAACAAAATATGTGGCAATATTTTTTATATCTCTACAAGCTTGGAAAGCCTGTATCCCCACTTAACAATTAGTCAGTGGGGAAAATGCTGCTGTACAATTTCTGTCCAATCAGCATACCAGATACTTTTGGCAAAGCATAATATTTTTTTTTCAATTCAATTAATAAAAGACCACTACACAACTTGATAAATTTGTCTGCTTGGAGTTGATAATTCAATGAAAATATATTCACATTTGATCATGAATAATCATCTACATCCAGCAGTATCAAACCTTCAACAAATCACAGGTATGAGCATTAAGCTATTGCTTTATCTGAACCTAGTGGTAAACGTGTACATTTTAAAGATATGACACATAGAGTTACAAGCACTTCTATAACTCTAGTTTGAAAATAAGACAACAATACCTGATTGGACTGGAATTTCTAAACATTAAAGTGTCCACATAACAAGGGAATGTTTGAGATCTTGCAGGATTAAAACAAAGATAAAGCTAAGATTAGCTTTTGTCTTAGCTTTTTACATCTGTTACAGTTCTTGATCTGCCAAATTGTTAAAGTCTTAGATCTGTTTCAGATACTTTCTGTCTCAGCTCTATTTTACTTCAACTGTCAGCTGTCAGTCTCTGTGTCACACTTCAGCCAAGACTAAGGACATGTACATGTAACGTGTACATGCTGATAAAAGGCCACACGCTTTCTATAGTTTCACTATCTCTTCAATATGACGTCTGTACTTTCATAAGGGAGATGATGTTCCTTTGAAACAGGAAGTCAAAGTCAGGTGAGATATACTGACATTATTGTTCAACCTGACAGAACTGATTTAAAACATTGATCTGATCCAATTCTGTGACAAAATTATCATATCATCTATGGGTAGGTGGAGCCAGAATGACCTGACCAAAAGTATTTTGAACTTCCTACAAATGTACATCAGTACATAATCCATGGTTTTAGGTATAATTACTACAGACAAGGCACAGATGTGACGTAATACCTTCTGAATTGGCTAGGTAACGTAACATTTCTTCATAGTTCTATGTGCTATTAATAATAGTATTATAAATGTACACAAGTGAGGTGCAATAATGAAGTAAAAGCTTCAGTTTATCACATACATCTAATTCTATGAGCTGGAACACATTTAGGTGAGCAGGCCTGTGCTTTACATACATGTACAGCTTTCACCCTGCCAGTGTGTTTGCATACCACTGCTGTGTTCACTCCCATCTTGGGATAAATTTTACTTTCCCTCACATTCTACTTCTGGTTCTAGTATTCTGTTCAGGTGCATTTCCAAAATGTGTCAACTGGTCATTTTTGGACCAGTTGTAAAATGCAAGCTGTTCATACAGTTCTAAGCACGACGTGAGCTGATAAGAAAAAAAAAGATCTTGTAAAAGATCTTACCCTTATTGAATTGAAAACATCATGGTTACATGTAATTAACAATATTAATGGGGGAGTTGCATTCTTAGAACAGCAAAGCACTTGCCATAGATGAACTACTGCTCCACATGGGAGCTTCACTGTCTGCTAAGGGTTTCACAGCAAAGATTTCCACAGGATGTCCTTCAGATGCGGCCTGACTGTCCTCTGGTACTGTACTGGCCACTGCACGCTGCTGACCAGCCACTATGTTGGATGTCACTTGACTTGGCTGATATGAGTGCAGGCCACCTGAAGAAAGGAAATATGTTGTCTGATCTTTGCACGCTAACACACAGTACCGTATGTTATTTTCTCCACCTCTACTAGCTTAGGTTCCATCGTTTTATAGTGAAATATGCTGTACTTGGTCCCGGGAAGTCAACCTTTCTAGATTTAATGTATGTTGTACAAAAAACATGTACATGTATAAAGGGGTACTTTCTAAGTCTAACATGGTTCCCACAACGCAAAAATAGGTAGATATATAAAGGAATGCTTTGTTATTAGAAAACATACCGAAACTTGTGACTAGCCCACTCGATTGTAACACTTTATCAAAGACTTGTGTTATCCCTTATCCCAGAGTAATTAAGATATGTTAGGTTTTATTCGACATTAGGTCTTATTTAACACATTTATTTTATTGTTTGTTACTTTCTTTATGTAGTTTGCCATACATTGTACCATGGGCAATTGTCGTGCAATAAAGTTCTTCTTCATAAAACCTCGGGACATTCCAACATGTCTTTTGAAATTTCTAATGCTCTAGCCATACCTGAAAGCACCTTGTCCCCTGTTGAAGTGGTCAGACTGGGGGTAGTACGAAGTCCTGTAGGAGCCTGGACACTCTCTCTGTCATCCTCCTCCAGCAAAGACTGCTCCGATGGGTACTCAAAGGTAGTTGGCGAGTCATTAAAGGAGATCTTCAGCTGTAATGATAGAGAAACCTCAGTTTGTGTGTGCCAAAAGCCTTAAAATAAGTAGTTCAACGATCTCATACCTTCACTAACCTTGACTAGTACACTGCAGAGAAAGCTACAGTTTTGAAAAAAGAGTCAAACAATAGTACAAAGGAATGACATGCACAGAGGATTATGTTACCAACCACTGCTGCATGCCATGAAAAAGTGGCGGATCATGACGGCATCAACACCAGCAACGTTAGGGTCTGTTCAAACTATTATGTGAACTTCTCAAACCAGTCGAACACAGCCTCAGCACTATCATTTTCCAACATCTATGAATGTTCTTTTTCATTTCTATTTTATTTTGCCCACCTGCTCTGCTACTTATTTCCTTGAGAAAACCTCTGAGAACCAAGACTCAAATTGGTGCCAGCTAAGAAGGCAAGGATTTTCTTTGACTGGTGATGCTATATAAAATATGACCACTTCTGATTCATATCCCGATTGGTACATGTCATCATTTTTGTCCAAAAGAGAAAAACTTAAGCAGCATAATTGGAGCAACAGAAATTAATTTGGTGTAGCCTTAGGTTTAGGAAACATAACTAGGACCACACTGAGACTGAGAGAGTTACCGGTAGTACATGTACACAATACAAGAATGCTCCATTGTTAACAAGAATTCGGAGATCTCATACCTCCATGAAATACTGCAAATCCATTTTAAAATGCGGTTGGAAATTATAGGGGTCGGCGAAAAATGAACAAGCTCACGTCACTTAATTATAGCGGTATGAGAACATGGCTGATGTGTGTAAAAAATACATTAAAACACTGGCCTTTTTTTTTAAGAAAATAAAAAAAAACAGTTTACGCCAGCGAAAATCGATTTTTACAAAGAAAAAACAAAACAGGCACGCCGATGGTGTCTTGAAATAAATAATTTACAAAGTACTGTAGCGGCGCGGTGACTTCAAAAAGTTCGTAATTACGCACGCTTGTGTTGCGTGCGGCACCGCCGCCCCCCTCCCCAAGCTCCATGCCGCGGCAAGCTATGTCGCTGCACGCCGCTACATGTCCGGCGCCGCAGACGAGCTTACAGCGAAACCCGGCGTCTTCGCCATAGGATTGGAGCGTAATGGAATCCATGACGCCCTCGAGAAAGTTCTACAGACACTATAGCCTTTAACAGTAACGTTTAATCGTATTTTTTGCCGTAAAAGTTGACTCACAATTTTCGAAAAACTTGTGACGCCATTTTTTTCACTCGGTGCTTGGTTCCCGAATTTTCGATTCGTCTTAGTCGTAGCACGCTATTAACGCTTTTACATTTTGTAGTACAAATGACGCTTAACATTTGATTGTATTTCTACCTAGATTTCTACCTCGAAATTAAGCAGATTTATGCAGCAATACTCGTAGTTTGTAACTCGTTTGTGAAGTTGGCCGCCGGGCCGCCATTTTGTTTGTTGTTGTCTGCGCGCTTGGGCGACGCTGAATTTTGTAACTCGTCTCATTTTTTTCGATATTGTCCCGTAGTAGCACAAAATGAACGGCTATCGTTTCTGTAAATTTATGAATCAAACCACGCTGCCTGCACATCTGTTTTCCCTGCCTTGCAAAAGATACAAAAACTGGAAGTTCTGCTGCAGTATCAAGGTCAGCCACCAGGGGGCCCATATTTGGCCTTGACCTTTGGCTTCCTAAGACCTACCAGCATACCAAATATCATCACAATCCATAAAGGAGTTCTGAAGTTATGCCGACTACAAATGTGCGGAAACACACACACACACACACAGATGCACCAAAAACAATACCTCCATTTTTCATGGAGGTAACAATGTGAAATCTGACCTTCTTGCTCTCTCCCTTAGATATAGATGACTTGCTGAGTTTTTCATATCCTCCAATGACAACATAGTCAGCTACAGTCAGCTTCCTCACAGTGGCTTTGTGCCGAGGTGGAGCGATGGGTGACACATCCAGAGATGGAGGGCTGGCAGTCCTTCCCAGCTCTGATCCTGTGGCATTAGTCAACACAACCTCAGTACAAGAAGACTGTGAATACAACTTTCTACAACATTGTTCACAAACATAGAAATTAGTACGTGTATCGTCAACTGTCAATGCTTAAGCATTAAAATGGTTGACTTGTCTTTACGACAAAATCTAAATCACTTCTTCAAGCAGACTTCACATAGGTCAGAAAATGCACATTTATAAACAAATGTACACATCCAAATCTACAACATCAATTTTGGTCTGTTTTTCTGTACACTGTCACTCGCTCTTGTTTTCTCTACCAGCATCATCGATACAAAGTAGCCTGGATGCCAGGCACATAGCACACTAGACAAGTTACTAGTAGTTTGGGCATAGTGTGCTATGGGTCTGACATCCAGGCTATAGCAAACTTGTTAATCACCTAAGGCAAGTTACAAAATTCATTCAAAAATAATCTATTCTGTCACAGTGTAGGTACAATTTGTTCATACAGGAAATCACCAGGTCGCTTTGGCAAGTGTGACTGTACTCTAGTACACAATTGTATGCTCCATGTCAAAGGAAACATTTTCACAACACAAACCTGCATGCTGGCCCTATACATATGCTGTGTGTTTTTCTCTTAAACTTTTTAAAGTCAATAATGCAAAATGTTAACGTGATATGATCAATATCACATGTAAGCCTTAGCCATACGTACTGTATGACTATAGATGTAAATTTCATATTATTCAAGCCCAGTTTCAAGTGATTTATACCATAGACTTAACAAAGACCACAACATGCAGGCAAAGTTGGGAGGGTTGTGCAAGAGCAGTAGCCCAGATTTTGGATGAAGGAATGAACTAAAGGCAGAACATCTGTACGTAAGACCGGCTTTACACGTATTCCAACGTGTATGTAAGCATCTGGGCTACTTATGCCACAGAACTGTGTGTGAACCACAATGTCCTATTAATATAACATAATGAACAATTAACATCCTGCACTCTGTGTTGACTGCCTGTAGTGTTCTGTGATCAGTTGTTTAGCTAGGGGGTGTCCTTTGGACTCCCTGTACTGAAAATAATAAGAAATTGGACACCCTTCTTTTTGATAGGACACCCTTAAGATGCCCAATTTTTCCACTCCCAACCCCTGCCATGCACACATGCCTCCCTTCAGCCTTACTACTAGTACTAGTATAAATACAAAAATGATGGTCTACTGAAGGAAAAAAAAATTAAAATTCCTAAAAATTAGCACCTCAAAATGCAGAAAGTAGTGTTTGAGAGCATTTATATGAATTTCAAGAAAGCCCCCCTAAAAAGCTTGTGCTAAAAGCCTGTCTGTGATGCAGACCTGTGTTCCCACCTGACAGGTATGAACACCTGTTCTAAAGAACATTCAAGAACGGTCAGATAAAAAAGTAAAAGTTTCATCTTCTTGTTGTAGCAGTTTATGCTATTCAACTTTCAAGTCTGCTATTGAAATTTTCCTGCTGCTGAGATGCTGAGTACAAATAAGGGTGCAAGCCAGGCTTGAGGGCTGAAGACTGTTCACGACACCCTGGGTGCCCAGGTATACTCTGGACACCTGGGGTAGAACAAGAAGTGACACAGCATAGTCTTATTAGCATATGACCTGTGACCTCCCATCTCCATAAAAAATGACAGTTTGCTTTAGACAGACGACGAACCATCACACAAGGTCTCGGACCGGAGTTTTTTTCACGATTTTGGATCCGGCGGACACCCTCAGACCGAAGGGCTATAACTCCGCCAAAAAAAGTACGCCGGGAAATCTCATTACATCAGTCAACGGAGGTTTCCAGCCGGCTTCCGATACAATTTTGGTTATTGTCCGTCGACTCTATAATTTGGGTAGAAACTGTAGTTAAACGTAAATTTTGGATACGAAAAATGTAGTTTTTTTGCAGTTTTTTCAACGGACCTGCTTGGAAAAAACGAATTTTCCCAGGCTAACGGCTTATATGCTGAAATAGCTTACTACTTCCTGTTTCTGAAAAACAGAAAAAAAATATAGGTTGTTGCGATAAGTTTTTCGCAAAATCCGGTGACGTGAACCCCTAGAAATTCCACATAGAACGCAGCTATTTGAGTCATCAGGCGACAAACCGCATCACCCTTGCTCGCGGACTAATACCAAAAACGCTTCGCTGGCCGTCCAACTTCACCGCGCCGAAAAACACTACAATCCCAAGGCTTTTTGATCAATTCAAAACCTAGTTGAAAATCTACAGCGATCGCCGAGCTATGGGGAGCCAAACCTAGCGTGACAACCTCGCAGATCCGGCGATTTACTGCGCACTATTTGGAACCCTGGTCAGAATTAAACTCCGACCCGGAACCTTCACAACCGTCACACAACCAGGGTGGAAGTGGTACACCCATGGTTCGTGGAAAAACTGTCCTTTTTTCTGTTTACACAGTTAACTGTCGCCAGTGTAAAATGGACCTGTTGAAGTCATCACGCATGGCGCCAGGTCTACCCTAAGAACCCATTAACCTCCATTACAAAACTTCCAAGTAAAATGTTCACATGGGCATGCATGCAAATGGTACAAATATGACCCGCGATTGTTACCAATGGCTTTTAAAAGCCAAAAGACAATGATATGCAGCGGGTCATTTTCATGCGGTGCTCAACTATTGAGAGAATTGAGATGGGGTTTTGTGCGCGTGAAAAATCTGCATGTGAAAATATGCAAATTAGCTGATTCCCAAGGGATTTTAAAACTTTTTGCGGTTTTAAGCTTAAAAGTTGGAAAAAAGACAAGAAAATGAAAATTTAAAATCATTTTGCTTGAATTCTAGACTACATAGCCTTGTTTTTTGTCAATTTTTCTGTGATTTCAGGTGATTTTGAAAGGTTAGTTTTCACGTGCAAAAAAGGTTGAAATTTGCACATGAAAGAATTTGTTTAAGAAAGCATGAAATCAAACTTCTAGAATGGAGAATAGCTTCAAATTGTTACATTTTACTGTACAAAACATAGTAACTTTTCCACGTATTTCTGACAAATTCAAGTGATTCTCAAAAGTTCAGGTTTTATAGAAGGTATGCAAATTAGCTTATTCCCAAGCGACCTAAATTTTCAAACAAAACTTTTGGCTGAGGGAAAATTATACCAGAGGACAACATTTTCCTGCCTAAGAATTAAGTGCTGCATACTTTATAACATATTTCTGGGACTTGTATTTATTACGCGCAAATTTTTCATGTGCAGAAAACCCGTTCCCGAGAATTTAGCCACGCAAACACAATAAAAATTCTGTAAAATATGATAACATGACCGAAAAACTATTTTCTGAAAGCCACCAGGGGTCCACAAATCTAATCATTTCAAAGACAAAAACCTAACTAAACACCAAATTTCAACAGCATCAATGCAATGTTTTTTTTTAGTTCAACCATATAGAAGTATCAACATACATACATACATATAGAAGTATCCACATACATACGTTCCCCAAAACATAACGTTGACATAACACCATTTTGCAAAAAACACTTTTTAAATTTTAGTATATAAAACATGATAACTGGTCCCACCTGCTGGTGAAGATTGCATTGTTGTGGCCTGAGTTTGGTCACCTGTCTTTCCTGGTCGGATGCTGTTGTTGTTGTCCTTTAAAAGGGAAAAATGAAGAAACAAAAGTCACTTTACTTTTCATTGTATGTCCTAATATCATATTATTATTTGTATTACCACTGACTTGTTATGCTACATTTATTTAGCATGTCTATTTTTACCATGTATCAAATTTGTTTCTGTATAAATTGCAAGTTGCAAATGGGAATTTCCTGCTCTGGACACCGAGGCACAATACACAATATCACTACTACATGTGTATATATAATAACTTACATGTACATGTATAAGGGCATAGCATAACTGATATCTTGGATGTAACTTGTAAGAACAACTACTAGTAGTAATGATGATGACCACATACATGAGGATTTCCACCATGTCATTGTGAGAATGTTATACCTGAATCTTTGCTGATATCTCCACGTCATCAATGTTGGTAGTGGGCAGCTCTTCCCTGTCCTGTGCCCCAGGTTTCAGCTGTCCAGCCTGCTGTCTCGCTGTTCCCTGCCCGTTGACGCTGGCTACAGACGGTGGTTGTGGTGCTGGCGCCTTTTTCCGTCCGAGATGTGTTTTTTTGTTTTCTGTTTGAGCATCCGTACTTTCCTGCGGCAAAAAGGTTCTGTTTGCATGTTGGTTTGACTCAGGTGCATCCCTTTGCTGGAGAACAGGAGTGGTTGTAGGACCAGTACTACTGCTGGTACTAGATGGTGTGATGTTGCTTTTCTGTTCCTTGGTGCTGAATTGTTTCTCTGTGGCCTTTCTCACTGTTGCTGACTGATACTCACTGGGATTTTCTTTCAGACGTTGAGTAAGCGGCCTGATGACAAACGATGTATCATTGCTTTGCCCTACAATGTCATTTTTCCTTGAGTCTTGTTTCTTGTTTGGCTGAAGAGGAAGAGGTAAACCTGGACTCTTGTCATCTTCTTTTGCTCCACGGTCTTTGAGGTGGGAGGGCTCCTTTTCCTTTCTGTGCTGGTTCTTCATCTCGACATGCTTCCCTGCAGGCCTGGTTGGCTGCACTATGAATGTATTTTTGGACTGTGCTTTGATACTGGCTATAGCAGCAGCCACAGGGTCATTCTGAGCTGCAGTAAGCTTAGCACTGGAGTTTGCCGTCGTTGGGATGATTTGTATCCCTTCTTCTGGAGCATTTTTGCTGTGCACAAGAATGTCAGATTCCTTTCTAGTTGAGCCTGGTTCATTGCCTAATGAGGTTTTCTTCTTTAACTCATGCCTATTAACTTTGGCAGTGTGACTTTGTCCAGACAAGCGGACATGGTTCCCTCCAACAGGTGCATTCCTTGTGACACTGACAGGTTTCACCCTCATTGATGGCTTGCTGCTTGTGTCATTGTATTTTGTGGTCTGATCCTTGGGTGATTCTCTTGTGCTTTGCTGTGATGTTGGCTGAGAACTTTCTACCTTGACTCTCTCTGTCTTTTTCCCTGTTTGTTCTGTGGTTTCATGCATTTTGGACTGTGACAATGATCTTGGTCTGATGTTTGGTGATGTGTCCACAGTGACGCTATCATCACTTCCAGACTTCTGAATGAAAAGTGTATCCAGCTCACTCAGGTTT
Organism: Branchiostoma belcheri; assembly: GCF_001625305.1. Taxonomy (NCBI): domain Eukaryota; kingdom Metazoa; phylum Chordata; class Leptocardii; order Amphioxiformes; family Branchiostomatidae; genus Branchiostoma; species Branchiostoma belcheri. The sequence continues at coordinate 400,120 of NW_017803313.1, read as the reverse complement.
TCACAGCTTGAATAGTGAAATTCGTTTTTCTTCTTTTGAGCCTGATTTGGCTGCTGCACAACATCCAGCAGACTGTCCATGCTTCCTGCTGCAGACAGAGTGGACTTTTGGCCTTTACGTTGACTCCCTCTCCCCTGACGTGTGCTGGATTTCACAGTTTCTGGTACTTTTGTTCTGGTGGCACTGAGCACTTCTTTCCTTTCCCGTGGTTCATCACCGAACTTTCCCCTCAGTCTGTTGACCTTTCCGCTCAAGGAGCAGGGCACTGATTTGTCTTCTGTATCATCTTTCTCGATAATGATCACTTCCCGTTCGGGCTTGGCATCTCGAAGGAAGGAAAACAGAGTCTGAGTTCCAGGTCTCTCCAATCCAGTGGGTGCCAGCCCTTGTACACTCTCCTTTCCAACATCTGCTTGGAGATCATTGCCAGATCCGCCATATTTTTCTATGATAATTACGTTGTTAGGGATTCCCACCCCCCTTGGACTGTGTGACTTGTGTTGTCCACTGTGTGCTAGAGTGTCGTTCCTGTCATATGGAGGTGAGCGGTTCCTTGCTTGCCACTTAACGAAGATATTCTCATGTACTGAGACGATTTTTTCCTCTGACACACCCTGTTCGTTCCAAACGTCGGGAGTGCGGCAGGTGTCAGGCGGCCCGCCCTCCCCTAGCGACGACTCACCATTCTGCTCAAACACACCTGTACCCCTTGCTGGACCGGTATCTTCATTCTGGATCACGTTGTGGTCAATGGAATCGGTAGAAGAGGTCTTTGGGTCACTTCGAGACTGCCTTTTCCTGACCAAGATATCCCTCTTCCAGGCAGGCATCCGGTTCAGCCGGGCTTCTTGTTCGGCTTGCCGTCGCCTCTCTTCCGCAGCCTTTCTTTGCCGCTGTTCCACCAAAACCTGCTTCCATTGCGGAAGGGACATCATCATGTCAGCCTTACTGTTTCACTTCTACCCTAAGTGGAGCCGTAATGCTAAATTTGTGAGAACAAACTGACAAAGACATAGTACAAAATTCCTGACAGAGCAGCGTCCAGGACCGCTAGTGTTGTGACGTCATCGCCCCCGTCGTGCATCTGGACAAGACCCCATAGGTCCCTCGTTACTTGTCGGTTGAGGTTGCGCAAGGTTCGGACCCGGCTGGGCCGGTCGTGTAGCCTGGATGCCAGACCCAAAGCACACTGGAGTCTGGACACAAAATATCTCAGTGTGCACACTGAGATATTTTGTGTCCAGTGTGCTTTGGGTCTGGCATCCAGGCTACCGGTCGTGCAGCTCCGTGCTGCAAAAAACGTTAGACCAACTATAGGGGGAATTTTCATCGCCGGTCAATGGCCTGTAGGAGTGCTGCGAAGCAAAAAAGAAACATACTGGCTAGCATAAATGGCATCCCAAGGACATTGCTATATAATTTTCTTCATTCTTGGAGACAGTTAAAAATACAGTGTAACGTTACAATGTAACGTTAACCGTTACTACTGTTATGTAGCCTCCGGTGCAGGCCTCCGGGCAGGTGGTGGGAGGTTTGATACTGCGTTTTGTAGAATTTTAACGCGGTCTTTTGCCGGCCATCCTACACCAGCCGCCCATAGCAGGCTTGGCGGGTACATGAACCTTCTCTTGGCGGCTGGGGAGTGGTTGTACGGAAGTTCACACAAAAAATTCTACAAAACGCGGTATGAAAACTTCCACCCGCCCGGAGGCCTGCACAGGAGGCTAACTTTTACGACTGTACGCCTGGGCTTGTATGACCATCAAAACCTCCCTCGTATGACAGAGAATGACAATAGGGTGGTAACGTTAACGTTATAACTGTTTGTGTCACCCCAACCTTTGCTCTTCCACAGCAACGCGTATTTTTAGTTTCAGGGACCTTCAGGGACCGGAGAAGGCTGATGAATGTGGTATTAACGCTTTTTTTTTTTCTAAATTTTATATGGAGAAAATCAAGGCGAGGGAGAACCACCTGTTTCCCTGGGTGGAGCGCCACGTGCCAACAGACGTGACGTCATAAAACGCGCCTCGTACTCAGGGCAATGTGCTAAGAATCCTGAGTACGAGAGTAACTGTAGGGTGTCTGCTGTGTTATTGCCTGATCCGATCTCCCGTTGTCAGCCTGGCTCAGCTCAGCTAGCGGACAGTTCGCTGAAAACGACTCATCGCTGATCATCATCGTTGTGATGTTCGTTTCAACGAATTTCAAGGAGGTTAACCTCCTTGCTTGAGCTGAGGAAAACGTGAAACAAAAATCGCGGCACTAAAAAAACTAAAGCATTAGCCACTTAAAGCTTAGACTGATGTGTACAACATTGTTTTTGTTTTTATCCGTCATAAATGTAAAAAGTGATGTGAGAAGTTTTCCTGTTCAAGACAAATACACCAACCCCCTCCAGAGCTGTTTGTTAAGGCAAAATGTGGAATGGACTGCTGGCAGTACTTCTACTAACCATATTCCTGAACAGGTAAGTGCTTAGCTTATGAAGCCAGAGGTGCCCTCCCCCTCGGCCCTCCCCATCAGTAACGTGAACGTTATGAATTATTTTCGAGTCTTAGTACTCTTACCCCGACTTACAATCGCTTAACAATCAAAAGCTGTAGTTTTTCCATTGTTTTTTCTTCCCTCTACTGGTGTGATAAGTTGCATCGTGCTTTCTGTCTTTACTATATCAGCTATTTTGTAAGGTCAAAACTGTAGCCGTGGCGACTTGGATTAGGGGGTGGGGGGCGTTGGTCTTGTGGTGGCAGAACACAGTTTTCGCCCTATGAAGATTTCTGTAGTTAAGCACCCCGAGGTGACTCCCTTCGACACATTAAAATTTATGGTAGGGTGCACTAGAGAAACACGGCCAACTAATATGTTGAAATATATGGTATAATCCACAAAATAACTGAAACCAAAAAAAGGTATGGTTTTTTTAACATCATTAAGACCTCTTTTATTTGGCCATCTGCGGCTCAGGTAAATGAGGGCCTGCATGCCCTTTTTCGTTAACCGTTATGGGCTATTTTAATTTACCGTTAATCGTTGCCGACCCGCTCTAATTCAACGTTAAGCGTTATCAGTATATTCATCGTGAATCGTTATTGGTCATTTTAATTCAACGTAAAACGTTATTTGTCATCCTAAATTCAGCGTTAAGCGTTAATGAATAATTCTTCGTTACGCCTAATTTTGCCTTTCAAAGTGCAGGAAAATGCGTCATTGAAGGTTTAAAAATACAAAATTTCCCGGGGGAGAATGCCCCCGGACCCCCCTACATTGCTCGCGCCTTTGGCGCTCGACTCGCGCTTCTGCGCTCGGTCCCTTCGGCTCTAACCAGCACCAGTTTTCCGTCAATTGCCGGAAATTTGCGGAGAGTTACAGAATCTTTTTAACGAATCTGTCAACCTTGACAGACCAAAAATTAACAAAAATCTTGAGTAAAAATATGAAAACATCAGAAGGACCGACAAACACTCTCAACACCATGATTTCCCTCTCAAAATGCGGGAAATTGCATTTTTGAAGGCTCAAGAATCCTAAATTTTCCGGGGGAGCATCCCCCAGACCCCCTCAGCGGAGAGCTGGCCGACGTCGACTCGGACTCCTCTTTATTTGTGCACGCACTCGGGGGCCAGGGCAGGTGGGAAACAGAAGGAACACATACCTTTAATGCGTGCTTCATTACATGTAAGGTGTACGTAATTTGCTTTTCTCACAAAGCGAGATACCAAATCCAGTGCAACGGTAACTGAGCCTGTCAATTTACCGTTAAGCGTTGCCGACCGTCCTGAATTTACCATTAAGCGTTATCGGCCCTGCTGAATTTACCGTTAACCGTTGCCAGGACCCCTCTCCCCCATGCAGACCCTCGTAAATGAAACTGCAGCTGACTCACCCTGGAATGCAATTGCTTAACGCGGTGCATTTATACACAAACAGGGAAATCATCACGATCCACATCATACGGTGTACAAGCTGATACATTTCTATACCACACTCACATAAGTCGCTCTAGCCAGGATGCAAGAGTTTTGTCCACACTACTTTCGACACCCAGGTCATAGACCCCGGGACGGATGAAATTAAACCTCCTTTGGAAATAAGGAGACGAGTTTGGCTCCTTTTTTCGCTTTTATTAAGATGAAATCTGTGTTACTTCTCTTGTAGACATCCTCACTTTGTTTCAGACATTAGCCTGAGCTCAGCACCTCAGACTCAGAGTGAGATTAGATAAAACTGTGCTTAGGGATAAATGGCATGGACATGCAACTCCCATCTTCCTGTAAGGCCCTGTAATATAAATAAATCTGTGGTTCAAAGCGTGGCGCGAGCTGTACAAAACATCCAGGAGGTGCCACTCAGCGGGGAGTCCGCAGCACGGCCCAACATTCTGTAAACAGACCTGCGTCACGCGCAGCCCTTTTCTGCATCACAGTAGGTTGGGGGTTATATGCAAATGTCTCCTTTCCCACTCTAGCCAAACCCACGCCACGCTCGTCCGTTTGTATCTGATCTGAGTATCATTACGTGTCAAGTTCTCCTTGCTGTTTCTTTGGGGTTTTGGTACTGACTGTTTGCTAAGCATGGCGGATGTAAACAGCAGTAACTGAAGCAGCGCTGGGTTGTAGTGGAATTGCAATAGAATTCGGAGTCGACTAAAATGGAAACATACAGAAAGAAGGAGGCATTCTGCTAATAACGTGTTATTACTACACGATGGTCAAAAAGGCCATCAAAAATCCTCACTTGGAAATCATTAATATTAATGAGAAATCGGTGTCAATCAGTCATTTCACTATTGGCAACAATAGCTGATTGGTTCACGCTTTAGCGGGCGGGGCCTTGGCATGTTTTGGTGACACTTCGAGTCGCTGTTTTTTTCCCGCGATCTTGTCCTTTCATATGCGCGCCTTTCCCCGCCCCTATTGTTCTTTAATTCACACAATTAACAATGCCTCAACACTCATTCAAGCCATGTTTAATTTCCTTATGCCACCAACAATAATTCGCAACTGTGCTACAATTTGTCTTATTTCGTAATTTAACACACTAAAAAAAATTCCACAGATATTAAAGTTCCCCGGGTCTAATCGGCCTTGATCGCGCTATTGCATACTTCAGATGGCACGGAACGCGCCGGCATCGGCTGCATGACAGAACATCTAGAATATGTCTAAAAAATTCCAGACTCGAGTGATTATTCAAGAACATCTACCAAAAACACAAAAACACACTACATACGATTCAGATACATTCTTATACATGTATTCTTGTTGTACCTGTTACAAAACGAGGTTTACGGCGCGGAAACAGCACAGAAGCCATGATAGTTTGGCCGGCGTGCCGAGTACTTCGTCTAATACGGGGAATGCATCGTAACGTTCTGGAGTCAAATCATAGACCGTACTAAAAACATAATCGTACTAAGAAGATTTTAGAAATAGTAGAAGTATAATAGTAAATCTTTGTAGAAGAAAGTCGGCTGAAGCCAGAGTTTTTTCACAACATATCTGGATTAGACCGGTTCCCTCCTTTTTCCTTTGTTTACAAACCGACGCCATTTTGTGTCACACACGTACAGTTTATAAACCTACAGCCCCTTTTTTTTAATTCGTGCTAAGGAGGTAAGGAGGTTATCCACCTACCTGCATTTCAAATCCCAAATAACACATTCAAGGCAATGTTCAGCGTTCTATCTCTAGCAACCATTTTTGTCGATCACTGTCGATGCTATGTTTCAGCATGGAGGTAGAAAAAAAACCTCCATGGTTTCAGTTACTCGCGCGTGCCGACACAAAGCTTTTGTGATTTTTGTCAAAATTATTTCTTCAAACCATGGAGCTTCAGGTTCCAACCGACGACTTCGACACGGTTGCACGACGGAACGGATGGGGATAGTTTTAGATTTACCATATGATGTCGCCCAAATAAGCCAAGAAGCTTAAAAAAACATACGGTGGGGAAGTAAATTTTATTCTCGTTCGCTACCGCGACGTAGTTTTGACTTCTCTTTTTCACGGTACAATGATTGGCGTCCACTTGGGGGAATATGAACTTTCCCTGATAAATACGATATATACGACTGGAAAAATTCCTTGAACTGTCAAAGAAAATCTTCTCAAAGGGACAGTATCGCGATTGATTTGCATCGAGCCAACGCACTGTTGTCTTTAAAACTCGCGCCCGGGAGGAGAACAATAGGGCCACGCTGGTCGAAATTTCCATTTCACTGGCCTTCCCGGGAGGAAGGTGAGAACGAACCACTCTGATCTCCACCGACGTCCTCATTATAACTCTAAAACAAACCCTCTGTTCCACGTGAATTTTGAACTAAAACGCAGAAAATGTATTTTGAGCAATATCTCCCGATCCTATCGGTAGAATTCTATAAAAAATACACCAATCGAAAAAGTAAACATCTGGCCGCCATCTTGAAAAAAATGACGTGATTCTCTTGCGCCGTTATGGAATTATGGGAGAAAACATAGAGTCAATTCCGCGTCACCGAGTGGGTTGTTATTGTCATTATTTAGAAATGTTTTGAATTCTTTGTAATTGTTTGTCTAAGAAATTTCATAATTTGGAAATATTTTGAACATCTTGTCAATATTCTAAATAATTCCCTGGTTTTCTAAAATGTTTGAAATATTCCTGATGTGGATTATGACATTTCCAATAGTTTCTAAATATTTCTAACAGCACTCTACCATTTTTTACCATTATTTCGAATTATTTCTAACATTTTGTAAATAGGTCAGTGGGATGGGAAGGAAGTAATTCACACATCCCTGTGAAGTACATGGTAGACTGCCTGGGCGTCAGGCATTGATGCCTTACAACAAAAGAGCCACCAGTGTCCAGCAGTGAAATCTAAAAATATACAGAGGAAGACAGAAGAGTAGGATTAGCACCTACTTTTATGGGGGCAATTACCCACATCTACCATTTGGTTATTTGTTTGAAATAGTTCTAAATATTTCGAATTGTGAAAGAAACACATGGGTAGTTCAAATTTATTCTAAAGAAAGAGATCTTTGTACAGTCACATTCAAAATGTTTCAGAAATATATAAATGAATTCAAATATATTCAAATTTTCATTTTTAAATTTTTGAAAAATTTAGAACTTTTGTTACTGGGGTATTCTTTTCTTCTAAATAATTCAAACGTATTAGAAACATGGAGAAAAAACCCACTCGGTGACGCGGAATGGACTCTACTAGAAAATCGACAAAATAAGTTAAAAACTCACAGACAACAAAAATTCTACAAGAGAAATGGAATTTAAAGGTCCTAAAGTTTACAGTATGGATAAAACATATGTTTGATGCGTAAATTAGCGAAATGTAGCGGTAGGTTAAAGTTCAATGACCCAAAATGACCTCATGTACGCACGTACAGTCGGCGGGAAATTTGAATTGCATTCTACGTTGTCATTTCTTATTTTATACATATTTCGGGAGCGAACTAATTTTTTGTGTGTGTGCGTGATTCTTTTTCTAACTTCATAATCGCATCGTGCGTTATATTGGGCGAAAGTTGTGTTGTTTATCTGAACACTGCCGCTGCTCACAGCGCACCGGGTTGTGGGCGGGGCCTATTTGCTTAGCAACGAGGATTTTAACATAGCAACGGGACCACCGTGCTAAGTCCCACACAATCTCTCTCAAGATTGCACTGTGTTCACTCACTCGCTATCCGGTTTAGCATCTATTGTTTCCCATCTTCTGAGGGTTAGATGTGCGTGCACATTGATACTGAGGTTTAATAGCAGCCTGCCATTTAATTGCCTCTATTCTGTGGATTGATGGGGGCCTGCATTGGGTCCCGACAAAGCTCTACGCTAAATTTTGAGAGCTGGCTACGTACTAGTATTATGCTGAATTCAGGATAACTCTTGATTATGCAAGTGGCTACAACGATTATGTACAATTAAAATGGCGAATACGCTCTACGCAAAATGCGCCAATTACGCTCTATGTTGAATTAGAGTGGTCCATCTACGCTCTACGTAGAATTAAAACGGCCGATTACGCTCTACGCCCCCATATACAAGTACATGTACCATCTTAGTCAGCTATATATCTTACTGTGTCCTCTGTGGCGGCAAATGCTATGCACTCCCAGACTGAGTAACTGGTTGACTGACTATGGCCATGTTGATTTTATTACAATGTATACTATATCAGTATATGGATATGGATCATCCGATGACATCTGTGCTTGCATGAATTTTTGACATACTGTACAATCATGAGCAAATGTAAAGTGTCAAAAACAATATTGGAAAATGATACCAATGTCATAGAATGCCAATATCAAACGAAAAGTACGAAAATGTTTTTTTGCCAAACTTTTATCTATTTGCAGCCTTTACACAAATGTGCAGTCATCTCCTGCTGAAGTTAGTGCTGAGGAATCTGTCCACCAGCAGCAGACCAAAGACAAATCACAGGTATTCATTTAGAAATATTGTATTTTGATAGCAGAGAATGCAAGAACTGTGTATATTTATAGATTAGGCCACACCAATTTAATTTCTTGGTTAACAGATTTTTCTAGAAAAATAATGGAGCGGGCGGGCGAAAAAAATAAAAACAAAAACAGGCCTAGGCATCCTATTATGGGCCATAATGGACAATAGGATCGGAGCCATGAAGTCAACACACCAGGCTGGTTCAAAATTTAAACAATGAATTTTGAACTTTTAATGATACCACTGCATTGAAAGATGGAATAACTGTAACAGCTAGGATGAAAAGGACTGTTTTTAACTGTTCAGGGCAAAATATGATGAGCATTTTGCAGTTGATTCTGAATTGGTTGAAGAAACGGTTGAAGAAAGTCCTTTTCTTCCTAGTTGTTACTTTGAAAAACTTTAACAACATACCAGGCTGGTTTATTATACTATAAGTATAACAATATATTATTGTTATAACAATATATTGTTTTAATTATAAACCAGCCTGGTATGTTGACTTCATGGCTCATATCGTAACATTTCCGGCTATATATATATCATGGGGTGCCTTGGCCTGTTTTTCTTTTTTTTTCGCCCTGTCGCTTAGTTTTTTTATTAAAAAATCCAAGAAACAACAGATTAAATTGGTGTGGCCTAAGATGCAAGTTTATATGGAGTAGTCCAGATGGTTGATTTGGAACAGGCCACTTTAGGATGGGCAGGAGGTGGAGTGAAATACCAAGGAGGTTAAATACAAGTATTTAACCTCCTTGGAAATACTGACTATTTTATTGCTACATTTGCTTGCAAATGTGGTTTTCCAAGTTCTGCATGAATTTCTTTTCCCCAGGACTGTCCTGTTTATTTGGTGGACATGACCACTGGTGGGGATCCTGGAATCAGCTATCCCACAACAAAGTCCACATCATCCAACAAAGGCACGAAAAAAACAACCCAGAACCATCAGGAGAAAGAGGACTCTCTCAGGTACATGTTACATGACGTCGGCAGAGTGTACTGCACCTGCGCGAAACCTGTAATGTATTGTACATAGCACTTCGGCAGAATGTCTCATATAAGGTTGTATTCGCTCATATAAGGTTAGCATTTCAACAGTAGTTTCCAAATGGTGTGTCGGAAAAGATATCTTCTGCAACAGGTAAAATTCTGATGCAACGTTGACCAAAACTCCAACGTAAAACACGAAAATCCAGGGTTCTGCGCAGGTGCAGTACGTTCTGCTGACGTGCTATGTTACAGGCCATGTGACCTGACTAGTGTTGTAATGTGTTCAGCACCAGCACTGTTATAACATATATGCCAAGCTCAAAATGACATCAGGAATACCTGAAGTTATAACTAGGTCAGTGTAACAATTTCAAACAAAGACATACAGTATGAAATACTGTATGTTTTGCACCTCCAGCGGCCATTGCCAGCTGCAGCAACAACCAATCAGAGACAGTCTTGACGTGGATATATACATCATGTTAAGTTATAAGAGTTCCATACCGCCAAAAATGCAAATCATTATTTAGGTCTCGGGCCGGAGTTTCCTTCTGTGTTCGGAGCAATTTGACACTTCTGTACTAAACGCGGGTCGGAATTTTTCACTGTTTTGGTGGAAAGGGGTGCCGTACCGCTTATCAATACACTTGATTGATATTTTGTGCACCCAATTTATTTCGGGGTAAATAAAGCACATCAAAGTACATTTTAATCAAAGTAAGGGGTCATTTTTGTCTTCGTCAGAAGGACTATGAAATTGTCTCGCCGGAGTGTGGGGAACTGCGGATTTTGCGATATAACTCTGGAAGGCATGATTCGACGTCCATGATTTTTGGCAGGCATATTACCGCTGTTGAGGCCAAAGTCAAGTACAAGTTTTGGCTTCGTGGGGGGTCCGTGCGTCACGTTAGTGCACCTTTTGTGTTTGTGGCTTGTTAGCAAGATAACTCAAGTATTTGTAAAATGTTGATTATAATTCTTGGTGTGGTGCTTACTATTGTCGGGACCAAGGTTAAGTTCGTTACTGAGCTTCGTGGGAGGTTTCGTTGTGACTACAGGGGGCATTTTGTTAATTTTTCTTGTGAGCAGGATAACTTTTGTATGTGTGGATGGAAGGTAATGAAATTTGATAGGCATATTACTGTCGTGGTCTCCAAGATTGACTTCAAAGATGAGAGTCGTGGAGGTCGTTATGTCCCCGTAATAGGACCTTTTGTGTTTAGAAATCCCCCACCTACATCTGCTTGGAGACAGCCGACAGCTGGATATAGAGGGGAACCCCATAATGGGTTGGGATCAAATGACCTTACATTGAGGGATTGTACTATAACTTCAGCAGGGGGAGGATAGGTTGGACATATGTCAGGTTATTTTCTACGGCCACACCAAGTAATTGCTATGGATGACGTCCACTGGAGACCTTAAATCTAATTACCTTAAATTTAAGGCAAGCGCGCAATAAAAACACGAAGGGCCGAAAAACGAGATGCCTAGATTTGGAATATACTAACTGTAGAAGTACAAATGTTAGGACACAAAGAACACAAAGTCTTCTATTTGTCATAAAGACAAATTAACAAAACAGCAGTAGTCACCCTGTTCTGATTCTTTCCTTTATAACATCTTCTCTTATTATATTTTGCGGCGCTGTCGTGACACTTTCAACACAGTAAGAATTTCTTGAACGTTTTTTTCCAGTAACAGTCCAAACTCAAATAACGTAGGGGGGGGGGATAACACGGGTGACGACGCATCTGTATAATCTGCGGCAAACCGTTTCAGGGTGTTCTGTACCATAAAAATAGTACAGAGATTCTTTTGTTCTTTAGACCAAATTGATTATTAAAAAGATTGAAGAATACGCATGTTAATTTCTCTAGAACGATGTACCTCTGACGAAGACATGAGATCTCCGACCTCTAGTTTTTCATAATTTTTAACCATGGCTGAATAGAAAGAACAAAATTTTTCCAGGGTAACAGCTTAGTAGTTAGTACTAGAAGAAGCTCAGAAAGTAATGTTTCCAAAATTTGAATTTAATTAAAATCAATGCGATACGTTTTCCACTATCTTCGATGGCCCGAACACACCCACAACGCATATAGAATGTACCATCCCGGCGGTCAGGCGAAAAGGCCACATAACCATCCACGCAGACTAATACCAGGAAGTCGTCTCTGATTATGTTTACCGAAGGAAAACATTGTTTTTGCTACGTTTCTTCTTCTCAAAACAGTGACCTCTGACCTGACTGAACCACACTGTCTGTCACCATGATAACTGGTGTTGGGTTACATCATGTTGCAATTTCACAGTAGGAGGGATTTAGACCCCTGTCACCATATATGTGAATGTGTTAAACTTTGTGTTATTAACAGAGCCTATGCGAAGGTAAACATTATGCATTTTGCTTTGCAAATGTTACTTTTCTAGTTGGTTGTTGTTATACTTATAGCTGGCAGTGGCAATTTATATGCCAGTGTAGTGCTGTATTTCAAAAGATAACAACTTTTGTTATTTTGAAAATGCATTCTACAAGTTCATCCTTGAATAACCTGGTAGAAATCAAATGATTCAATGCCTGGTCCTTCGATAAGATGTAAATCCTCAAAGGAGGTTCACAGCTTGAGCCACCAATCTGGTGTGAATTTTTTAACTGCAAGATAACAAAGTGTTGATGACCCCAAATCACCGTAACGTTTTGCTAAAAATTCCTGGTTGGTGATTGATGTGACAAAAGAAAAACATTAAGATTTTATGGAAGGGTATGGTACAATCAGATCCGAGGGGGATGCCTGGGTGCAGTGCTGGGCAAAAGCCGGAAAAAGGGGTGTGCACTTTATTCAGGTTACATGCCTGTAGCCAGGACTTTGAATGGGGGGGGGGGTTCTTCCCATTGCTTGAGGGACCAGCGAGCGCCTTAGGCACGAGGTTCCTAGGGGGGTCCAGGGGTATGCTCCCTGGAAAATTTTGAAAAATGAACCTCCTGAAATGGCATTTCCTGCATTTTTGACAAGATTTCAGAGAAAAAGTGAGAGATAACTTTTTATTCAATGACAAAGTAGGCAGTTTTTATACGATTCCAGGCCTGCTCATGATACGAATCAGTCCATCTAAAGAGAAATCCTGGATCTTTAGATAAAAAATGGACCAAAAAGTGGACCTTTTCTCAAGCCTTGTGGGGTGGTTCTTCCGAACCCCACCTGGCTACGGGCATGGGTTAGATCTGTAACAGTTGACTATCTCAGCTGGTATGTGGGAGCTTGTGATGAAACCCAAATCAACCATGCACACTCTTTTGTGTGCATCCTTTTTTAGTAGAGGAAACCATATTCAATTGATAGTAAGTTGGTTATTGTCAGGCCCTGCATTATTAACTTAATATATACAGCATGACAGCTGCAAAGAGACAAAGATTAGTTAGTAAAAGCTGGACATTACAAAGAAAGTGAATACAGATTAAGACCTTAATGATGCATTTTTAACCTTTTCTAGGGTTCTCGCAGAGGATGAAGGAGAAACAAGCCCAGAGCAGCCAGTGGCTTCTGAAAAGAGTGAAGAAACTGAAACATCAGCATCGCCAAGGTGGGCCTTGTTTTGTTATCACTGGTTAGGCCACACCGATTTAAATTTGTGGATGACATCCGTGCGCACATTGATTTTCGCCTGTTCTAAAAAAAAAAACAAAAAAAAAGTCACGTCCACCGAGGCTCTGCCCTGGCTCCATGGTAGTTAGCGACAATACAGAGCCGGGCACCCAGGCTACCGAATCTCGACAACTCAAGATCATACTATTGCTATACAGTGCTGATTCATAAATTCCGCAAAAAGCCAGCATGTGGTGGCTTGTCGTATATGTTGCTAAGTACTGCCACCAGCTTTTATATTCTGTGGTTTAGAAACATTTTTATTTTTGGCCGGAATTTCTTTTTATTCGCCCGCACGCACTAGTTGGTGGTCGTCAGAGGATGTTATCCATAAATTTAAGTCGGCATGGCCTAAAGGCTACATTTTTCTTTCTTGTATACTAATGCATGTTTGTGATATTAGCATGTTTGGCTCAGAACCAAGAGGTCCAGGATTCGAATCCTACCATGCCACTGTAACTTTAGACCTTGGGAAACATGACTTTCCTCAATTCACTCAGGTGGAAATGAGTACCTAGCTTCAGTCAGGGACGTCCCTCGGATATTATGTTAAATGGTGGTCCTGTGTTTGGGGAGAGCCACACCCCACACATGTTAAAGAACCCAGCAAACCTTTCAAAATAGAGTAGGGGCATGCCCCAGTGTGCGATGGTCCAAATACTACAGTTTGGAAGTTGGTGATTCACTAGAAATCACCCAGATAGAGGCCTGGCGAACTCCTGTCTCGTATTAGCCACACAGTTATTAACATCATCACCCCATATGTATGCGCAAACTGTAGCGAAGCCACATTGCACAAGCATAGCTTAGAAAAAGCATGATATCATGCTTCACCTCTGACAAGGATGACTAATACGAACAAAAAACAAAACATGTTATTAATGCACTTTATTTGTCACTGCCCTCATTATAGCTCCGAAAAAGATAAGTTATTTGAAATGGTCACGAAAATGTTCCCGAGCTTTATTCACCTTCCCAGCCTACAAAAAACTGCATTAATTTTCTATTAACACCTCCCAATTCATATATCTCGCAAAATGTCGGCCATTTCATACTCCACTGCACACGGAAAAGAAATTAAACCCAACAATAACTACAAAAGTATATGTAAAGTAGCAGTAGCATTACTTATTATCATTTTTACTGTTTATTTTTGTTATCATGTTCTTGCAATTAGCCCTTGGGCATGTATTTGCAATAAACTTTCACTATTAATGTTGATGTATGTCTTGTAGCCCGGCTAGTGATAGTGTAGCAGAGGATCTGCACATAGAGGAGCAGGCTGAGCAGACAGACGTACCTGTACCTGTCATCACCTCTCCACCTGAGCCACAACAGTCAGACACACCTGCAGCTGACATCGCAACACTCAAGGATTCACAGACAAAAGTACGTGGAAGGCATAGTAGAGCCAAAAATGTCTATAAAACGTCTAACGGACATTTAACATTCTCGAAAGTTCCACACATTTTTTAAACATTTGTAAGTCTCTTTCCCAGGTCTTTACAGGGTCTTTTTGGGGAGGCTATTACTAGTATCAGTTAACTAAAGGCTGTTAGAAATATTGTCAAAGGCTTATGGATATAACATTACTTAATTTCATGAAAGTAGTAACTTATACATGTAGGTGAGCAACCTAAAATTCTGATGGGCAACCTAATTTTTGCTGTAGGTTGGCCACTGGGCAACCTGGTTCAAAGATTCTGTACACTGCTGCACTAACCTGCATATCACTAGTAGAGGGATAAATCACTCTAGCGGACAATTGAGATCTCATCACAAAGGACAAGACTAAAAGAGAGCTGGACGAGATCTGTCCCCATTAGAAGAGACTCCAAAGAGAACTGCTGTAGATTCCTTCTTGACACTAATGTTGGACCCTCTCAGATACCATCAATTGTTTTGAACAATAGATAATTAAATGGGGATTAGCGTCTAACCCTAACAATGACATAAAAACAACAACAAGGCAGCCATGTTTTCACAGGTGATTTTGAAAGAGACTTTTCAAACAATGGAAAATTATGTAAGAAAACAGTTTCAAAAAAGAGACTTGTAAGAGCTTGCAAGAGATCTGAGATAGAATTTAGGAGAACAATGCCTAATCCAAAGAGAACTGCTGTTTTCTCAATTGTCTGCTAGAGTACTCAAAGAGTTTTATCCCTCTACTCGTGCATATGCAACCAGCAGGACTGGTGTTTCTAGACCTGGAAGAGAAAAAAATTGTGCATTTGTAGGATGATGACACAGCTACTGATGAGGTACCTGCTGAAGCTGTGCTGCCGGCTGAAGGAACAGACATTAGTGAGGATGTGGAACCTGAACAGATAAAAACCAGAGACAGTAGAGGATGACGTCCTTCCTAAAGCTGAAGAGGAGCAGCAGCAGGCTGGAGAAGAGCCTCTGGACACTCAGGAGGAGAGAGAGACAGCGGTGACTGAGGAGGAGGACTTGGTGGCACACAAGGAAGACGACATGCCCTCGTTTGATGAGTGGAAGAAAAGGATGCTGGAACAGGAGGAGCGAGAAAAACAACAGAATACCAACGGTAAGTAAAGTGGAAAAAATACATTAACCTCTCTGAATCTAACCTTGCAATGCTGATTTGCAAGAGGTCATTATTTTTTAATAATGCATATTTCAGACGTGTAGGGTTTTAGGATAGTGGTACGTAGTAATAGTAAAGGGTTAATGCCCCGCCCCGAGTTGTATATGGTGAGATAATCCCTGGTCAGGTGTGATAACCACTGAATAAACCACCAAGTGAGTGTAGCGATAAAGCTAGATTCATGATGGTATGCAGGAAAATCATCACATGGCTTCAATTTTAATAAAATAACTCAGTTTCAACTTTATGATTCTCATTTATAGTACTCAGCACATACATTGTACAAGCCTTGATTGAAGCAGATTGAGAAAAGTTTCTTAATAGAATTTAATGATGAGTCATCTGTATCTGTGTCACTGATGAGCTGGTGTGTTATCATGCAGAATGGCTGTGTTATGGTAGCTGATACTGGCTGTACAGTCAACTTCTCCAGGTTGCTAGATGTGGCTGATGATATTGTTCTGGCAAGAATGACTTAATGCTAAAATGCTAAAACTGCTCTCAGTATCCATGTTGGATGTTTATCTTCACCTGTGGTTGCAGGTTAAAAGAAAGTCGCTAGGGGATTTGTAGATGTAATACAGATTTACAGTCAGTCTGTCGTGTGGCGTAGCGGTAGCGTCTTCGGCCCAGACTCAAGAGGGCAAGGGTTCGAATCCTGCCCGATGCCACCGATCTTGTGCCCTTGGGAAAGGCACTTTACATGACTCAGCTTCGGCTAGGGACGTCCCTTGGATAGGACGTTAAATGGAGGTCCCGTGTTTGGGGAGAGCCACACCCCACACACGTTAAAGAACCCACCGCACTTATCGAAAAGAGTAGGGGACCTTCCCAATGTGAGTGGTTCAAAGTCAAACCTTACAGTCAGGTCTCAGGTTTGACATCTTTGAAAAGGTGATAGTCACCTGTTATGTCAATCCTTCCACAGATGTGGTAAATCGTCATAAAATAAAAAAATATATATAACACTGGTCGCATCAATTTTGGAAAGTCACAAGGCATTTGGAAACTCAAGTAAAAATTGATTTTCAACATTCAAGTTTCACATCAGTGTGTAGCTCTTGGTGTAATGAGCACAGTGATATGAAAATTATTGTTCTGCAGTGTTCATAACTTAAGATATCATTAATAATAAATACAAGCAGACCGGTGGTCTTTCCTAACAGCCCGTCAGGCCTAACAGCTAGCCCGCAAGTTTTTAATTACAGGACCTTCGGTCTAAAGGCACTAGACTACAGGTGTAGAATCCCAGCCCGCGGGCTGATTTACTCAAAAACCATTCAGACCGTCAGCCTAACTTCAGCCCGCGGTCTGGAATTTCTGGTCAAAGAGGTGCAAAAAGCCCAA
>NW_017803313.1:378241-383039 GCF_001625305.1 Branchiostoma belcheri | reverse complement strand
ATGAATTTATCACAAACTTGTTAATTACACAGGTGTGAAAATGTGAATTCTCATTAATTCAGTGGTTTTCATGGGGTGTTCATGAGGCTAATTGGATGCGGTCTGGATGCGGGCTGGCTAACTCAGGCCGCGGGCTAAAGTTTAGGACTGCCAGGCTAAGCTGCTGGGCATGACGGTGTGTGTTCTAGACCGCCAGGCTTGCAATTTTTAAAGTCAAATATCTTGATAAATTTGTACATTCTGACCATAAAAAAAGCAACCTGGTACTGAAGATAGCATGATCTTTCCAATGGCATGCAAAAGTTCACTGTACATCCAGGAATAACAAAGTTGAAAATCAGGGGTTTCAACATAGCTGTCTCAAAATTCGGAAAGTGACATTCCAAAATTGAGGTGACCAGTGTTATATATATTTGCCTCTACCTTAGGCCAAACAGGACAACCCGTGTCAACTCAGGGACAGAAGACTCAGAAGGGCAGGCATAACTATGGATCAGTGGAGTGTGGAGCCAAGATCCTGTCTGCCAACAGAGAAGTACAAGTCAGTACATCAACATGTCATTAAGTATGGAGAATAAGGCTAGGGTTATCACAAATGGGATGTCATTTTAAAGGGAGATGAACATTCTTTCTAGAAATTCTAGAAGAATACTAGTACTGTTTGCCAATCAATTATACAATATGAGTTGTGGGAGGTCTAAAGGTGATTTTAGAACAAACTTTCAAATGAAATAAGACACAATTTTGATCATAAAAAACAGTAGAGATTACATGTACAATAACCCCAACTAAAGTTTCTAAACTTTTTGTGTTTGGTTTTAGTTCACGAAGTCTGTGTCTGATACCTTTTCATTTCAAATTATTTTCCAAGGTCGTACAAATTCAATTTGCTCAAGGTGTAAAGGGAGCGTAAGGAAGCACAACACAACTGACGCTTATCTTTGTTGTACCCATACAGCACTCATCTTCTGTGCTGGTGGAAAATAAGGATATGTACATGTTAAACCCCTGCAGTGCCAAGATATGGTAAGTATTTTGTAGATGTCACTTCTTTGTTTTAAAAGGATTAACTTTTGTCTATTTCAGACTTTAAGTAGTCTAACTTTTTAAGGACAATGCTGATACTAAACAAAAAATACATGATCATCACTCACACACAAAATGTACCTCAATAAGAATTCCAGGAATCCAGCATCATGGGCAGCTGCATGTGCTTGCTGATATGTACACAACCATGTTTTTCATGGTACAATGTTAAACTTAATGCCAACACAAAGAGAACACAGAGATTAAATTTTCAACTACAATGCCAATTGTTCCTTGTTGGGTTTGACTTCTTTTTCTAAGACTTTGGAAGCTGAATGATCCCACTTGTTCTGCAATGCGTGGGTTTTGTTACATGGTCTGGAAGTTCTCTCCATCTAGTAGACAATTCACAGGTGCACATGTAAGACAGATGTAACATTGGATCATTCTATAGTGCCTAGAATGATGTACTAAGTACTGTTTTCTGTCCACAGGTTTATTGTAGAGCTTTGTGAGCCCATCCAACTGAAGCAGATCGACATCGCCAACTTTGAACTGTTCTCCTCTGTGCCAGAGTCTTTTAAGGTGTCGACATCAGAAAGGTGAGTTGTGACTAAAGAACCAACTTTCAGACTGTGACTACCGACTTTCTCAGAATGATGACAGACTTTGCCAAATGAACAGGTTTATCTGAATATTATAATTATGCACTATATTTAAGAGATATACTCAAAATAGGAAAAAGACCAATCGTTTAATTTCACAGTAGTACTGTTATGTTCTGTGGGATAGCCTTGCCCATGCCTTGCTCAAAGGTCCACTTTTTGGTCCACTTTTTATCTAAATGTCCAAGATTTTTCTTCAAAAGATGGACTGGAATCGTGTCACCAGCGAGGCTGGAATCATAGGGAAACAACTTACTTTGTCATTGAAAAAAGTTATCTCTGATTTTTTTCTTTGAAATCCTCTAAAAGGGCAGGAAATGCCATTTCAGAAGGTTCATTTTTCAAAATTTCCCGGGGGATCATGCACTCGGACCCCCCTAGGAACCTCGCCCCTACGGCGCTCGCTGGTCCCTCAAGCAGTTGGAACGAACCGCCCCCCCCCCCCCTTAAGCTTCAAAATCCTGGCTACGGGCATGTGCATTGTTGAGTAGAATCATTGGTACCCATAGCAGAGTATTGCACTGATTTTTGCAGCAAGTGTAACAGTAAAATGAAATGTAATATGGTCCAGCTGGTACTGCTGACATACATATGATGAAACCATGTCACTTACTTTAATGCCTACATGTAAGTTAAGTGAAGAAATTCTTTGTTATTACATGTAGGTACCCGGCCCGAGAGTGGCAACTCCTCGGTACATTCCACATGGCAAATGAGAGAACCATCCAGTCTTTCCCTCTTGATGAGAAACTCTTCATTAAGTACCTAAAGGTTTGTGTCAGTCTGCACCACTGTCAGTACAAAACTTGAGCATTCAACATTATGACATTGACCTTGAAATATGCTTTAATTCCCATTGGATTTTGTGGTAAAAGGTTCAGGATCCCACAGGAAAGTGTTCAGGATATTTATTTTCAACCACCATGTAAACGGAATATCAAACAAATTATGTCAGAAAAGAAGGGTGTCTGTCATGCATGACATACATGTATATAATTAGATTTTTTGTGTGCATGTGATGTAACTGATAGATTTTAACGTAAATCACAAAAGATCAGCTTCTGATTTGTGTCAAAAATGTCAGTTAGTAATACATGAATTTCACACAGAAAAACAATCAGCTGATTCTTTTTCAGTAACTCAAATTACTCAATCCATGTATTTTCTGACCAAATGAGAAGAAATTGACCTCTGTATTTGAACAATGTCCAGGTGAGCGCAACGTGAAAATTAACTGCACGCTGATTGAACCTCCTGGTCATTTAAAACCTGAAAAATTACCTAAACAAGTTGGCTGCTGGTGAAAATTGCCCACATTTACATTTTGGGCCAGCACCACAGAAAGGCATAATTATCATTATTATTATTTCATTATTAAGAGTTTTTGACAGCCTGTTCCTTGAGCTGTTTGCCAAAATCCTAGGAGATTTTATCCAGCAAAATCACAAAAGACTTTCAGTAAAATTCTGGGTGGTACCCAACCAAACTGAGGCTGCAAGGAACACCATGAAATCCTGAGGGAGATACCACAATATTCCAGTTAACTTCTGGAAGGTACCAGTTCTTTAGTATCTTGTGGGAGTGTAATTCATGTCCTGAGCTCCATACTGTCATTGTTATACACCCTTCTCCTGTAATTAGATAATACACCATCAAAAATCATACTTCTAGCTGGAGAGTTCTACCACCAGGTGATGTACATGTAGATGTTGATTGTTCGCCAATGATGTCACTGTGACAGTGAACATGGCATTGGAAATGGCACAGTCAGCAAAATATATACTTTTGAATGGTTGTAAATTTAAGGCAAAATAACATTGTTATGTCTTACAATTGACAGTACAATGTAGTTAACCATTGTTTTATTTTCAAAAGAGATGAATAAATTATGATACATGTCATACCTTTTTCAGGTGGAAATGTTGTCTCACTATGGCAGTGAACATTACTGTCCTTTAAGCTTGTTTAGGTAAGTATATTAATTATTCAATCATTGTCAGTCAAACCACACGTTACTGTTAGTAGAATGTTACAAGTTCTTTATTGCAAGATCATGCCAAAAAGGCTAATGACAAACTGACAAGGACAATAAGTACAGAATGTATTGAAGAATGGTATAAAACCATGTGCTAACATGAAGTTTTACTTCTACTAATACTAGAAATTTACAATTTGTCCACTTCAAAATTTGACCTCGTTGCATTGGTGTGAACAATTCCAACATTACTAAGTTAACTAAATTGGTTAATTTATGCTTAATTTTTTTCAATTTGCCAGGAAACATTAAATCCAAAGCATGACATCCTGTGTGTTCTTAATTTATACATGTAGTTACATTTGCTTGGAGGACAGTTAAGAGAAATGGTTTTGCTCCTGGAAAACAACAACAATATCAGGCCTGAACAGTATAGTCTAAAATTTGACAAATTTTCATTTGTAATGTAAATATCCATACTGAAAGGCCCTGTCTCTATCAACATCACATAAGAGTGTATGTCATTGTCTGAGTCTGTGTCTGGTGTGTTGGATATGTAGAGTCTTTGGTACCAGCATGGAAGAGGAAATAGAAGAAACAGAGCAGCACTCGGAGACTGTGGGAGATCCTGAGGACGACCTGTTCCCAGATGAGTCTGTTCCACTGTCCCCGGACTCCAACCTGTTCGGCAGCGCAAAAGGTAATTAACTTGCTGTTGATACCATTAAAACCTGTGATGCTTAGGCCACGCCAATTTAATTTGTTGTTTCTCGGATTCGCCCTGTCCATTTTTTCCTGATTTGCAAAAAAAAAAAAATTGTAGGTTCTAAATCAACTGCAAAATGCACAATAAAAGACATATTTTGGCTCAACCGGTTGAAGAAAGTCCTCTTCTTCCTAATTGTTAAAGTTTTTCAATGTAACAATGCAACTTTCTTTCATTTTAAGTTCAAAATAAATTGTTTTGATTATAAACCAGCCTGGTATGTTGACTTCATGGCTCATATTGTAACATTTCTGGCTAACATGGGTTGCTTTGGCCTTTTTTTTCGACCTGTCGATTCATATTTTTTCTGAAAAAATCCAAAAACAACAAATTAAATTGGTGTGGCCTTAGTACGCAATGTTTGTA
>NW_017803313.1:377233-378221 GCF_001625305.1 Branchiostoma belcheri | reverse complement strand
AAACTCAGGGTCCGGCCTGTTTTGCGGACCAATTCCTGAATTCAAAATGGCGCCGATCGCCGATGATTTGTATGGAGTTACGTGCTCCGAGGCCGTGTTGTGGTAAAATGCTGCGTTTGTTTAGGGTCTTATCCCCCCGGCCCGGCAGGTGAGTGCGTCGGGAAGCCAGGGACACCAAAAAACCGGGGCCGGCCCGTTGCATGAGGCCCGGCACGGCAAAGGTTGGTTTTGGCCTATGCATTGCACCACGACTCTGTCCCGGCATTATCATGCAAAAAGGGTACCAGAGTCGTCCACGGCTATCTTCTTCCTAGTTGTTAAAGTTTCTCAATGTAACAATGCAACTTTGTTTCATTTTAAGTTCAAAATATATTGTTTTGATTATAAACCAGCCTGGTATGTTGACTTCATGGCTCATATTGTAACATTTCTGGCTAACATGGGTTGCTTTGGCCTTTTTTTTCGACCTGTCGCTTCATATTTTTTCTGAAAAAATCCAAAAACAACAAATTAAATTGGTGTGGCCTTAGTACACAATGTTTGTAGTAAAGGTCTTCAGCTTATGTTTTAGTCATACACCATCAAACTACATGTAAGTGTAGAAGTGGCACAACCAACAGCTTTGCCTGAAAATTTGAAATAATCTTGAAATAATCCCTCGTATTTCTTCACTTCCACCCCTCGACACACGTCAGGTACAACTTCACAAAATTGTCAACCTAGCTGAGAAACAAAAATGTGTTCTAAATTGATGATGGTCTAGATTTTATTTTTTTATTTCATTATTACATAATATAACTTTATTTCATATATTGATGGTTACTTGATATTGAGGCTAGAGAAGATAAACAGTAGGCCAAAAATATGTAATGATATGATTGAGAACAACTCAGTGATACATACAATGTCATATTATTGTACCTGTACTTTGTAAACAGCCAGAACGACCCAGTTATCAGTTTTAATTTGTGGCTAGGGACTGTCTTGT
>NW_017803313.1:375609-377213 GCF_001625305.1 Branchiostoma belcheri | reverse complement strand
TAGGTTCTAAATCAACTGCAAAATAGCACAATAAAAGACATATTTTGGCTCAACCGGTTGAAGAAAGTCCTCTTCTTCCTAATTGTTAAAGTTTTTCAATGTAACAATGCAACTTTCTTTCATTTTAAGTTCAAAATAAATTAGTTTTGTATTATAAACCAGCCTGTATGTTGACTTCATGGCTCATATTGTAACATTTCTGGCTAACATGGGTTGCTTTGGCCTTTTTTTTCGACCTGTCGATTCATATTTTTTCTGAAAAAATCCAAAAACAACAAATTAAATTGGTGTGGCCTTAGTACGCAATGTTTGTAGTAAAGGTCTTCAGCTTATGTTTTAGACTCATACACCATCAAACTACATGTAAGTGTAGAAGTGGCACAACCAACAGCTTTGCCTGAAAATTTGAAATAATCTTGAAATAATCCCTTGTATTTCTTCACTTCCACCCCTCGACACACGTCAGGTACAACTTCACAAAATTGTCAACCTAGCTGAGAAACAAAAATGTGTTCTAAATTGATGATGGTCTAGATTTTATTTTTTTATTTCATTATTACATAATATAACTTTATTTCATATATTGATGGTTACTTGATATTGAGGCTAGAGAAGATAAACAGTAGGCCAAAAATATGTAATGATATGATTGAGAACAACTCAGTGATACATACAATGTCATATTATTGTACCTGTACTTTGTAAACAGCCAGAACGACCCAGTTATCAGTTTTAATTTGTGGCTAGGGACTGTCTTGTACAGGGAATAATCATATAGATGTATGGGAAGGAACAATCCCTTCAGCGTCTTTCAGTTTACATTGTGTATTTTCACACATTCCTAACAGATGCAGTTTTGAATATTGTGAAGCAAGCTGCCAAGGTGTTCACTGGTCCTTCAGATGGCATGGCCTCAACAGAACCTCATGAAGCAAAGGGAAAAGTATCAGTGGAGAAAACATTTCTTGAACCAACTCTGGAGTACCCTGAACCTTGTCTGGGTAAGTAATAAAAATGTAGAGAAGCAAACCATCATCAGGAGTTGTGTGAACAAATTTGTGTCCACATAGTCAGCAAGATCTGAACAGATTTAATAAATGAGTTACCAGCACTATAATTACATATCACAGGTTCAAAACTTTTGGTGGTGGCTGGGAGAGAGGTAAGGGAGAGAGTAAGAATGGCATGTAGGAGAACCAAACCTGTATCTGAACCCTGTCACAGTGGCTGCCATATTGTCATTGTAATCTACAATGCAGTTGAGACTTTTGATTGGACATGATGTTAACTATTGGCCTGTTGGCCTTACCTTTTCCTGTGTTGTACATGTACAGTATGGACAGTGTGGAACTCCTTGCCACCTCAAGTTTGAATGACTCAGAAATTAGGGACATTTAGGACAGCTAAAGCAGGTGTGTGTCACACAACTAAAGCAGGGATGTGTCACACAGCTAAAGCAGGGGTGTGTCACACAGCTAAAGCAGGGGTGTGTCACACAGCTAAAGCAGGATGTGTCACACAACTAAAGCAGGGATGTGTCACACAGCTAAAGCAGGGATGTGTCACACAGCTAAAGCAGGGATGTGTCACACAGCTAAAGCAGG
>NW_017803313.1:340226-375589 GCF_001625305.1 Branchiostoma belcheri | reverse complement strand
ATAGAAGCCATGAAGTCAACACACCAGGCTGGTTAAAATTTAAACAATGAATTTTAAACTTTCAATGATACCATTGCATTGAAAGGTGAAATAACAAGTTGAGTTCAACTAGGATGAAAAGGACTGTTTTCAACTGTGCAGGGCAAAATATATTGAGCAATTTGCAGTTGATTCTGAATTTTTATTTTTATTTGCAAATCAGAAAAAAATGAAGCAGGCGATTCCGTTAACCAAGAAATTAAATTGGTGTGGCCTAAGGTCAGCTTCACAAACATGTACCAGTATCACTGTTAAACTCACCTCTCATCCTGTACACAACTCTCATGGCTTCACCCTGCAATACAACATGGTGAAGTACAAGACTAGTTAAAGGCAGACCCAAGTCTAATCATATTGGCAACTTAACAATGTCATTGAGTTTGGACTAGGCAGTGGTTACTTGTATATCACATGACATCAATTTTCTGGCAACCCCCCAAGTACCCCTCCAGATGTATGGCCAGGTGAAACATATCATTTTTCAAACAACCATTGGACAAACCACAAAGCAGGATCA
This sequence comes from Branchiostoma belcheri, assembly GCF_001625305.1. NCBI lineage: Eukaryota > Metazoa > Chordata > Leptocardii > Amphioxiformes > Branchiostomatidae > Branchiostoma > Branchiostoma belcheri. The sequence goes on along the minus strand of NW_017803313.1, from coordinate 375,033 downwards.
CTTGATAGCACAATTATCCAAAAGTGCACAGGGCCAAAAAACCTTCTTCCTTAGAACCATTTTGCTTTGGAACACGCTACCTACCAATGTTCACACTGTGACAGCTCCCACCATTACTTCCTTCAAAACCAGACTCCAGACCTCACTTGGAGATCCATATATACTGTGAATTCTGACCCTGCCCTCCCAATGTAAATATCACTCTTTTCAGTGCACCTTAACTTAATTTAAGTCTTTATGCATTTTATGTATTGAAATCCTATGGATGCAATGAGTTGATGATTCTGATTTTAACATCTTACTGATTTAGATTCAGAAGTATTCAGAACTAACCTCATGCTCTGGACACCATATCTTCCTGTAGACATCTTGTACAAGCAGGTCCAGGCTGACAATCTTATTGTTCACCAGTAGCTGCAGTGTAAAGATCAAGGATTAAACATTTGTTCCAGTCATGAAATCATTTTAACCGTGGTGAACAGGTGCAAGATTCTAAAACCTTACGGTACCCTACTTTAGCCATTATGGCGTTGTATGGCATATTGGTGAAGCAAAGCAGGATGTAAATCAGACAACTAAAGCAGGTGTGTGTCACACAACTAAAGCAGGGGTGTGTCACACAGCTAAAGCAGGGATGTGTCACACAGCTAAAGCAGGGGTGTGTCACACAGCTAAAGCAGGATGTGTCACACAACTAAAGCAGGGATGTGTCACACAGCTAAAGCAGGGGAGCAGGGGTGTGTCACACAACTAAAGCAGGGATGTGTCACACAGCTAAAGCAGGGGTGTGTCACACAGCTAAAGCAGGGGTGTGTCACACAGCTAAAGCAGGGATGTGTCACACAGCTAAAGCAGGGATGTGTCACAGCTAAAGCAGGGGTGTGTCACAGCTAAAGCAAGGATGTGTCACAGCTAAAGCAAGGATGTGTCACAGCTAAAGCAAGGATGTGTCACACAACTAAAGCAAGGATGTGTCACACAGCTAAAGCAGGGGTGTGTCACACAGCTAAAGCAAGGGTGTGTCACAGCTAAAGCAGGGATGTGTCACACAGCTAAAGCAGGGATGTGTCACACAGCTAAAACAGGGGTGTGTCACAGCTAAAGCAGGGATGTGTCACAGCTAAAGCAAGGATGTGTCACACAGCTAAAGTAAGTAGCTATGATCATAGTACTCTTCAGTTGGTTTCTTCATCAGGTAATCTATGAGTATGATGAAAAGAAAGGGAGCAAGAACTTCCTCCTGAAGCACTCAGTAAGGCCTGACCATGGCAGCAGGTACAGTTTCACAACTTTGGAGTGAGCTACATGTAGGTAAAAACTCAGTATAATACCACACTTTCCATCCTTACACAAGTTCCCTTTCTCAACTTCAGATATCAACAGAACAGTGAATGTGTCAGTGGCAGACCATGATGGTGCTGGGAAGGATAGCAGAAGCATCCAGCCTACTCCAACCAGCGCCGCACACTCTACAGTCAAACAGTAGGGCTTCTATTTTGTTTAGATGTCAAATAGAAATTTAAAAAATATACCCTTCATACACATGTCTGCTGCAACTTGGTTTTATCCATTTTACTTACACCTACAATGTTTATGGTGCCCTCATGTAGACAGCATAACTTGAAAGGTTGTGGGTGGATCCAAATGATATTTTGTATGTGGATCTAATCAAGGTTTAACCTCCTTCCTTGGTCTAATACTGGCAGGTTAAAAGGACAGGGTCAATTGTGCGCCTCCAGTTTTCTAGGGTACTGAAGCTGCAGGGTTTTGTTGCAAGATTAGTCATGTAGCAATGTGATGTGATGTCACCTAAGTGGTGGATTGCTCATAGCTTGAGAAAGACTGGGGTTGTTCAGTTGAAAAAAATTTCTTCTGTCAGAAATTACAGTTCAAATTTTCTCATAACGATGTGAAACCAATTCAGATTATCTTATATTTAGCACAGAGACATCTGAGGACCAAACACCACCGCTGGCTTTTCTGCCACTGGATCCCTCACTCCAGGAAGAGACAGGTTCTGTTCAAGACAAAAATTCCATTCAACCAACTGTAAGTCTTGGAGACAGCGATCAGGAAGGAAGAGCAGATCTGAACATACCAGTTGATCCTGCCAGTGAGCAGCTATCTGAAGGGATTGTTACCTTGGTGGAGTCTGGTATTGTAGAGGGCAGTACACCTTCTGTTGACCTGCTGCAGGAGAAACAGTGGGCTGTCATCAAGCAGTGTCCAACTTGTAGTGAGCTGCAAGCTGTGCAAAAGTGCCAGGGGAGAGCTTTGTGTTTGTTGTACCAACTCATCCTTCAAACCTCATGTGAAGAAGAGCAGATGATTGTCACACCTCCAGTAGAACATGTGGTCATCGCAACAGACACACACGATGATGAGGGGACATCATTAAACTCCAATGTTGTTGACCTGAGTAAGAAGGATGAGGATGGGGACATCAGCGGCCTTCTGCCCTCCGAGCCTCCTGCTCCAGGCACAGAACAGGTCCTGAGTGAGTCTGCTGAAGGGGAGGAGGAACAGTCGCTTCCTGTCAGCTCAAGAAATGACACGGTGGCTGTCTCTGAAGCAGGTACTGAAATGTCCACCACATCTCCCACCTTACAGCACGGACAGGACAGCAGTCCAGCAGAGGCTGTTCATACTGGAGAAGACAATCTGCAGCAGGAGCAGCCTGTCATGTCTCCACAGGAGGGGAGTGAGAGTCCCTCAGCTGTGCAGGAAGATGAACCTACAGCTGAGGGGACAGACTCCAGCACTACGTCAGCAGCTATGGAAGGCAGCAGTGCAGAGGGCAGTCAACCCCCTGTAACTGATACTGCCCAAAGTCAGAGTGAGTCAGAAACTTCTGCAAGTGCATCTGATACTGGTTCTTCTCAGAATGGGGGGACAAAGCAAACACATGTACCTGACAGAGATACTAAAGAAGATATTGTCACAAGTGCAAGCCAGGATCCCCAGGAATCAAGCCTACCAGAGCCTGCCCTTGCTACTGTACAGAATGGAAGTATGGATGCACTGGACAAGCAGACCAAAAACGCATCAGACTTTTATGCTGAAAAGAATGAGAACGGCACGAGTGCTCAACACATTTCACATGGAGGGCACACGGGCAAGGAGTCAGTGATCATGAGACTGAACAACAGGATCAAGGCTTTGGAGCTGAACATGTCTCTGAGCAGCAGGTATCTGGAGGAACTCAGTCAGAGGTGAGAGCTTCTAGAGTAAAACCTGGAAGATGAATTTTATGTTAACTTTTGATGAATGTTCTGTCACCAAAACATGATTTTTTCGCATGTGCAAGACTTAGTGTAGTTATGGTTTTTTGGAATAGGTAACTCACAGTCACTGACAGTTACGTACCAATGAATGTAGTAATATTTTACTCCATACCACAGATACATGTACAAATATATGAGAAGTAAATACATCTTTTTTTCCTGGCATTTCTTAGGCAAATGCATTAAAGCCTTTTTTTAGCAAAATGACCTGTTATTTTCAGACCAGAAACATTTTTCTCCTGTGCCCTTGTGGTATTATAACCAGATAACTTAAACGTGGGTAACTAGGAATACACGTGTACAAGAGAGTATGAAAAGCGAAAAGACATGGTTTTGGTAGTGCAATTAAGGGTTACTGACCCGTCCGAAGCTGGAGGTGTATAATGAATATGGTGAGGTTATGGGAATTGATAATGCCTTATGACACTATTAGTATACACCGAAGGAAAGAAGTTCATTAACTTTTGTTATTTAGCATGAAAGTTCATCTGTGTTGGTACAAGTCATTATGAAATAATAAGTTTTAACTTCCAACACTTAGATACAGAATTGGGACTTACCCCAAATTTTCAGTTGACTCCATCAACCTTGTTCACGGAATGGACCCGTCTACTCTTGGAACGTAACGTCAGAGACATGAACAAGGTTGATGGAGTCAACAGAAAATTTGGGGTAAGTCCCAATTCTGTAATCTAAGTGTTGGAAGTTAAAGCTTAGTCTTTATTTCATAACTTTTATTATTATTAGTTTGCCGAAGGAAAGAAGTTCATTAACTTTATAAGTTTAAAGGATAATCATATTAGCCATTATCGCATATAAAACTGACACATGAGCTAGACAGGCCCAGTGTTGCCTGCCTATTTGCCTGAGTGTGTTGAAGTTTAATCATTTTTTATTATAAAAATCTTTATTTTTCATTCTTACATTCCTTGTGGCTTCACTCAGAAGCATTTGTTGCAAGTTTGCCATGATGGTTCATTGTTTTCTGACTTGTAATATCACATTCAAAGAAACCATGACTGAGGACAGTCAAATAATAGATTTGGCAAATACTCAGTCATCAGTTGCTGTTTCCTGAACAGTTTCTAAATTTCTTGGTGACTGTCGACAACCAAAACATCAACAAATGACAAACCTTGTCTTAGTCAGACTGAATGTTACCTTTTAATTCTGCTATCATGGTAAACACTTGTGAACAGTGAGAGTTGATGTGAGTGTTCCCTATGATGTTACCTGTGTCACCTGTGATGATTTCTTTGTACTCAGATACCGCAAGCAGATGGACGAGATGCAGAAAGCCTTCAACAAAACCATTTCTAAACTCACTAACAACTCCAGAAAAGCTGAAGAGAGGGTGAGATCCTTTCTGTTTGTGCATGTCTATGCTTGTGCACTTCATTCACACATTCAGCAATGTACTACCACATGTATGATTGTATGAATTCCAGTGGAGCTGCATCATGATTGTTAAAATCAGTACAGTGGGATTTTGGCCATGTGATGCCCCAGATCACCAAACTGACACACAGTCCTCATGGATACAACTATTCACTGCATTTTTTTAAAGTTTAACTTAGAGTTAACAGAGAGCCCATTATCAATTCATGCAGAGATTCTGAGAACCACTTAACATGTAAATGTTCATGTTGATGTGGCCAAATAGTAGATTTTGTTTCTTCCCTTTCAACAAGATGTACATTTCAGCTGTAAACCTGTTGGTGAACTTATCAACATGCAGGTGTGCTTATTAATTAATATTGTTGTTGGATAGGATATTCGACAGCAAGAAATCATTGCAAATCTGGTTGCTAGCATTACGAACCTGACAGCCGACGTCCAACACCTCAACACTGACAGAGACAACCTACATAGGAAGGTGGGTTTTGCACAATGTACATGTATCATCAGAAACTCTGCTTTAGGTACCCTCTGGACAGGATTTGGACAGTACATGTTACAGATACATTGTTAGCCTACCTATGTAACTAAGTATGTACAATGTAGATGCAAAATTGTACATAATTTGCTTGTTACGACTAGATAGATATGAGCCAAATCACAGACCCCAGTACGTTGCTGAGTTCTGTAACTGTTACCGCTGAAGTAAGAAGAGTCTGAAGTTAAGATATAACCACACATAGGACATACAAGAAATTGCCATTTTGATGATTTTTTTTGCACATTTTCTGGTTTCTAAGATACTGATGCCCACACTTATGGCTTTTGAGATGATGTCATTAATACAAGCTTTATCATATGCCCAGTTCATTCTATATAATGTTCCAGTATTTTACCACTCCAAAAAAAATCATTTTTCTCAGACATCTGATCAAAGTCCATGAACTTTTGGTAACTTCCTATGGCAAATACTGTCATTCACAATTTTTTTGCAGTATTTTTATGTTTGTGGTTTTCACAGTCACTTCTGTACTGCAAACTTATCATTCCCGTCAACAAATAATTCACCGACTTCCTTTTTTCCCACCTGCCTCCACTGTGAACTTATGAACACCTCCATTTTGTCAGGCGTTAAAAGTTTGCTACATGTATAATAATTGTGAAAATAAAGTGAATTACAGTAAGCTGTCATTTTTTGAGAATCATAAATTAAGGTAGGTGTGCCTGAAAAATCAGTTCATCTAATTTCAAAAATTGCTATTCTGTACATTTCAATGACAGTTGTATGATTGTGAACTTTAGACTTGAGACACAAAAACTTTTAAGTTTAACTTGTAACTTAAAGTACTGTCAACTTTATTCGACATTCCGTTAACATCTTAAGTTATTTAAGTCCATACAAGTTGGTGCCCCACTTGCAATATCTGTGCATTTCATTAACACCAGGGTTTATTGTTTTTGAGTGTCAAATCACTCAAACAAACAAAACATTATTCATTTGGGAACTCAACACAAAACAAAGCAAGAGATCTTAGACCAGATCCTCATACATATACTTCCATGAAATAGGGCGTAGAAATGACTGACTTAGTGTGTGGATTTCATTTTTATTTTGACTCAGTAATTATGCCAATAAGGTTTAACAAGGAGGTTTAACTTAACATTGTAACCAGTAACCTCATATAATTACCGACAATCAACACACAACTGTTTCATGTTCTATTCTGTATATGTAGAAAGATTCCAAGCTGTCCTGTTTTCTTCTGTTCTCCAGGTCATAGAAAGACACATCTTCCTGATGGTAGTGGAGGTGTTGTGCCTGGCAGTGGTGTTCATGGTCTGTCTGCACACACGGCCTGGACACACACCACAGCTCAGTAACAGTCAGGGAGAGAAGACTCAGGAACATCTACATCATCACAGGGACGGGCTGGGAGTCACAACAAGGACAGAGGACCTGCCTCCACGAAGATCAGGTACTTGTCAGTGACATGTTTGTATGTTGACAGTATGCAACTATACATAAATGTCCAGACTGTGCATGATGTACAAAATGACTAGTAAACTGGTGCATGTACCAATCACTAAGTATCTGATACCAGCCCAGAAAAGAATAAGAAACAGTCATGCCTTCAAATATCAGAGTTATCAACCAAAAGAATTGAGGTATTCAAAAAGTCGTATTTCCCCAGAACTATCGTAGACTGGAACTCGTTGCCACCAAGCACAGTTGGGGCATCATCACTAGAAAGCTTTAAACAACTCTTGCAATCAAATGTGCAAAGATTGAGTGTAACAAGTCGTTCGTTGTGATATAGCTAGCTGCCGCCGCGCTGCGTGCCTGCGAAGTTGGTGTGTTACGCCAAAGGGCGGTTATACCGGCTATATCGATACATGTATGTTTTAGTCTTTCTAATAAGTTTTCTGTATGGTCTCCATTTAAAATGTAAGTTATAGGTGTTAACCAGTGCCAAATGTTAACCAGGCCTAGGAAATCTTCTATTCATGGTCTGAGCAATGATGATTGTGCTGTTTTCTAGAGACTGAGACAATCTTTCTTTGTCTTTACTTACAGATGGTGAAGAGGACAGGCTGGTTATTGTGGAACCACAGTGTAATAGACAGATAAAGGTATTACTAACTTTACAGTTAAAGGGTTGATTTCACCATCAATGTTGGAAGGAGACTGATCACTAGTGTGTGGAAAAGCAGAGTTGTGATGCTGTAACGGGGGTTGCCACCAATTGTATTTTTATTAAATTTTGTTCTTTGATATCTTTTAAATAATTTGGTGCCTTGGCGTGTTTATCCAGCACTTATGCCGAAAGTATGATAGGGAATACATGGGTAGGGTCTGCATGGGGGTAGTGATACTGATACGAGGGGTGTTCAAAAAGTTCTCGGCCTCACTTAGAAAATGGGGAGTACTATGCAACAGAATTGCGAGCAGTTGAGCCCTATCTGGGGGCTCCAGATGCAACCTTCTTCCACAAGGGGAAAACAAAGCTGCAACATCACTGGACCAAGTGCACTGCAGTTAGAGAGGACTATATTGTATAAATATAGTGTAAGAAACATTTTTCTGCCATGATGTTTTCTAGGTGAGGTCGGGAACTTTTTGAACACCCCTAGTATCCATAAAAATTTGGCAAAAAATGTTGCCTTTATTATGAGAATCTATCATATGGTCATGAAGGTTGAACAAATGACTGAAAACACAAATGACTGTATGGTATGGCAAATAATAGACTCTTTATTTTCATTTCTTCACTTTTCTTCACATTTCCCTTTGGAATTGATTTAAATTTTTGCATTCTACAACATTAGTATCATTTTCCAATACTGTTTTGCAATTGACAACATATATTTGCTCATTTTACAACTGCTTTGTATGATTTACAGTATGGTCAAAAACTTTTTTTATTGGAAAAGGAAGAAAATTCATGTGAGTGTGCATGTCATCCATATAATGAAATCATCATGGCCTAAGTTGGGAAATTTCAGTAACACCACAATGATAATTGATGGCTTATTGGTGCTTTACTTGATCTTTTAGGGCACAGATGGCACAAAGAAGAAACGGTCCAAGAAAAAACATCGGTATCAGGGTTTAAGAAACACCTCATCGACACCTAATCTAGCAGAGCAGCTGAGCGGGCACCAGGAGCTGGCTGCTGGGGTCAACATGAACGTTGCAGGGCTGCTGTTCAGTTCTAGTACAGCCCAGGACGGACAGCCTTTCAGCAGCAGTAGAGACAGTAAGGGTGGACAGCAGAACAGCACACATCACCAACCAACACTACAGCCTACCAAGTGGAATCAGCAGCCTTCATGCTTGAAAAATGAATCCAGTGAGCATGGAGAAACCTGCCAGGAACCAGCCATTCAGAAGGTTTTTTTGTGCTGCGGCAAAACTCACACTTCAGTGCACTAGCCAACAAGTCAATATTCAGTCTGCTGAAGTCCATGCATAAAGAATCGAAAGTCTACAAGGACAATCACTGCATTCCCTTACTAAGTGTTTCCCCTTACTGTCACTATCTTACAACATAGGAATTAGGTGTAAGATGAATACATTACCCCCAAGCTTGTGATATGAGGAATGTAAGTTTGCCTCCTTAGTTTGATTGTAACTAGGTTGTAAATCTAGGTCAATGCCCAAACAGTGTACTGATGAAGCAGTTAAGAAGCCGGATGGTTGCCTGCCAAGCTTGCTATTTTTCAAGTAACTACAAGTATATTAAACCAGCCAACAGTCTCATATGCAGGCTTTTAGCTAGGGGGTGTCCAGGGTGTCTTTTGGATGCCCAGTGTACTGAAAATAGTAAGAAATTGGACGCCCTACTTTTTGGTAGGACACCCTAAAGACGCCCTATTTTTTCCACTTCCAACCCCTGCCATGCACACATGCCTCCTTTCAGAATACAAAAATGATGGTTTACTGAAGGAAAAAAACTCAAATTCCTCAAAATGCAGAAAGTTGTGTTTGAGGGCATTATGAATGTCAAAAAAGCCCCCCTAAAAAGGTCACACACTGTGCATCTTTGCTGTGTACAATAAAAAAATGGACACCCAACAAAAAAATCCTAGCTAAAAGCCTGCTCATATGTAACAGTCTGCAATCAGGAAATGTGATGTACATTGTATCAGAGTTGAAGTGGCAGTATATATATATATATATAAATTATGATCAAAGATGAACCAACTGATTTGGGACCTACATGTACATGTGAGTTGCTACATTATATCTGAGCAACAGGTAAAGAAAAAGCTGTGTATTTTACGCTAAAGTAATACATTCTATATGTTGACTGAGCATTCAGTAACATTCTGTTTTCAATAGCGTATGTTTGGATTTTTGTTTGGATGTAGTTTGGCTGTAGTTCATCTGTGTTGGTAGAAGTCATTATGATATGAAACAAGTATGAACTGTGATATCCAACACAAGAAATTGGACTCACCCAAATTTTTTACTACAACTCCAGTCTTTGTCAAGAAATGAGCAATCCACTGCTTCCGTGACGTCACACAGATAACACGTGACTCTGTGAGCAGTGGATCATACCTGCCCACACACCCTGTATTGTGGTACAGATACATTGACACTTTTACCAAGCTTTAGAGGGTGTACACACAAGAGTTCACAGAACATCTAAATGACCTTGACCCTGACATAAAGTTCACATTTGAAGAGGAAGAGAATACTAGGTTACTAGCCTTTTTGGATACGCTAACAACAGAGGACAGGTCCCTGCAGGTTAAGATATACCGCAAACCCACACATACTGACCAATATCTGAACTTCAATTCTAACCACCCCCTGGATCATAAACTCAGGGTTATCCGCACCTTGTTCCACAGAGCAGAAACGATTATCTCTCACCCTCAAGATATAGAGGAGAAACGTAACATTTCACGGGCACTAAGTAAGTGTGGGTACCCCACTTGGGCATTAGACAAGGCCAATAACCCAAACCTCAGAAGCCGAGAAACTTTTAGCTTTTTGGCTCCCTAGTGACTTGTTAAGGTACTGCAGCAGAAAAAATACAACAACCAAATGTTCAATTCCAAGCAGTACCAAGGACAGCCATCTGGAGGCCCAAAATTGACCTTGACCTTCATCTTCTCAAGACCTACCCACATACCAAATATCATCACAATCCGGTGTCACGTCCCGGAAGCTGCAGTCCAAGGGTCCATTCAATTTGGGGTAAGTCCCAATTTACTCATGTTGGATAGAACGTTTACCAACACAGATGAACTGTGCTAATCATCACAATCTATTTACTATTAAAGTAAGCTTTCTTCAGTAATGCCGACCACAATTACTAGTATGCAGGAAGACACACACACAGACCAAAAACAACTATTATTATAATAATTATTATTACACCAGTGCTCTATTTTTATTGGAGGTAATAACTTCACATGCAGGTAATAACTTCAGCTTTTTTTTCAACCGCTCTAGTTTTGGTACCATTTACACAAAAAAAACTATTCTAGGGTCAAGAATACAATGTTAATGTAATACAAAAATTTTGGAATTTTTGCGCACGATAAAACCCATAGAAAAAAATTCACGGCAAACTTGACTGATGGCAGAAAGAGACAAATATTGAGTATACTTAAGTCAATTTTAAAGAAAATCCTAGTACAGTATCATCATCAGCACAAGGTATTGCAACCAGTTTCATGGCACGTTAAATCTAGAGTGAACAAACCACTTTTAAGGAAATCCTGGAAGTGAGGCCAAATCAATTTTCAACTAGAGGTCGGAGATCTCATGTCTTCGTCAGAGGTACATCGTTCTAGAGAAATTAACATGCGTATTCTTCACTCTTTTTAATAATCAATTTGGTCTAAAGAACAAAAGAATCTCTGTACTATTTTTATGGTACAGAACACCCTGAAACGGTTTGCCGCAGATTATACAGATGCGTCGTCACCCGTGTTAGCCCCCCCCCCCCCCACGTTATTTGAGTTTGGACTGTTACTGGAAAAAAAAACGTTCAAGAAATTCTTACTGTGTTGAAAGTGTCACGACAGCACCGCAAAATATAATAAGAGAAGATGTTATAAAGGAAAGAATCAGAACAGGGTGACTACTGCTGTTTTGTTAATTTGTCTTTATGACAAATAGAAGACTTGTGTTCTTTGTGTCCTAACATTTGTACTTCTACAGTTAGTATATTCCAAATCTAGGCACCTCGTTTTTCGGCCCTTCGTGTTTTTATTGCGCGCTTGCCTTAAATTTAAGGTAATTAGATTTAAGGTCTCCAGTGGACGTCATCCATAGCAATTACTTGGTGTGGCCGTAGAAAATAACCTGACATATGTCCAACCTATCCTCCCCCTGCTGAAGTTATAGTACAATCCCTCAATGTAACGTCATTTGATCCCATCCCATTATGGGGTTACCCGGCTATATCCAGCTGTCGGCTGTCTCCAAGCAGATGTAGGTGGGGGATTTCTAAACACAAAAGGTCCTATTACAGGGACATAACGACCTCCACGACTCTCATCTTTGAACTCAATCTTGGAGACCACGACAGTAATGTGCCTATCAAATTTCATTAACTTCCATCCACACATACAAAGTTATCCTGCTCACAAGAAAATTAACAAAATGCCCCCTGTAGTCACAACGAAACCCCCCACGAAGCTCAGTAACGAACTTAACCTTGGTCCCGACAATAGTAAGCACCACACCAAGAATTATAATCAACATTTTACAAATACTTGAGTTATCTTGCTAACAAGCCACAAACACAAAAGGTGCACTAACGTGACGCACGGACCCCCCACGAAGCCGAAACTTGTACTTGACTTTGGCCTCAACAGCGGTAATATGCCTGCCAAAAATCATGGACGTCGAATCATGCCTTCCAGAGTTATATCGCAAAATCCGCAGTTCCCCACACTCCGGCGAGACAATTTCATAGTCCTTCTGACGAAGACAATTAAGAAATGACACTTGTCGACGTCAAGCTGATGGCATTGGGAAGGCCATGCAGAACAGGACCTTTTGGGCTGCCAATATGGTTGGAGAACCTTGAAAATGCCCCTACAGTACTCTATATTTTATCAGATACATGACAAGAGAACAGCCAGGCTTTTCCAGTTTCATTGGAGCAGTTAACAACACTGTTTAATGGTCACACCAGGATCCATGGTAGTATGTGGTAAAAATGTGATGAAAGTGAGGGTCCACATTTCTCATACAAATTTGTAATCTACTGCGAGATGACATTAAATACTAATTTAAATCTGGCTGGGAGGTGTGAACAGTTACATTGTACATACAGTACAGGTGCACATTGAACACACACCAGGCTAGCGACCTGTCTGGTTAGTTAATCACCAACAAATAAAACTCAGCCAAGCTCTGAGGGTTTCAGATTTTGTGGCACCCACTTCTTAAAACATTATTTTTCATAAGCACAGCACATGCTTTTACCTGTAGACAAATTGTCATGTACAGAGAGTGTGGCCACCACATTTCAGTGGACAGGGTTGTGTGGATGTGGTCTGAAGACCAGTCGACTGCTGCCGGCTTCTTTAAGGACCTCTGCACCAGTATAATCAAAGACTGGATACTACTAGTCTACAGCTATTCATGTGCATATTTCACTGTTATATGTGCAGTCAGGAAATTACAAATGCTGGAAGTCTTACTGTGTTTAGATAGTAAAATTAATGATGTTAAGGTTAACACCATGTCACTCGTTATTGAATATTATTATATCAAGTAATCTATACTCGATGGGCAATTCAATCAAAAAGAACCAGTATTACATTGTACAATCATGTAAAAAGATAATGCAATCAATTATGTTTTTTCCTCCTACATGTACTAGAAGGGAAATCAATAAATATTTAAATGGATTATACGCTGTCAGATTCTGTGGTGTTTTGCAAATCTATGTTGAGGGCAACATTTCTGGTTAGGTATTACAGTACATGTATCATCAAAATCAGAGAAAGGTCTACAACATGTCAAGTTGATATAAGAAATTCTGAAGACATAGAATGGACGTGAGGTAGGATTAAAATAGATGATGAAACAGGCTATTACTTACATTTATTACCATGAGTCCAAAAAGTTACTAGTCTCCCATTTTGAAACATATCTAAAGTGTAAAACATTGTCAGGCTGTTCACAATAACTTTAAGTTATTAAGTGTTAATGTCGTTCATAAATTTGCAGTTGCCTGAGTCTTCTTCTGCTTTTGTAAATTTTATGCAAATGACATCCCACATTTACATAATCTGTGCATGGTAATGTTCATCTTTAACTTATACATGTCACAAGTACAATGTATGAAATATCCATCATTTACCAGTAAGGAGTTGTGACCTATTCGCATTGACTACTAGTAAGCCATTATTTGCATGTTTGGTCTCTGCTTAATATGTTCCACCTGTCATCAATTACATTGTGTGTCCTATTAAGGAAAACCATCATGAAATCATAGTATTTCCTCATTAATTATGAAAAATAAGTTCATTTGCATAGCTTGCATCTTATTGTGTAAGTTACAACATGTAACGTTACATGAACAATGTACATCTCTGCTTAGCTACATGTACCTGCATGCCTGATCTCGTACCTCCATGAAATATTTAGAGCTTTTTTGTGAATTGTTTTCTTTTTGTCTTATTGATGTCTTTTTAACCTCCTTGGTTTTTGGTACCTGGTAGTTTGTGTATGTGCTAATGTTTATGAACATGTAAATAAATGTAATGATCATTAACACATAACATGGCGGACAGAGTGGCATGGCGAGAAAGAGTGGACTTGGTCCAGGCAATTCGCCCGACCTGATGATGATGAACATATAACGGTTACATGTACAATGTACATGTATGTGTGTACTATCATGACAGTCTATGTGGTTTAGCAGGATAACTCAAGAATGGATTGTCATAAAATTTGGTATTTGGGTAGGACTTGACAAGACCTCAAAGATTTTGGGCCTGCTGCAGCTTGTTATGATACTGCAGCAGAACTTCCTGGTGTTAATATCTCATGATCTGGATATGCTAGAGTTACAAATTTTGGATCAGATAGCGCTCTGGCCTCCTAGCACCTTGTTCTGGAATTGCGTGTTCGTGAGTTTGAAAATCTTTGGGGGAAGATAACTCAAGAATTGGTTGGCAGATCATCATGCTTTTTGATTTGTAGGTAATGCTTTACAATTAGACAATATTTATGCAAATCAGGATCTAATTTGCATAATACATGAGGACATTTAAATACATTGGTCATACTTGTGGTATTTAAAAGGTCAATGAAGGTGAATATCATGAAACATAATGTATTCAAATCAGGACCTCATTTTGCAAAATTTATGAGGGAATGCTAGAATGGCATTGTTAACATAAGACTGGTTGAGAATATGATAAACTGATATAATTCATAAGAAAGAGGATCCTATTTGAACAATCATGGGTAATAATCTATAATTTGTCAGTCATAAAGATTAACATCATTTGGCGAAGGTATGAGATCGGGGAACTCTAGTTGAATAATACTACCATTTTTGTGGAACATAATTAACAGTTAATACTTTTTCTTGAACATAATCATTTTTCTTGAAGATAATCAGAAAAATGATCCATTTTAATTTGATATGGTCTTCAATCTACATGTATGGTAATAGTAAGTGATTAAGTCATGCACTTAACCTGTCACATCTTTGGTTTTATTTGGTCAGACTCTCAACAGACACCTCAGCAGTCACAGAGGATCAATGGAAAATGTCGGAGTGGAATGAAATTGAGTCTGAGATATTTCTATGCTTAAAAAGTATAAGAAATACAAGATACAGACTTGGCTAATAACTAAAGATACAGTTTTATACACAAACTATTTTGAAAAGCAGACAGATAGATATAATCATAGTAAACTGAAGGGCACTTGAGGGTAAAGATAGAAATGCCTGGATTGATCCTTGTAGTGTTGGTAACATCATCCTCATCAATAAAGGAAGTGATCATAAAGTGTGAAACACCATGTGATGTCTACATGTTACAGAGTATGCAATTCTACATGTCACAATATACAACGCTACATGTCACAAAATGTGAAACACTACAAATGCCCTTATATCAGCCAAAGCTCCAAACACACAACATGTAACACTGTACTTCCAGATAGATACTAAAGTAATGTTCTGCCAACATTGAAGTACTACAAACAAGGGCTGCTGTCGCCTGTGCAAGATCATACTTACTATAATGCCTTACAAGTTTTATGACAAAGTTGGAATAGTCTCTACTATAAAAATGTACCTTACAATACTTAATCTTCAATATTGTTATTTCAAGGATATATAGGACCTTGATTATTTGTATACAATTTGGATCTATTTAAATTTGATTGAAGGTCAGATAATTTCAATTATATATATACATATATATATACAAGAGGCACTTAATTCCAAGGGTGTAACAACTAGACTTGGTTTGATTTTGTTGATCTAATAGACTAAGTATCTAAACAATGTCATGTATAATTATTCTTCATAAAATTGAAGAACTTTTTCCACTTTAGAATGTTGGTCCCTCTACAGATCAGGTAGAATTAGGAACATTGTAATGTAGTAGTAGTAAATTTATGTGCTGACTTTGATGCATGTTAATTCTATCTATACAGTTAACATGATGATTCCCTAGAAAAATGGCCTCTTGTTAAATCTGATACATCATTTACATGTAGGTTTGTGAGGAGAGGACCAGAACAAACTTATTTCACTAGTTCATGAAGCCTTTGTCTAAGCAGAACCACATCACAACCACAGAAGAAATAATGTTGTGCACACACCTTACAGCTCAACCCACATAAACATTGCATACTTCTAATAAAAGTTCTTAAAAATACTAATACTGAACACAGATGCAGAGACTCATAGTATTAAAAAACAGTTTTGTCTAAAATCCAAGAAGGCAGTAGTTGTGAATGTAATTCCGTCATGACGATTGTGAAATTTCTTTGACACAAAACATCGTAGCACTACTGTAGCCTGAGTCTGATAACAGCCATGGAAACTTGTATTAATTTGGTCCTTATTGTTATAACCATCTCACCACTGGCCTGATCTCTGGCAGTAGAAGGTAGTAACTGCTACACTTTCTGAGATTGTCTTTATATCATAAACTTAAAACACAGTTCAACTCTAACTATACACACCTCTCTAATCATATTTCACTGCTGTGTAGAATTCTTCTCATACATGTAACCGTTACATGTTCTTTCTTTCTTTTGACAGATTTCAAAGGATGCCTTAAAATGACTGTAAAGTTGTTTATGTTTCCTTTACCATTCTAAATTCTTATGTACTGAGTGCTGACATATAAACAAATGACTTACATGTATACTGATACTGGGACTTAACCATGCAGTGCACTGGATCTAACTTGAAGGCATGTACATGTAGCACCTGAAATGTAAGTAGCTTCTCACAGAGTACAACAATTCAAATCTCTTCTTAGTTACCCACAATCTCAATGTAACATTACATGCTTGCATATATCCATCATTTGTATGTGGATTGAAAGAAGCCCTTGGAGTATGTGGATCACCTATCCAGAATATGCCAGTATTGTAGGCAATCCTATGGAAAAGTGAACAAAATAGACGTCCCTTCCATTATAGCAAATACACTGACCTAGGAAGCCACAATAGAGAAACCTGATAGATCCGAAATTAATGTTCCCTTATTTGTAAAAATGATTGGAGGATAATACACTGATGACAGCATTTCTACAAAACAGTGTACACCCCACTGTATGCAAATGTACATGTGAACTTATCCTACATTTGGTCATGAAGTTAAACAATCACACCAGTAAAAGTACTACGGTCCACTTTCAGTAACGATGGTTGATTTGGATAAACCCTTTGCTGTAGTAGAAGATTAATGTAACAGTTACAGTCTAGGGAAGATATCAAATGGTTGATTGCCAACATGAAAACATCACAGCCAGAGGAAAGTTTGCGACCCTCCCACCAGTCCTCAGTCTTCTCGGATCTTCTTGACGTCAGGCTCCTTGTCGTTCTGTTCGGTGGTGCTGAGCAGCAGGAGGGGAGACTTGAACTCCTTACCGTTCACATGCTCCTCCAGACTCTGGGGGAAAAACAGGGGAATACCATGGTTTTTGATGTCCTGATCTTTTCCACACATTTTTATGTTTACCAAAGGAAAACATATTGTTTTCACTCAGTTTCTTCCTCCTCTCCTGTTCCAAACACTAACCTCTGACCTGGCCAATGACATGATTTGTTGACGTCTGCCACCATGGTGACTGGTGTTGGGTTACATAATGTTGCAATTTCATGGTCTACTCTACTCCTGTCACCATGTACTAGTAGTACATGTATGTGAATGTGTTTGAGTAAAAATGAACAGGGCAGACCATGTCCAAAGGTAAACATTATGCATTTGCTTTGCAAATGTTACTTCTCTAGTTGCAATACATTGTCTGATTAATCTTTTCCACAAATCAGAACCCAGAGATTACGAAACAAGACATTTTGATTACGAACATTTCAATTCTTGAGTCAAATGAGTGGATCCATGATCGAGCTCACAGAATCACAGAAGCACAGAATCAGATAAATGTACCTGACCTCAGAGAACTTTTTCAAAACCAAAAAAAAGTATAATATTATGCTTCCACACTACAGACCTCAGCCACATTCCTTTGTTAAAGGAGCTATGTATGCATATTATACTGTCAATAGGACATGTGCCTGTAAAACCACTGATTCACCAACCTGAGTTTTAAATAAATGTGCATGAATAAAAATGTACAGATGTACAGTACATACCTCCCCACCATAGGACAGGAGTGGAGACACCTCACACACCACTGGGTACTCATGGACATCCTCCTTCCGACTGTCAACAACAGACACAAGTTACAACAGCCATTAAAATGTTGGAAGTACAAGAAGTCTTTGGGAAAAATGGCTTTGCAAGTTGTTTGATTTATACAGTTGTACTATGTCTGGCTCAATGGTACAAAAAAGGTCATTATCATATAGCCAGAAGACATCGACCAATCAGAAGGCTCCATTTGCCATGGGTTATCAGGCCGTAACCTAAAAGGTGGTCGGTTATTAGAATAACCAACCACTTTTTGGACCGTACCATTATACAGGGGAAAGGGAACTAACAGTAGTGTTAAGACTAGTAGTATTTATCTATTAAAAATGTATTGTAGTTTATTTGGAATGAGTTATTTCAAAAATTCACTGCAGATGATTGCCTAGATGATCTCTTTTTCTGTCCATGCCATCTTGTTTCACGTAAAATAGAATGTGAGGGTTTTTTGACAATGGAGGAATTTTCTAAAGGAATTTTGTCAACAACTGTGTCAGTTGGATAGGCTATATATGATAATAACGTTAATGCCCCACCTTGTCCTCGGTGTATATGGTGATATAATCCCTGGTCAGGTGCGATAACCACCTCATAAACCACCTCGTTCGCTCCACTCACTTGGTGGTTATCGCACCTGACCAGGGATAATCTTACCATATACACCTCAGGACATTATTTATTATCTTACATTGTTCATTGCAGTTACATAAATTTTAATGGAATACTACCCTGCAGAAGCAGGAATCAAAATTGCTCTGAGTACTCAAGTATGTTGATGTCTGCAGTAGACAAACATCCTAGATTCCTACACACGTAGGGTGGGAGACTTGGAATAGAAGTTTATGATTGGTTCACACAGCCAAACCATATTATTATACTTCCTACCGTGCCCTTACCTGGGTATGGGGGGGATGGCTGTGCTTACCTGGGTATGGGGGGGATGGCTGTGCTTACCTGGGTATGGGGGGGATGGCTGTGCTTACCTGGGTATGGGGGGGATGGCTGTGCCGTCCTCTTCTATGAACCTGCCTCCTGCTAACAGCACCCAGCGATGGTGCAGGTTGTAGAGCGCATGGCGGGCTGTAGTTGGAGTGTCCTTTTCAGCGCTGTCATTGTTCTTTAGAGGAGAGAATTCATCCTCGCGTAGAACGTCAAACGTGGCAAATTTCCTGCCAACATCAAAAAAGGATCAACGTGAATATTGATCATGAATTTTCAGTATGCTATCAGGAACTCAAAATTTAAAAAATGCAAAAGTCGTCTTTCATTCCAGCTTTAATTAAAATGCCACCTGTGAACCTCAATGTTGATTTGCTCCATCTGTTTTATGTTGGCATGTGATGAAAAGACTAGGTAGCAGCCACAAAAAGTGTCTTAAAAAGAACTCTTTATTTCAGTTAACTTTATTTGCAGGGATTGCTGGTGTCCAAACTGGGTGCTGATCTAAGTGCTGAGAGGCTTCTACTGAAATGTTTTCCAAAAGGATCTGGGATAAAAATCCATTGTTATACAAGTTGCTAAAACAACAAGATAGACAAACTAAAAATATTGAAGAATAATCATGTAACCAAGATCCAGTCCTTGTGTTCACAAAATGATTCCCAAGAGTACAGTTTGTGAAGAGAAAGGATCATTTCTAGACAGTGAAAGTCAGAACTTGGCTGTTACAAAGAATGCAACGTAAAACCTACATTTGTAAGCATGAAATGTCATTTACATGTAGGTATAGCTAAGTGTCATGGAAGTTCATCTGTGTTCTTGGTAGTAATCATAGTACAATGCAGAACTCTATTCCAACACAAGGGTTAACACAAGGATCAAACTTTCAACGACCACGGATATAAATTGCCTGCACCTTTGACCAATTGCTGTCACAAAAAGTCTTGTAGGTCATGTGTCGTTGTTGAAGCTTGTTCGGAGGTCATTTTTTATCCTGATGAAGGCAACAGTGGTCTTTGAAAATTTGATCCTTTTGTACCCTTGTGTTGGAATAAAGTTCAGCATTGCACTAGAGTATAACGAAGTGCTTTCAACAGAAATTAAGACAGCTACCATCAGGTGCTTCTTCTTGCATCCCTTGAAAATTGTAATTTCCTGGTCTTTACAATCATGTCACATTTCCTCAATATATAGTAATTAACATATAGTGCCCAAAATGACACCTCTGCATTAATCTTCTTAATTTATTTGATTAGAAGTTAAAATCATTACATGGAATCAGGCTAGATCACCTTAGACTGTTGATCTTTGGGTAATTTCCTGTTATTTGAAAGGATTGCTAGTTGTACGGTAACACACTGTGGAAAGCATTACGTATTATTTTGGGACCACTGCTTCACAAGTCTGTACTGGGGGTTGTGAGAAGTTTTGTTCTTGACAGGGGAGAATTCATCCTTCCGAACCACCTCCAGAACAGCAAAATTTCTGACAAGTGAACAAAAAAACAAACACACATGCCACAGATGCAGGTTAGTTTGTTAATGTTAGTTACAAGCACAACTCATGCAGTAACTGTTAGTGAAAATAAAAATAACATCAACATGCAAACCTATTATACATAAACTGCATACAACAAGTTCAAGTTCAGAAAGCCAGGAGATAATTTGTAAGGATAATTTGTTAGTAGCTCTGAGAATCACATGTACATAGTATTGTATAATTCTGATGAAAAGGTATAGCTTTGCACACAGCTTGGTCAAGTAAAAGTGCATGTCCAAAATTATCACAACCAAAGTATAAAGACAAAGTTTAACAAAAAAAATGAAGACTACCTGTACAATAAATTTATTATATCACCTTCGTAGCCTTAGAAAAATTATTGCCAAGAGATTAATGATGGAATGGCATTTTTAATACTTTTCATGTGCCTTTTACCACACAAGCTGGTTGTTTTCATAAATGGCGGCTGAATCACATGGAAAGTAGGAGCTTGACACAGGAAACAACTGAAAAGGACATGCAAGCTCATGCAAATTAACCCAAACACATTGTGTAAGTGCTCGACTACATTGGTACAGGCTGGTTAGTGCAAATTAAGAGAAGCAAAACAAGATGTTAGTTAGACTGAGTGCTGTGGTAATAAAAGAATAAAGCATTTGCCAGTGATTTTTCTGTCTCTAAAATGTTCATTTTTGGCATAACTTTTGAACCCTGTAAAACCCTAATCAAGCTACATGTAACTTTGATACCTACATGTACTGCAGACAACTGAAGTTAATTATAATGACATCTGATCGTTCCCACACATTCACACGGAAGAAAATCACAAAAATATTAATTATCTGCTAAAACTTTTTTAAGGTGAAAATGTTTTATCCTCAAAATCTGAAGGGAAAAAAGACACGATTAACAGGGGGTGCCGGTGTGACGGAGATCTCGCACCCCCTGATTTTGCACCCCCCCGGGGCGAGATCACTAGCGATCTCGAACCCCCCGGGGCGAAATCACTAGCGATCTCGCACCCCCCAAGCTAGTGTTTTCGCACCCCCCAAACTAGTGTTTTCGCACCCCCCGGTGATCTCGCACCCCCCGCCAAACATTTTGAAAATTGTTCTGTCTGCCCGGTATATAGTTGAAACTGCATTTTAGTGTGATAAAACCATACTTTAATGTTGTAATCGAGAGTTTTACAAGTTTCCCGGGACTAATGTGACGTATTTCAGCACAGCGCAATAATGGTGACTGTGCCCAATGATTGGTTGCAATAGTGTCCCTTAGTTCCAAGAAGAATGTGTGATTAATTCAACGTTTTGTCATTGTTCATTATTGATTTTTTTTAAAATCATTTTTAAGACATGACCAATATTTGTCTGCTTAGCACCACACATTTATTTGGTAAGCTGTTCTATGTCATAGATCAAGTGTAATAGATTGACATTCCTGAGGAAGATTTTAAAATTGTCAAAAGTCTTAAATAGGGACAAAAAAATCTCGAAGCCTGGTCCCGTCGGAAAAATAAAACTTTGTGACATTTTTGAGTAAGAATAATTGCTATAAAAGCTATTGAATGTTAAAAATATTACGGGTTTAAAAATTAAAAAAAGTCACCCCGTGGATTTGAACCCATGACTCATGACTGTTTGGTGAACAGTACTCAACCCACTTACCAACTCAGCCAACAGTACATATGTAATGGTACTGCATGTCTATGACCAAGTACCTACAGTTCAAATGTGGCGAGTGTACGTCGTCCTGATTGGATAAAAAAATCATGTGACATATTCCCGCCATCTTGCAAAAGTTAGCTGACGGACTAAGAGAGGGGAGAAGGAGCTGCCTGTCATGTATAGTCAAATCCTTATCTACCTTCAGAAGGGAAAATATCCAGAGGGATAGTGTTTGTTAATAGGTAGCATCTGATATAGTAACCACTGTGAATTACGAAGGCCGTAACAGAACACATACGGGGTGAACAAATCGATTGAGGGGGTGCAAAATCGCTACCGATTTTGCACCCCCCCGGGGGGTGCAAGATCACCAAAGGGGTGCGAGATCACTAGTGATATCGTTCCGGGGGGTGCGAGATCGCTAGTGATTTCGCTCCAGGGGGTGCGAAATCACTGGGGGTGCGAGATCTCTGTCACACCCTAACATTAAATTTAAACACTTTTTCACACGTTCAAACTCATGAAACTCATGACGCTCCATCGCTAGTTGTCAGAGAGTGGTCAAGTTTTTCTCAAAATATGTTCAAAATAAGTTCAAAATTCATTGTTTAAATTTTGAACCAGCCTGGTGTGTTGACTTCATGGCTCCTATTGTACCATTTTGGGCCATAACAGGATGCCTAGGCCTGTTTTTCTTTATTTCTTTCGCCCGCCCACTCCATTATTTTTCTACATGTAGAAAAATCCATTAACCAAGAAATTAAATTGGTGTGGCCTTAAGCTCATTAGTATATACATGTATAGTATATTAGTATATCATGATGATGATGATATACATTGTACAGTCCTATATTGTACATGCCTGGGCTCACCTTGCCTGGGCTCACTTCACACAAACACGTCCTTACCTGGAGAACTGGAACACGTCAAACACAAACTTCTCCATCTTGATTCCGTTTGGCTTCTCTGGCTTGATCCGTTCTCCCTGATCATCAACAAATGCTATCTTCTTCTTGGCGATGTGATGTTTGAGCTCACCTTCACGCTCACTGCACAGTAACAACAATCACAGGTTCACCACCTCATACCTTCACCTAATCATCATTGTCTTGTTAACTATGGAAAGTAGAGCAGTATAACCAAACAACTTTAGGTACAGGTTCAGGTACAGGGGTTTAGATACAGGTCCTATACATGTACATGTACCTCAACAATTCCACATGACATTGTTCTTTTAAATTTTTTCAATCACAAAAAAATAAAACCAAACTAAGTCTTAAGTTTTTGTTTATGGAGAATTCTTAGACAAAACTTGAGAATTCTTAGACAAAACTTGAGCAAAACTAAGATGTTTCAGTTTTATCCTTCCTTATTGGCTTCCTGCCACAAATTTTACAATCTAGAGGAACTCACTCACTCAAGGCCAAATGCTTCCGATGGACTGAAGGGTACAAATGTAACTAATATGCTTCAGATCTCGGAGGATAGTTTGCCACTGCTACTGCAGTGGATATACATTAATTTGTATTTGCTGCATTAACTGTTACAACCTATGATGTATAAAAGAAATAGTGCAATGGTTTCTGGGCAGTCTTTAGTATGATCCATTCTCCCTAACGTCTGAGTGGTGCAGGTAAAATTTATCTGGTGCAGGTACATTGTAATTTTCCAGGTTACCTGCACCAGTGCATGTATGCAGATAGAAGTATTTCAAGCCCTGCCCACAACTGACATATCAAAGTTTTCTCCCAAAATACAAATGTACACAATCTCTCAAAGTCTTATACTAACAATAGTAACATAGAAGGCCGTCATAGAATGTTCACATTAATAATGCAAATGAGGCCTTTGGGTTACTTCCAAGTATGAAATTCCCATTACTAACCACTAAGGTATTTTCTCATTCACTATGCAAATAAGAAAAAAGGCACAGCAGGCATTTTTCCATGCTCTCCTCTTTTCTTTTTTTTTTTATAAATTCCAACATGTAATCACAAGACGTGGTGACGGCACACTCAAGTTTTTCAACCTTATATTAATGCCGCCACCAACACAGGGGACAATACAATGCTCATTTTCACCTGAGCGAAGTGAGGAAAGTCATGTAGTTTCCCAAGGGCACAAGATCGGTGGCATGTCAGGACTCGAACCCGGGACCTCTAGGTTCCGAGTTGAGCACTCTGCCGCTACACCACACGACCCCACCCTCTCCTCTTTTGATAGAACCTCCTTGATTAGACCCATGTCCAGGACTATCCGGTACTTTAAAAAGGCTGGGTTCACCTACCTGACAACTGTTTTCAGAAACTCCAAGGTGAAAAAATGGTTGCAGATGTTCCCTGCGTTGAACATGAGGGTTCCGTCTGGGTTGCGTTTCTCTGCAGTCTTGAGGGTGATCTCGCTGTACTCCACCACCTGGTACACCCCGTCCACACGACACACCACGCCCACAGGCTCCGTAGGGTACGCCTTCTGAACTACCTGAAACAACCAGTCAGACAACTCACACCATGAAGTTTACAAGAAATGACTATTATATAGGAGGGGTTGAAAATCTCTCATGAACAAAGGGCTCCGTACATATATAGAATACAACACGGGGTATTCCGTATCGCCCGAGGTATCGGCCCGACCGCGGGAAGGCCGGGACCGAGGGTGATGCGGAATTCACCATGTTGTACAGTATTTTATTTATGTCATACCCACCCAAGAAAACGTGTCTGTCAATGAAAAATGAGCCAGAATGTGGTGTAACTAAAAATTTAGTAAAATGGAACAACATCAGTTCCAACATTCGAATTCTGTATTTGAATTTTCGAAAGCAGCGCACACAGTTAGGACGAAACGCGTTTGAAACATTCTATGGAAGCCATCGAGCCCGGGCCGTAAAGTACGGCCCGGTCCGGAACCCGTTATCGAGCGTTATCGTGGCCTGGGTATGATATAATTAACAATACCCAGTACAACCTACATGTAAGGTCCATGCAGAAACACACACAAACACAATCATGATTTGTTGCTCCAGGACCATGTATACATTCTTATGGCAAAACATAGCAACCACTGTGATCTTCAAAGCAGGGTGTATTTAATCAGTAGATTTTAACCTCCTTCATGTGTATTCTGGTGTATTCCTATCTGTATCTCTATTAGTATAGCCGGTATAACCGCCCTTCGGCGTAACACACCAGCTTCGCAGGCAAGTGGCGCGGCGGCAACTAACTATATCACACCACATCTTGTGTATTTTGGTAGTCGTAGTTAGTCTCATTGATTAGAAATACTGTACATGTACCAAATGACAGACAAAATGTGGCTACATCATTTGTCTGAACACACGTAATAAGGCCATGTTGATTGGATTATATGGATGACATCCGGGTGCACATGAATTTTCGTCCGTTTCAAAATTTTTTTTTTTTCAATCATACTGCAAATCACACAAGGCACCTACATAATGAGCAAATATATGCCATACATTGCAAAATATTTTTTTTGGAAAACGATATATAAATATCGTAGAATGACAAAATCGATTCCAAGGGAAAAGAGGAAAATGCAAAGAAATGAAAACGAGAGTCCTTTATTCACCGTACCATACCCCAGGGATCGAAATTCATTTTTGGGAATAGGTGCACTGGTGCACCCAACCTAAAAAATTTTTTGGCTGCACCATATAAAACAAAACCTAATTACAAATCTGACTGCTCATCTTCTGAGGTAAAGTTTTCTAAAGTTGAAATGGGAGCAACTTCAAAATCTTAAGCAAGTACTACAACAAAGATTTTGTCATTTTTCTGACACTTAGATGCCATGAATATCTTGTATACAATTGATATGTACAAAAATACATACAAAAATATTTGGGTGCACTGGTGCACCCAGAGAAAAAAATCTAAGTTTGGGTGCACTAAGGTGCACATACACCCAGTATTTCCAGCCCTGATACCCTGTATGCTCAACCTTCATGACCACATAGATTTTTATCATAATGAAGGCAACTTTTTTTTAAATTTGCACGCTTGCATCAGTTTTGGGGTTCCCAGAGGATGTCATCCATATAATCAAATCAACATGGCCTAAGTAGTAAAAAGAGATCTGTACCTTTGCACCACAGTCAGCATCCTTGCTTATACAGAAGCCAATAAAGACAGGGTCGGCCATCTTGACCAAGATGTTGTCCACACAGTACACATGGACGTATCTCAACTGTCTTCTTGCCATGTCATCTAAGATCTTTCTCTCCCCCAAGGCTCGGTACAAACCACCATTACCATCTGCAACAGGAGTACAGATCTATTTATTAGTTACTTTCAGGTGTGAAGGTGTTGTTTTGGGCTGTGCTGTGGGTTCATGAGTGAAAGTTAAAGTGATCTCAAGCCAGTTTAGCTCACTGAAGAGCTAATCTTCCACTGGTCGTGACAGAGAAGACAGACGCTATGTCCAGTATTTACAGGTTCATTGTACCGGGGAAATTCCCCTAGCTCTTTTTCGACAAGTACAATGAACAGTGGCTTAACACGGCTTAACGTCCCGTCCTAAGGACTGCAATTCTAAACAGTAGCATGCGTGTCGGGTGAGCGACAACAACCGGGATTTGAACTCCCAACCTCATAGTCCAGAGGCAGGATTGCTAACCACTAGACTACGCACGCTATGAGTGTGTTTCTTTATTCTTAACAGCACTTCAGGATTTGAAGGACAGCATGTGGCTGCTGGCCTTGCCTGACATAGTCCACAGTGACATGTCACAGGAACTGGGGTTGTAGAAGCTAGCAGAGAGTCAACAGGAAGTTAGCAGTTGCCTGTTGGCAGGGTGCCCATGGGAAAATCCACAGACACTGAGAAAATTCACAAGGAAGAAAACAAATAATTCAGAAAAATATTTCCCGTGTGTTTGAAGTCTCTGATTGCTCATTGCTGGTATGTTTTGTATCTAGTAGTTGTTGGTATGGTTTGTGCAAATACTATTGTCATAGACAACATACCATTCATGACAATATCCAACTTAGATAAATATGGCAAAAAAATCAGAACAAAGTATGCAGGATTCTAGCTAGGATTTAATTTTAGCGTACGCGTAGTGGCACTGGCCGCATGTTGAGGTGGCAAAGCGACCGGTGTGGAGTTTCTAAAAATTTGACCTAAAAAAAGGGGCCATTTGAGGGATACCCAAAGGAAAAAAATGTTATTTCTAAGTTATGTACAATGTATCCCTGCTTGCTAATTTTTTCCATTTGATCTGGCATTCTTGAACAAAAAAACAGTCACAATGCCCCTACGCTTTATAGAAAATTAGCGTAGGGGGGGAAATTTAGCGTAGGGGGTCAAAATTATAGCGTAGGGGGCCCCTACGCTACTTTGCACTAGCTAGAACCTTGGTAAGTAAACATTAATCAAACAAACAGCTATCCCCTGTGAGAACCCTGACCTGGAGCCCTGGCCACCTTCCACTTCTGGTCCAGGATAACTTTCCCATCAAACATCATGGCCGGCAGGGTGGACTGTTCAAACAGCACCACGTTCTCCTTCTCCAGACCAAAGTAGTCGTGCTCCTTGAAGAACTTCTCTGTCTGCCCCTGGGTGGCTTCACTGGTCATAATGTACCTATTAACAGACAACATGTATCATAATCTGTTTAAAGTTAACATTTGATCCAACACCAAAAATTCTCTCACCTAGAGCTTTCGACCAGTCACTCTGGTCTTCCTCAGTAGACTGACCCAGTGAAGCTTGTCACATGGCTTCTTTGAAGTGTGACGTCAACACTGGGTCAAAGGTATCTGGTAGACGATGTCGGCCCCCGTCCCGGTTCAATGAAGGGTGATGGGCACTGATGTATATGGCTTCCTTCACCCCTCTCAAGACACTGAACAAGACTATTTCTTGAGAGGGGTGAAGGAAGCCATATACATCAGGGCCCATCACCCTTCATTGAACCGGGACGGGGGCCGACATCGTCTACCAGATACCTTTGACCCAGTGTTGACGTCACACTTCAAAGAAGCCATGTGACAAGCCTCACTGGGTCAGTCTACTGAGGAAGACCAGAGTGACTGGTCGAAAGCTCTAGGTGAGAGAATTTTTGGTGTTGGATCAAAAGTTTTTTCAACACAGATGAACTTTCATGATAGTATGTATCATAATCATCAGGAATTCTTTCAGTAAAATACAATTTACTGAACAAAAATGTTGACATGGATACATTACTTGAATTTCTTGATTCTCAGATTTTCCTGCTATAGTTCTATAGTTTCTGATTTAAAAAAAAACATGTACATTCACGTACCATTTAGATCCTGAATCAGCACCAAAATGCTCCTATTTTGGTATCAACAATTGAAGAAAGTTTTTGTTGTTACGATATTTCCCTTTTGAGATTTTTTATTACATAGCAACAATAGTATTTTGCACATTTTTCTAATGGGTTTTATATGACTTTTTCATTGGAGAAACCTGTAGGATGGTTAGCTATTTAAGTACAGACTAGTCATGCCCGTAACCAGGGGGGGTTCGGGGGTTCAGAAGAACCCCCTCACAAGGCTCAAAGGTCCACTTTTTGATCCACTTTTTATGTAAAGGTCCACTTTTTGGTTCACTTTTTATGTAAAGGTCCAAGTTTTTCTTGAAAAGATAGATTGAATAAAAATTTATCTCTGATTTTTTTTCTTTGAAATCCTCTCAAAAAT
The DNA here is from genome assembly GCF_001625305.1 of Branchiostoma belcheri. Classification (NCBI taxonomy): domain Eukaryota; kingdom Metazoa; phylum Chordata; class Leptocardii; order Amphioxiformes; family Branchiostomatidae; genus Branchiostoma; species Branchiostoma belcheri. Next base: position 346,168 of record NW_017803313.1, on the reverse strand, counting down.
GCACGAAATGCCATTTTAGAAGGTTCATTTTTACCCCCTAGGAACCTCACGCCCTACGGCGCTTGAGGAGTGGGAAGAACCCCCCCATTCAAAATCCTGGCTACGGGCATGCTAGTAATAAAAAAGAGCTACAAACCAAGGAATGATGCCATGTTTCCCCGTGCGATCGTACGCCATCTTCTGCAGCTTGAGAATACGTTCTGCCTGCAGCTGGTACAGGGTCTTCTGGGAAGGTAAGCCAACATTAAACATGCCCTTTGGATACGTCACCCCCAGTCTGGTGCCCTGTCCTCCTGCCAGCAGTAGAACACACACACGTCCCTCCGAAATCTGTCTTAAACCTGCAAGATAAATAGAAAAATGTTCTGCTGCAGTACCATAACAAGCCGCCAGGGGGCTCATCAAGAACTACCCACCTGCCAAATATTAAGACAATGATCCAAACTTCCCAGCCTTCTCGAGTTGTGTTGACACACAGGCTCAGAGACACACACACAAACACTACCGAAAACATAACCTTCTTGGTGAAGATAAATAAATGAAGGCTAGACATCAAAGTAATTAATAGCAAATAACCCAATAATGACAATCTACACTTGACTAGAACTAGAGCAGAGTGAAACTCTCTGTACAGTAGGGGCATTGTCATTAGATAGCTTTAAACAATGTTTAGAGTTAGATGTTCAAGGGTTAGGTGTAACAAGTCGATCGGTGTAATGTAGCTAGCTGCCGCCACGCCGAGTGCCTGCGAAGCTGGTGTTACACCGAAGGGTGGTTATACCGATACAGATACACATGGAACTAGAGGTCAGAGATCTCATGTCTTCGTCAGAGGTACATCGTTCTAGAGGATAATGAACATGCGTATTCTTTACTCTTTTTAATAATCAATTTGGTCTTAAGAACAAAAGAATCTCTGTACTCTTTTTATGGTACAGAACACCCTGAAACGGTTTGCCGCAGATTATACAGATGCGTCGTCACCCGTGTTAGCCCCCCCCACGTTATTTGATTTTGGACTGTTACTGGAAAAAAAACTTTCAAGAAATTCTTACTGTGTTGAAAGTGTCACAACAGTGTCGCAAAATATAATAAGAGAAGATGTTATAAAGGAAAGAATCAGAACAGGGCGGCTACTGCTGTTTTGTTAATTTATCTTTAATATGACAAATAGAAGACTTGTTTCTTGTTACACTGCGTTCTTTTATCCAATTTGTGTCCTAACATTTGTATTTCTACAGTTAGTATATTCCAAATCTTGGCATCTCGTTTCTCGGCCCTTCGTGTTTTTATTGCGCTTTTGCCTTAAATTTAAGGTAATTAAATTTAAGGTCTCCAGTGAACGTCATCCATAGCAATTACTTGGTGTGGCCGTAGAAATAACCTGACACATGTCCAACCTATCCTCCCCCTGCTGAACTTATAGTACAATCCCTCAATGTAACGTCATTTGATCCCATCCCATTATGGGGTTCCCGGCTATATCCAGCTGTCGGCTATCTCCAAGCAGATGTTGGTGGGGGATTTCTAAACACAAAAGGTCCGCTACAGTGACAACGGAACCCCCCACGAAGCCCATTAACAAACTTAATCTTGTTCTCAACAATAGTAAGTTGCCTACAAAAAATTATAAACATCAATGTACATATACTCGAGTTATTTTGCTAACAAGCCACAAACACAAAAGGTGCACTAACGTGACGCACGGACCCCCCCACGAAGCCGAAACTTGCACTTGACTTTGGCCTCAACAACGGTAATCTGCCTGCCAAAAATCATGGACGTCGAATCATGCCTGCCAGAGTTATATCGCTAAATCCGCAGTCCCCACAATGCTGCGTCAGACAATTTCATAGTCCTTCTGACGAAGACAAAAATCTACAATGTTCTCACTTATTTAGCAGCTATAAACAAAGTTACTTATAAAAAAGAGAATGAATAAGCTACCCTTGTCTATACTTTAAGTTGTGTTTCCTACTTGCCATTTTGCACAACATAACTGTAATAGAGTAAGCATGAAAGTTCATCTGAGTTGTCCACTGTTCTCCAACTCAAAATTTGACTCACCAGAAATTTTCGACTGAATCGACACTCAGTCTTCCTCAGCTATCTGACCCAAATGCTGTGGACACGTGATTTTTCCCTGAGTGAATCAGTAAAAAATTCCTGGTGAGTCAAATTTTGAGTTGGAGAACAGTTTAAGTTTTCGTAATAGAGTAAGATGGACTAACCTTCCTCCTCCCACAGGGCCAGGTCCTTACCAGCCCGAGTCACACTGCCCACCTTGTCAGGGTGGATGGGCTGCATCAGATCATCCAACTTGGACTCATTGCTGGATTCCCTTGTTGCCTCTTCAAAACAACTGGAACAACAAGAAAGCATGGCTATTGATGGAAAAACTGTGTCACATGATATACATTTGTACATGTATGCTTGTATACTTATCTTTAGATGTTTATTACATCCATGAAAAATGACTGATACATTTAAGCTGCAGCTGTCTGTCTGTCACAAAAACTCAAGACTGGCTGGATGGATTTGTTTCATATTTGGAAATGAAGAAGATTGTATACTCTCCAAGCAGAGGTTTGGTTATCTTTTGGTGTGTTTGAGGGCTTTTTTTATTAAGGTTTCTTCTTTGCACTGGAATTTTTTTTCACCCAACTCAAGGTGAAAAAAATTCCAGTACAAAAAAATAACTCTGATAAGAAAAGCCCTAAAAAATAACCCGAAACCCTAACCTTTGCTGTTTTCCATAATAGGACTTCAATACATGTAATTTGTAACGAGAAATTTATGGCAGTTCTGTTGGTAAGGTCCTAATTTTCATAATCAGTACAAAAATGCTACGACTCCTTACTTGTAAATGAGGGAATCTCATACTTGTGGCATGTGTTGAACATCACCATGCATGAAATATGTTAAAGTCATTTGCATCAAATTTACGAAAGCTCTAAATATTTCATAGAGGCAAGAGGTCCACAAATTCTAGTTCTTTTTTTTTCATTTCTGTCCCTTAGGCCACACCAATTTAATTTCTTGGTTAACGGATTTTTCTAGAAAAATAATGGAGTGAGCAGGCGAAAAAAAATAAAAATAAGAACAGGCCTTAAGGCATCCTATTATGGACCCAAAATGGTACGATAGGAGCCATGAAGTCAACACACCAGGCTGGTTCAAAATTTAAACGATGAATTTTGAACTTTTAATGATACAGTTGCATGCAAAATTATTCAACCCCTCTTGTATTTTGGGGAATTTGTAGAACATCCCTAACTCATGTAAGTGATTAACAGATAGTTTATTACAATTTAATATCAGAGAAAAAGTCAATATTATTTCATAGTTCATCTGAAATAGCAACTTTAACACAAAAAGCAGGTGGCAAAATTATTCAACCCCAATACAACTCATCAGCTAGGGTTCATTATGGAGAATCACAACTAACATGCCACGTCCAAAAAGACTAGTAATGCAATAAGGTAACATGTGCATGTCCATAATATTTGTATTATCCTGTAATTTTCCACCAAATGTGTAGTATTACACACTTTGTGTCATTACTGCTCACATGCCTCTTGTTGTAAAATGGTGAAAGCAAGAGAGTTGGCCCAGAGGTTTAAATAGGATATGGTAGCATTACACAATAAAGGAAATAGATATAAGAGGATATCCAAGCTCTTTAATATACCCAGAGACACCATTGGGAGCATTATTCGCAAGTTCAAGGCATCTGGTACTGTGGCAACACGGAGGTCATGGACGAAAGAAGAATATTTCATCAGCTACAGCAAGATTCCTGAGAAAACAGGTGGACAAAACCTCCAGGCTTACTGCAAAGGACCTGAGACACAACTTGGCTGGAGGAGGAAGTGATGTTTCAGGTGGTACAGCATGCTGCACACTTCATGCTGAAGGGTTCAATACCAGAACCCCAAGATGCATACTGCTGCTGAAGCCAAGCCACAAGAAAAGTTGCCTCCAGTATGCTGAACCCAGTCTGTCAAACCCACAGAACTTTTGGGACACTGTCCTATGGACTGATGAAGCAAAACTTGAGTTCTTTGGTCCTATGGATCAGAGGTTTGTTTTGCACAGGAGGATCCAGCCATACGCAGAGAAGAACACCCTGCCTACCGTGAAGCATGGCGGTGGGTCTGTGATGCTGTGGGTGTGTTTTGCTTCTAATGGTACTGGGGAAACTCCACCATGTTGACGGCATCATGGATTCAACCAAGTATTAGGATATTCTGGCGAAGAAAGTCACAAAGTCCTTGAAGAAGTTGAAGCTGGGGCGTCATTGGACATTACAGCAAGTCAACGACCCCAAGCACACATCGAAATCCATGAAGGCTTGGTTGGAGAAGAAAGGCGGGAAGGTCCTGGAGTGGCCATCACAGTCTCCTGACTTAAACCCAATGGAGAATCTGTGGTGAGACCTGACGAAAGCTGCTGCAGCAGGAAGACCTAAGAACATTGCTGAGATGGAGGTATTCACCAACAAGGAATTGGCCGAAATCCCTAAATAGCACTGCCAGAATATCATGACAAGCTATCGTTCCCGTCTGCAACAGGCCATTGCAGTTACAGGGGTGCTGCACAAATTTCTAGAGGAATCCTCGTAGGGGGTTGAATAATTTTGCCACCTGCTTTTTGTGTTAAAGTTGCCATTTCAGATGAACTATGAAATAATATTGACTTTTTCTCTGATATCAAATTGTAATAAACTATCTGTTAATCACTTACATGAGTTAGGGATGTTCTACAGTTGTAATTTTCCTTGTTTTGGCAAAATTCCCCAAAATACAAGAGGGGTTGAATAGTTTTGCATGCAACTGTACCACTGCATTGAAAGATGGAATAACTGTAACAACCAGGAAGAAAAGGGCTGTTTTCAACTGTTCAGAAAAATTCAGAATCAACTGCAAAATGCTCACATTTTGCAGTTGATTCTGAATTTTTATTTTTATTTGCAAATCAGAAAAAAATGAAGCGGGCGAATCCGTTAACCAAGAAATTAAATTGGTGTGGCCTTAGGAGTGACATGTTGTTGTACCTGTTGATTCGAGCCCAGTCAGTGTTGGACAGATCCTGGTACAGACTCTGCTGTTGTTCTGGGTCCAGTTCGTCCCAGTACCTCAGCAGGTGTTCCTGCCCATGGCTCCTCAGGTCTGCACGAAGGAGATCTACATCCATGGTGTTCACTGGTCACTGTATGGAACAAACACAAAAAAACAACCTTCAGCATGAAACTGGAGACTGCACACTTCTGGGAAGTAACGTTACATGTATTGGGGCTTTAGTGAGTTGATTGAAAGGGCACCCATTAATTATGTTATACTAGAGCAGTGTATATAGTATATACACAGAACCAGTACTGTCCTGCAAAAATTTGTTAATTTGTTTATTTGTTTTTGGGATTTTTCACAAGCTAAATTGACTGGGTACAGGTCAAAAATACCTAATTACCTTACTGAGGTCTGCTGTACCTGTATCAAGTTACACTAATTATATCCTTATCAGTGGTCAAAAATTAGTAGCCAGTCCCCCATGGTCTTGAGTCTGTATTACAGATTGACAGTGTTAACTAGCTTGAAAAATCTGTAGCATTTTCTATGGATGACATCCTCTGAAGACCCCCAAACTAGTGCAAGTGGGGGAATAAAAAAAGGTACTCCGGCCAAAAATAAAAATGCTATTAAACCACAGGAATACAAAGCTGGTAATGCGAATTTCCTGCAGTACGACAAGCCAGCCTTATGCGGAATTTATGACTTGGAACTGCACGTATGTACTGAGTTCTTGAGTCGTGGAGCTTCGGTAGCCTGGATATGCCTTCCTCCAGAGTAGTCGGAGTTGTTGCTAACTACCATGGACTACCCAGGTGTAGAGCCAAGCCAGAGCCTTGGACGATGTGATCTTTTTTGAGGGGGAGGCGAAAA
>NW_017803313.1:329174-340206 GCF_001625305.1 Branchiostoma belcheri | reverse complement strand
TTCAAGTGTTTTGGTAGGTATTTCAAGCTTTTCTGCTCCAGCATTGGAATGCGGGGCATGAACGTTTTTTATTTTATTTTGAAAATCAACAGTTTGCATTATGCAATTAAAAATCCTAACCAATAAAGTAGGGAATAGCTATCCAACTGTTGTTTTAGTTGTATGTTACTTCATATTATAGTTATATCAATGTAATCATTGTTTTCCCTTGTGTTTCTCATTCTTTCCCTGCCATGTGGTAAAATGTGGTGAACCCATCGCTGTATTTGCTCCAAAGCAAATATTGGCCTTTCTAAGTTTTATTAAGGTTTCTTCTTTGCACTGGAATTTTTTTTCACCCAACTCAAGGTGAAAAAAATTCCAGTACAAAAAAATAACTCTGATAAGAAAAGCCCTAAAAAATAACCCGAAACCCTAACCTTTGCTGTTTTCCATAATAGGACTTCAATACATGTAATTTGTAACGTGAAATTTATGGCAGTTCTGTTGGTAAGGTCCTAATTTTCATAATCAGTACAAAAATGCTACGACTCCTTACTTGTAAATGAGGGAATCTCATATTTGTGGCATGTGTTGAACATCACCATGCATGAAATATGTTAAAGTCATTTGCATCAAATTTACGAAAGCTCTAAATATTTCATAGAGGCAAGAGGTCCACAAATTCTAGTTCTTTTTTTTAATTTCTGTCCCTTAGGCCACACCAATTTAATTTCTTGGTTAACGGATTTTGTAGAAAAATAATGGAGTGAGCAGGCGAAAAAAAATAAAATAAGAACAGGCCTTAAGGCATCCTATTATGGAACCCAAAATGGTACGATAGGAGCCATGAAATCAACACACCAGGCTGGTTCAAAATTTAAACGATGAATTTTGAACTTTTAATGATACCACTGCATTGAAAGATGGAATAACTGTAACAACCAGGAAGAAAAGGGCTGTTTTCAACTGTTCAGAAAAATTCAGAATCAACTGCAAAATGCTCACATTTTGCAGTTGATTCTGAATTTTTATTTTATTTGCAAATCAGAAAAAATGAAGCGGGCGAATCCGTTAACCAAGAAATTAAATTGGTGTGGCCTTAGGAGTGACATGTTGTTGTACCTGTTGATTCGAGCCCAGTCAGTGTTGGACAGATCCTGGTACAGACTCTGCTGTTGTTCTGGGTCCAGTTCGTCCCAGTACCTCAGCAGGTGTTCCTGCCCATGGCTCCTCAGGTCTGCACGAAGGAGATCTACATCCATGGTGTTCACTGGTCACTGTATGGAACAAACACAAAAAAACAACCTTCAGCATGAAACTGGAGACTGCACACTTCTGGGAAGTAACGTTACATGTATTGGGGCTTTAGTGAGTTGATTGAAAGGGCACCCATTAATTATGTTATACTAGAGCAGTGTATATAGTATATACACAGAACCAGTACTGTCCTGCAAAAATTTGTTAATTTGTTTATTTGTTTTTGGGATTTTTCACAAGCTAAATTGACTGGGTACAGGTCAAAAATACCTAATTACCTTACTGAGGTCTGCTGTACCTGTATCAAGTTACACTAATTATATCCTTATCAGTGGTCAAAAATTAGTAGCCAGTCCCCCATTGTATTACAGATTGACAGTGTTAACTAGCTTGAAAAATCTGTAGCATTTTCTATGGATGACATCCTCTGAAGACCCCCAAACTAGTGCAAGTGGGGGAATAAAAAAAGGTACTCCGGCCAAAAATAAAAATGCTATTAAACCACAGGAATACAAAGCTGGTAATGCGAATTTCCTGCAGTACGACAAGCCAGCCTTATGCGGAATTTATGACTTGGAACTGCACGTATGTACTGAGTTCTTGAGTCGTGGAGCTTCGGTAGCCTGGATATGCCTTCCTCCAGAGTAGTCGGAGTTGTTGCTAACTACCATGGACTACCCAGGTGTAGAGCCAAGCCAGAGCCTTGGACGATGTGATCTTTTTTGAGGGGGAGGCGAAAATGATTTTCGCCTCCCCCTCAAAAAAGTGTGCATAGATTTAATCTATGCGCACGCGGATGTCATCTGTAAAATTAAGTCGGTGGGGCCTTATGCTCCCTCTAGATATCACTTAGGTGAGTTTTTGTTGCATGAGGCCACGAATGTTGGGGATAAAACTAAGACATCTTAGGTCTGCTTTATAAACAGATTTTCCCGACAGTGGTGATATTTTCCGCTTTCACAAAACCACTAGTAAGTCTAGCAGGACACCTGTGATGCTTGGATTGCTGTCATGACTGAACATGACCCAATTAAAATATACACGGAAATTTTTAAAATTTATATACCGGTATTCATCCTTGTTGATTTTTAAAACGTTATTAGACCTAGGAATAAAAATGGTAACGTTACATGTTTTCTAACCGACCTTAGAAAAACTGCTGACCCTTGCCTTTTTTTATGGACCCCATAAAGGGGTGTAAGTGCTGTAAGCTTGCCCTGAGGCAAACTGAGGTTTAATCAGTTACTCAGCAGCCTGTCTTCTTCAGTACAGTATAATTAGGGCTAACTAGCTAAACAAGTTGTTCACAATCACATTGTTGTCTCACTACTGGTGTCTGACACTCCTGAAGACACCTTGCAGTAGAAAAAATGCGTGAGCAAGGAAGTTTGAACCATCTTGGTCTGACCAAGGAGGTTAAAAAGTGAAAACTCCTGTCCAAGGACATTACGTCATGTCCTTGGTCTGACTGAGGAAGTTCCGCCCGAAGCCACGTCAGCAGGTCCATTGATTAAATGTCCGTGTTGCTGAGATCGGATCACGCTATCCATTGTTGTACGGGAGGGTACAAAGTCCACGGTCAAACATCCGCCTTTGCTGCCTCATAACATATACACCATCTTCTACACTTTCACAAATGACATAGCAGGAGTTCTTATGTATACATATATAAAAGCCTAAAATACACCCAAACGACTGAAATCTCCAAAGTTACAATGAATATGAACGTGTGCAGCGCCCCACCCCTTCGCCACTATTTAACTTTCCTACTTCGCTTCTCGCCGAGCTTCACGTTCACTGCCGCGCGTTCGTCTTCACCCGTCACCCGATCAAGCGTCTGGTACACTGCTGAAGTAGAATTGCAAAGTCTAATTTAAAAACGTGCCTGGTTGTTTGAAAAAAAGTGGACAAACCTACAAGGAAGTACGTTCTGCTCCGCTGCACCGCACCGCTTTAGTTCCGCCAGCCTCACACCTGACCGTCTCCTACTGCAGTTCATGCAAACACCAACCAATCACATGGCTAGTTCAAGCAGATGTTAGGCGAGAAGCTCGTTGTTCATAGTTTCATCATCTGCATTCACTCCTACATCTGCACATCTCCTTGCAACACTTCCTTTGACGTTAGACTTGCCATGTGGACTAGGGATTCATTCACAATGTTCAGGTTACTTGGGTACTCATGGCTTTAATACCTGGCCGAAGGCATCTTTATAGGGCAGGCGCTGTGTGTTCACAGACATGTTTTCGTCTTTCCGTTATGACCTCCTTGGGTTCTCTGTAATAAACTGCTTGGTGTTTTCTCTGGGGAATGCATTGGTGCAATTTTCGAAATTTTTGTTAACGTTATATTTTCTGAGCGATCGTACTGCTGTTAAAGAAATGCCTCCGCTCCGGAAGCGTCGCCAAAAAGGTGTGAAGCTTTCCCGGCTTACCAACACAAACTTCCATGCGAGACCTACCAACTACGCCTGCGCACTTGAAGACTGATGACACTGGTACGAAAAAAACTCACTCATTTTGGTGCGACCTGGACCACGGGCGACTTTCTCACTCAAGAAACCAGCCTTCCTGGGAAGTATTTGGCGTGTTTTGGGGACGTGTGGCTGAAGAAACTATTTATCCGCACAAATAAGGTGATTGTTCAGTTTAAAGTTCGTATTTTGAGCGTAATTCCACGTTTCAGTCAAGCAACCCGAAATGGAATTTTCTAGCCGTGGCGGCTGTTGGCAGTCTCACAACACGCAGGCTTAAAATATCATTAGATTGATTTAGACGGCAACCTACAACTTGTACAAGCCCTACAAGAGTTGCCTAGGATTATTCAACTGTACAAATAGTTTTTTGCGGAAATTTGCAAATTGTCGACATTTCAGGGTATGAAACACAAAAAATATCACACTTATCCCCAGAAGCCAGAGGTGTCTGTGCACTGAAAGAGAAGAGCGGCCTAAACTGGAACTTAAGCTCCTACCAGGCCGAAGACATCTACTCTACTCTACTCTACTCTTATACCTTGAACCTCTATTTCTTGTTAACTTAACATCATTATATTAATGTTACTCATAACATTCTAACATACCTTGTCAATAACTCCGTTGTGGCATTTTATTAGTTCATAAGAGAAACAGAATCAATGCAAATTGTGGATTACATTTGCATATAATTTGTATAAAGTGCAAGGTCATAACATTAATAAGGGCCCGCATGCCCTTTTCCATAAATTGTAATCGGCCATTTTAATTCTACGTAAAGCGCCACTAATGGGTATGAAAACGTAGTGTCAAAACTAGATGAACACCTCCGGCGGGATGACACAGGCCGACTGTGGGAATCCTTTGTTGACTTTGATAGTTTTAGCCGAGGTTCCTTGCCGATCACTGAATATATTTCCCGTTTTGACATTCTCTACAACAAGCTGAATAAGTGTGGGAAAGTGACCCTCCCCGAGTCAGTACTTGGTTTGATCCTAGTTAGGCGGGCAAACCTGACCCCAGACGAGACGTAGAGCGTAGATCGTCACTAGATGGATGCATGTTGCGTAGAGCGTATTCCCGTTTTAATTCTACGTAATGCATTGTACTGATTCATTGTAATTAATCGTAAAGCGTAATTGAGTGCATTATGTAGTGTAGAGCGTTGTCGGGACACCCCCCCCCCCCCCCATCCAGGTTCCCATTAATCAGCAAGCAGATCTTTCTGTGGGAAATCGTAAGTTACTACTATTAACCAACTGCTAGGAAGACAGTCTCCAATAGTACTGTGGGCAAGACATCCAAATTATTTAAAATCCACAGACACTCAGCCTTGCCCTGCTAGTGGGTCTTAAATACACCGATACGTCGTCATGCAAGAAGCCCACATTACCAGTACCAGTGCAGGTTGAGGTTTGTAGAGAAAACAGGATGGACTATGCTGTTATTATAGTTCTTTAATTTAGAAATGGAGGAAGCACAAGTTGTGAGTGTATAGTTCATACCAAATTTCTACATAACCGGCTGAATTTAACCCATAGCGTTCAGGCCAAACCCCTTAAGAACCTCACCAATGCTCCTCGTGAGGTGGTTTTTGAGAAACGATTGATTTGCATTCATGCCAGGCTAAATTGGTTTATCCCTTCTAACTTCTAAGTATTCATCCGGTTATCTAAACGGTGCACATCCCAGTTCTTCCGTGACCGGGGACCGTGGTAGTGCGCAGTAAAAAGTGACGAAAGGGTTTTGAGGGTCCAAGTTTGAAGTGACATAAACTGACATGAAATGTTATTAAACATTAACATGGCTGAAAATCTCTTTTGGCTCGGGGTATTCTTGCGCGCCAAGTGTAATCAGCCCGTTTGACCTAGATTTCAATCCGCGCCTTCCTCAGTCAATTTGCTCTCTCTCCCTCTCTCTCTCTCTCTTTCTCTCTCCCTCCTCTCTCTCCTCCTCTCTCTCTCTCCCTCTCTCTCTGGTTTAACGTCTGTTGTAAACCAAGTGTACATTGTTCTGTTGCAGGATAGAAGATGAGTAGTTCAGAGGAAGTGTCCTGGATCTCCTGGTTCTGTGGCCTGAGGGGAAATGAGTTTTTCTGTGAGGTATGATTGTTATTCATGTCATTTCATGTACTTCACTTCAGATGTGCTTCAGGTGTACATGTCACTATTTTGGGATTTATAATACATGTAGAAATACGTATCTACATGTATCAATATGTTTAAGATTTTGATTTTGGTTATGATGCATAACTTGAATCTTTGTAGGCCACAATATTTTGGATGTAGTAATATGAAACAGAAACGTGTCTTTATCAGTTTATGGTCCATTTCATAACAATTCTAAAATGTGGTTCTTCAGGTTGATGAAGACTACATCCAGGACAAGTTTAATTTGACAGGACTGAATGAGCAGGTGCCACACTACAGACAGGCTCTGGATATGATTCTGGACCTGGAACCAGGTATGTTTCCATTGCCTCAGTCAACAGTGTGTCTGTTTGTCTGTGTTCCCACAATTTTTCTTCATTTTGCGATGGAATCAGCATACACAACCTGGTCGACGGACGAGACGCTCCTGATACTTATTTTTAGAGAGCAAGAGTCGCCGAATTTGAAAAAGCTGGGAGGGGAGGGGGAGGCTGTACCGAAACAAAATGTTGGTGGAGCCTGGTTTCTCGAAGATAAAGGATCAGTGCCGCAGTAAGGTAATGAACCTGAAGACAGCATACAAGAAGGCGACAACAATTGGAAATGCGGGAGGAACAGTTATTCAAACTCCAGTCATAGCCGATTAATTGGATATTCACCGGACAGGATTTTTACAAAACCGGTTATGAAAAGTCTGGTCTGAACGGGACCTTAGCAGTTTGAATGAGGAGGCCTACAGAAATCTCCATCATTTTTGTTTATGCTGCACACATCAGAACAAATTTTCACTCCTGTGAAATTGATGCTGTTTAGTGGGAACAATGTGGCTGATACACCAGGACAGCAGTACATGTCACACTGCTGAATTTGACACCTTGGGTGGGGCAAGTGTTTAAATTTGGGAAATTGCTGATGTATTTGTATTTCAGTTGATGCATTGATTGTTGCAATTGTCCCTGGTGTATTTTGTAGATGACGAGCTGGAAGATAACCCTAACCAGAGTGACCTGATTGAGCAGGCTGCTGAGATGCTGTATGGTCTCATCCACGCACGCTACATCCTCACTAACCGGGGCATCGCTCAAATGGTACGTACTACATCAGTTTAGGTTCTCGCTATCAGTCAAAAAACACTGTCAATGTACGATTGATAATTATGTTTACCGAAGGAAAACATATTGTTTTTGCTTCGTTTCTTCTTCTTCTCCAAGCAGTGACCTATGACCTGACCAATGACATGATTTGTTTACGTCTGTCACCATGGTGACTGGTGTTGGGTTACATAATGTTGCAATTTCATGGTCTGCTCTGCTGTCACCATATTTTTTGTATTATATACTGCAGTTAGTCAGAGACTGGCTGACAGAGAATAAGAGAATTATATAATACAGTTATATCTACCATGAAAAGGGCCCAAGATCTACCATGAATGTCAACTTGATATAAAACCTTAACTTAACGGCACAACAATTGTACAGGGTACAAAGTAACTACATATAGTTGCTTAGTTTCTTATTTCTAACTGGGCTTTTACCCTTTGTAGTTGGAGAAATACCAGCAGGGAGACTTTGGCCACTGCAGCCGTGTCTACTGTGAGAACCAGCCCATGCTACCGATTGGTGAGAAAATATTGATGTCTTGCTGCAATATACAAAATGTTTAGATTTAAAATCTTGGATCATTGCCCATGTGTTTGTTAGACTAATTGTTGTGGGTAGCTCCTACCAGCTTGGGATGAATGAATTGTTTTTAGTCCATGTCAAGAATTGTGCAGTGAACAGTACCACTGAAATGCATAATTCTCCTAAAACAAACACACAAGCAAACTGCCTTGGTAGCTTTGGCCTGATTTGAAGTGGCTTTCATGCAGGTCTACAAATGCAAAAACTACAGAAATCAGTGAGTTTTGTACCCAGAGTCTATGTTGCAGGACAATTACATGTATGTCACACCACTAGACTGCTCTTGAATTTACCAAGAATAGACTTCTGCCACAAGTATAGAAAAGGTCCCGTTCCACTCTATTGCAGAGCATAGGGGTGGCGCCCATCTCCATTAAAATGATGCAATACTACATAGTAAAATATTGATACAGAAATTACATTTTAACATGAATGATTTGAATGTTGGCATGGCAGTAGTGGAGATCCATTGAATTTGAATTTCTTCATTCCGGTGTTTGATTCCATGAAGTTCTGACAGTGAACACTAATGTTGTCTGTACAGGCCTGTCAGATGTACCGGGGGAGGCCATGGTCAAACTGTACTGTCCAAAGTGCCAGGATGTCTACACACCCAAGTCCTCCAGACATCATCATATCCTTTCATTTTTCAGTCTCAAATTAAGAGTACTCATGCGTAGTGCATACAGTAGGCCACACCAGTTTAATTTGTTGGTTCTCGGATTTTTTCAGAAAAGATATGGAGCGGCAGGGCGAAAAAAAATAAAAATAAAAACAGCCCTAGGCGTCCTATGATAGCTCCAAATGCTATTATAGAAGCCATGAAATCAACACACCAAGCTTCAATTCAAACAATGAACTTCAAACTATAGTATTAATCAAACCACCACATTGATAGATGGAAAAAAACTAACAATTCTGAAGAAAAGGGACTTCCATTAACATTTGGGGCAGAAACATGCACATTTGGGAGTTAAATCAGAGCTTGACATGTTTGTTTTTTTTTGCAATTCAGAAAAAATTAAGCGGCGAATCCGAGAAAAAACAAATTAAATTGGTGTGGCCGTAAGTAGTCATCTCTTGGACAGTAGGATCTGACAAGAAGAGAGACCATGTGTGGATGAGGGTGGGAAATGTTGATATGTAATGTTTACTTGATGTTTATACAGTATGGCTGAGGTGGTGTTTTATTTCTGCTTCAAATGATGCTATTCTGAAGATTGTGATTTGGACATTCAGAGCCTCAAAGGCAATTTAAGTCCAATTGAAATCTTCAAGGTAGTTAAGCTGTCCAATTTTATCCTTGGAAAAATGAAGTAGGCATGCTTCTTTCACTTGTCAGATCACAATAAGATAAGGTATTCCGTAAATAATTTCATTAGGTTGGTAAACGACTGAATAGCAAAGTTCTTTTTATCACAACCATTTATTTTTCACGAGTCAACGTTTCGATGACCGTCTGTCATCTTCATCAGGGCAATTCTGACTGGTTTACTGTGCACTGACCCTAGATGTTACTTGGTGCATAGTGCACTAAAGGTGTTACATAGTTCATAGTGCACTTTAGCTATGTAACACCTTTAGTGCACTGTGCACCATAGTGAGAGACCATGTGTGGTCTCACCATGCAAAAGAAATTTGCTATTAAGATAAGGTATTACAGTAGTATTAGTATCTGGTTTTGGAAGTAGGTGTGAGAAATACTACTGTGAGTCTAACACAGGTAGGCAACAGTCGGCTGGTGGAAGTTGTATATATCTTAACCATACAATCACATATAGATGGGGCGTACTTTGGCACCAGCTTCCCCCACATGTTGTTTATGGTGCACCCTGAGTACAGACCACAGCCTCCCAAGAACAAGTTTGTTCCCAGGTAAGCAAGACCATACTCAAGAGCTGTGTACTGGTACTGTACTGTACCAGAAAAATTCATTAGGTACGGGTCCAAAATACCAAATCCCTCAGTATCAATACTGTACCTAAATAATTTCATACTAATTATGTGCCTATTTGTGATCTAAATGTGTAAATAGCTGGTCCCCCATGGGTCCCAAAGTTAGGACAGCATGTTTGTGTTACCCTGAAAGATCTTATGCTCCCTCTAGATATCATTTTGTCAGGTTTGTGTTGCAGGGTAGGAGATAACTGAAATGTGTTAGTTTTGCCTATGTTTTGTATAAGAATTCTCCATAAAAAACTTACACTCAACTGTCAAGTTTATTCATGTTTCTGTCATTATGGAAGGAGTTCAGAAGAACATTGTTAATTTGTTGAATTGTTCAGGTACAGGTCCGGACATGTACCTAAACCCATGTACCTGTACCTTAAATTGTTTAGGTACACAGCTCTACCATACTCTAATTTATGACACTTTGTTCTGATGTAATACATGTATTTTTAACACTTGTAAAACTGCCCTTGTCAAACTCATCATGTTGTTTGTTTTTCAGATTGTATGGCTTCAAGATCCATCCATTGGCCTATCAGATACAAGCTCAGGCTTCCAACAACTTCAAGAGTCCTGTCAAAACACTGCGATGAATACTGCACATAGGAGGACTTCTTGTTGTACACATGGCTGGGATCTAAGCCTGGTACATGTACATCTAGCCTGTAGTTATTTCAACATCCAGAATCCCTGCTCAGTATCTTCCTTTAAATGTCTGAGGCACATTACCTCTATTTTTCTTATGTGACTTCAACACTGTTATCATTCTTTTATATTTTGTACAGAAGTGTGGTAAAAATATGCTTATTGGTTGGTCCAGACACACTTTGTGGATGCCTGATTTTCACAATGTTACCCTCCTGACCTGTGAACAAAACTTGGCTTCACCTTACAGTCTTATATGCTTACTTTATGTATATTGTACATGTACATTATGTACTTGAATAGATTTTGTACTTCGCTTACACCCCACACACCCATTAAGTCAACCAAAAAATTCCCTTATACCCCATACAAACTGTTAAAGAAAGTCCTTGTTGGTGCAGTATTCCTTTTATCAAGAGTTCAAATTGCATGCTTAATTGATTTCCTCCAAAAATTGAAAGAGATGAGTAGATGTGTGTGACCTTACCTGAATAGCCAGCATCATTGTTTTACGTACGTAACTTCTCACAGTTGTTTCTACATATAGCATGTGTGCTATCCAAACGTGGTGACTGGTGTAAAGCAGTCAATTAAAAATCATTATAAAATTATTACTATATAGAGGTGTGTTGCATATGATGTTTGGCCCCATAAAATCTCTGGAAATTTAGCATGACCACCTGGCAGAAAAGTTATTCCCACAAGAAGGGGACTGATAACCTTGTGTTTGTACGATTGTCACTTAAATTTAGATTTTGTCAGAGATGTTGTTTTTGCCAGTTTCAGTACACTTCGGACATATATTGAAGATTTAATAATATGCATGTAGTGTTGAAAGGTAAATACATCTTAATTCACTCTCTGTAAAAAAAGACCCACATGTCTGAGGACAC
>NW_017803313.1:306696-329154 GCF_001625305.1 Branchiostoma belcheri | reverse complement strand
AAAAATTCCTTATACCCATACAAACTGTTAAAGAAAGTCCTTGTTGGTGCAGTATTCCTTTTATCAAGAGTTCAAATTGCATGCTTAATTGATTTCCTCCAAAAATTGAAAGAGATGAGTAGATGTGTGTGACCTTACCTGAATAGCCAGCATCATTGTTTTACGTACGTAACTTCTCACAGTTGTTTCTACATATAGCATGTGTGCTATCCAAAGGTGGTGACTGGTGTAAAGCAGTCAATTAAAAATCATTATAAAATTATTACTATATAGAGGTGTGTTGCATATGATGTTTGGCCCCATAAAATCTCTGGAAATTTAGCATGACCACCTGGCAGAAAAGTTATTCCCACAAGAAGGGGACTGATAACCTTGTGTTTGTACGATTGTCACTTAAATTTAGATTTTGTCAGAGATGTTGTTTTTGCCAGTTTCAGTACACTTCCACATATATTGAAGATTTAATAATATGCATGTAGTGTTGAAAGGTAAATACATCTTAATTCACTCTCTGTAAAAAAAGACCCACATGTCTGAGGACACTCTGGAAAACCACTTGTTTTACTCAGATAAACTACTAGTAAGTAGTACTTACAGACAGCAAATGCTATACAATGTACATGTAACATTACATGTAAGTTTCTGTTTACCACCAAAAAGATTGACAATAATACTACCGGTATGTAGAACTACATGTAATTATGTATGTGCATTACTTGCAGTAGCAGCAACAAAGAAAACATGTTGCCAGCAACGTTTTGCTACTAAAGGGAGATAAGACGTGTGTAGGTCAGGATGTGACCTCAGTAGTACAATTATATTATTTCAAGTACAATACTGTTAAACTCACAGCAGAAGGTAGCGTAAATTTGCAAACTGATGGCTAAAACTTGTACATTTAAGGTTGGTATTACAATGTGATATTTAAAGAATGTCATGGTAAGACAAAGTAGTGTGTGTTATTGAGTTGTTTCTTAAATTGAAACAAATTTGGAGACATGCTACTTGCCACACATACATTTATAAGTGTAAGTATATATATTTTGATATATATACTTACACTTATAAATGTAAGTATATATATGTACACATATCATAGATGAAATCTCTGAACACAGCTCTATCTCATTTGTTCTACATACCCGTCTTGGCACAGATGGACTGTGCTTCTGATAGTTCCCCATACATGTACTTTACGGGAGACTTACTTCGGGAGACTTTTCACAGACTTGTGTATCCAGGCAAACCTTCGAATATTGAGTCGTTGGCAATTTACAAAGGAAATTCCCGTCTTCAGCCAAACGGCAGCAGCACCTTTGACTTTTAAAATTATTTGTAGCCAGTCATTTCTTGAACAGATTTTAACTTTTGGTGTGAACTCTTGCATCGTCATCACGTCATCATCACCAACTTGAAGTCCCACTACAAAGCACCAGAGGTAACCAGCCCAGTAGGTACAAGTGATCACTAAGCTGTCTGGTGGCAGCCTGGTACTCGTGCGCTGGTACTAATCGAACGACAAGGTTTCAAAAGCTCAGGCCCGGACCAGATGTCACTCAAGAGTTTGCCTACCAGCTCTCCAAGCCTCTAACAGACATCCTAAATGCGTCCCTGAGGGAGGAAAGGGTACCTGAGTGGAAAGAGGCCACGGTAACACCGTCCTGTGCCAAAAAAGCAGCCAGCTGACCTGGACAATGTCCGACCTGTTTCTCTCACGGCCCAGTTTGCCAAAGTATGCAAATGGTTCGTCTCCTCGTCGGTTCTATCCGACATATGGACTGCAAACAGTTCGGCAAAATTGTTTCTTGCCTGGCCCGGTAGTTATGGCTCCCACCGTTGAGTCCTTCCGGGCCAGGCTGGAGGCCTGCCCGCCTTAAACCAAGGCCTTCCCCCCCCCCTAAAGTGCCCCATTAGGGGCTATATGGGGGTGTAGCCGGGGCTCACATAACATCTTTGAGCCCCGGCAAAGATGAAGAAAGATGAAGATGAAAACCAAAACATAAACATGGGAGGGAGCGAGACCAGAACTCATCCCTGGGAGTACTAGTATCTAACATGCGGCGTGGCCCAGGGCACCCTTTCTAGGACCGCTGGTGTTCTTGTTTGTGTGACCATGTCTGTTCCAAGCACTGTTTCCTACCGTGTTCTCATACAATGAGCGAGGACCATTCAAATCACCGTAGATCACAGTTTGACCACAGTTTGCAATATTTATATCATCTGCACATGTAACCGTATACTTTGGGAGCTTCATTCATAACGGGCAATAACGTTAGCGAAGGGTCCGTACATGTATGCCATTCGCCAACAAGTACATTACATTTCATCTCGTGCTAGAAACTGTAGGAAGTTACTGTAGGAAAACTAGAGCCAATGTAAGGGGTAAGGGACCAATCCACGCCTTGCATGGACACAAAGTGTTGTTTAAATATCATGCAAAGCGTCAGAGTTGAAATGTTTGAAAAGTATGTTGTATAATTATATAAACTTTTTTTTAACTGATGAGAAGTGTCAGACACACTCGAAACATCTGTTCATAAATTGTTTCAGCTTTTTGTTCCAGTGGTAAAGTTTGAATCACAATTTTATTTGATAAATTTTATGTTAATATAATAATTGCATGAATCTAAATGATGTCATGACAGGGTTGGTTTATCCCTAGAACTGGTACGGTAGGTTTATATTTACCTTCGCCAAGAATTGACGAAGGTTATGTTTTCCTGGCCGTGTGTCTGTCTGTCTGTCTGTCTGTCCAACAGCATAACTCGAGAAAGCTTACATGGATTATCTTGATATTTGGTAGGTGGGTAGGTCTTCATTTTGGCCCCCTAGCGGCTTGTTATGGTACTGCAGCTGAACTTCCGGTTTTGATATCTCGAGACCTGGACATGCTAGGGTCATGAAATTTAGATGGTAGATAGCTCTTGGGCTGGGAATGAAGTGACACGAGCCCCCTTAGCTGCTTGCTCTGGAACTGCAGGGGCGTTAGTTGAAAAATGTTTAAAGGCGGATATTCAGAGAGTTGGCTGTGCCACATTTTCTGCAGTATCTATATACATTTGTATGTACATTTCTGTAATGTATGTACATATATTTATGTGTTTTATGTTATATTGTAGTCCTTTTTTGTACTTAAAGGGAAATATTCCCAAAGCAGTTCCCGTAGCAAGTATTGTTTTGCTTAACACTTTCAATATTTCTGATTCTTGGATTGTTGTATGATATGATGTCTGATGTGTGACATTTGCATTATATATACAGCTGACTTCTGTAGTTTTTGAAACTGAAAAAAAGTTTATGGAGTTGAGAGAAGTAATAAAAACAAGAAAACAAAAAGGTATTGAAACTACAAGGTTTATATATTTATGTATTTTCTTAACACAATCCACACAAAAGCAAGTATACCTGTCATTGATGCTGAACACAGTTCACACACTGGCAGGCATACCTGTCCTTGGTGCTGAACACAATCTACATGTTGTTAATCCACACACAAGTATACCTGTCCTTGGTACTGAACACAATCTACATGTTGGCAACCCACACACAAGTATACCTGTCAGTGGTACTGAACATCATCTGCACACAAGCAAGCATACCTTTCCTTGGTACTGAACACAATCCACACACAGACAAGCATACTTGTCCTTGGTGCTGAACACCACCCACACACAAGCAAACATACCTTTCCTTGGCACTGAAATCTACACACAGGCAAGCATACCTTTCCTTGGCACTGAAATCCACACACAGGCAAGCATACCTTTCCTTGGCACTGAAATCCACACACAGGCAAGAATACCTTTCCTTGGCACTGAAATCCACACACACGCAAGCATACCTTTCCTTGGCACTGAAATCCACACACAGACAAGCATACCTCTCCTTGGCACTGAAATCCACACACAAGCAAGCATACCTTTCCTTGGCACTGAAATCCACACACAGGCAAGCATACCTTTCCTTAGCACTGAAATCCACACACAAGCAAGCATACCTTTCCTTGGCACTGAAATCCACACTCAAGCAAGCATACCTTTCCTTGGCACTGAAATCCACACTCAAGCAAGCATACCTTACCTTTGTACTGAACACAATCTACACATAGGCAAGCCTACCTGTCCTTGGTATTGAACATGACACTGACGACAAATAAGACAACATTTTCCCGACAAGACTGTTTCTTATTCGTAGAAACGGATGCTGCATGAAATTACATTGTAGGTCTGTAGGACCTGTCCATACAAGATGTAAAAGAAAACTGCAGCTTTTGTTTCGCACGAAACATGGGTTGTAAATAAGGTCAGGTCACGGGTACGTTCCATATATTTTAAGGATAAAATAAACAAAGTTTGAATGTGTATGAAGCTGTTGGCTTCGAAATCCAAGTATCCAAGTAGATACAGTGCTTTGGTGATATGGCGGGGTATAATTTCCTCAGCAGTATATCAGAACTCAGATAAGCATAGCGTGGATCAAAGTATAAGGGCCCCGTTCACGGTACAATTTGTCGCAAGTAGACGTGTCCCACAGAGCCAGCGATCAGCACACCAACTGCTGCCAGCACGACGATGGCTTTG
This sequence comes from Branchiostoma belcheri, assembly GCF_001625305.1. Taxonomy (NCBI): domain Eukaryota; kingdom Metazoa; phylum Chordata; class Leptocardii; order Amphioxiformes; family Branchiostomatidae; genus Branchiostoma; species Branchiostoma belcheri. The sequence continues at coordinate 324,574 of NW_017803313.1, read as the reverse complement.
CTCCGTTTGATACGTTTCAGGCCACGGTAGTGCTTTCTCTTGTGGCTCTTCATAATGTCTGTTAGCACGGCATCCAAGTACAGATTCAAGTCTGTAGAGTTCTTCGTAAAGACATTGTCCATAGCACCAGTGCGGTCAGTGCCCATGCTGTCGACATCGCCACTGACTTTCTTGTCAAGTGAGGAGTTCGGCTTGAGCTCCAGATGAGTCGCCTGAGTGGCGGAGCTGTCGTCTGTCGCCGGGAAGGGGACTTTGGAAACGCGGCGACGAACTCGAGCGTTGTTGCAGTGGTTTTCTCCGGTTGTGTAGCCCCAGTCGTGGGCCACTTCTGCCTCCTCGTCACCAACTACATGTGGTGGGACGGTTGGGGCCTCGGTGGTACTGTTGGCGCCTTCCGTGTGATTCTGCTCGACACGGAACCGCTTCCAGCCTTCAGAACGGAAAGTCTCCGTCTGGTTGTCAGGAACTCGGGGCATTCTCTGTGCGGTCTGTCGGAGGAGTCATGCCAACGGGTAAGTGCAATTCAGTAAATACTATAAGCACTGTATAAAAATCCCATCTTTAAATCACATCTTAAAGGATATGTAAAGGTAAAGGTGAGAGAAGAAACGGAGCCTTTATGTATTGTTTAACGGATTTTGTGAAGTGTCGTAGACGGTCAAGAGTGTATCAATAATAATAATTATAACTTTATTCGCAAAATCATGCCCGAAGGCTAATTGCTTATACAATCAAGTATAATATATACTCATTGTAATACAGTAACAGGAGACAGGTAACAACTGTCTGGAAAAAACTTCTACTTCTACTACTACGCTAGCTATTATGAGGTTCGACTTCTTCTTTGAAGGCAGTGGATAATGAATAGTCCCACATTCTGCAAAATTAGTGGGTTTTGTGATCTTAGTAGAAATGCAGTTTTTTGGTGATCTTCTAAATGACGAAAGGATGGAGAAATTGTTGTAACTGTCTGAAATAATCTGTTTCTTTCGGTCTCATAGTGAGGACACTGGCTAACAAAATGTATTTAATAATAATAATAATACCTTGGAAACGCGGCGGCGAACTCGAGCGTTGTTGCAGTGGTTTTCCTCCGGTTGTGTAGCCCCAGTCGTGGGCCACTTCTCCCTCCACGGAACCGCTTCCAGCCTTCAGAACGGAAAGTCTCCGTCTGGTTGTCTGGAACTCGGGCATTCTCTGCACGGTCTGCTGGAAGAGTCATGCCTATGGGTACCTGCAATGGGGTATAAAGCACTTTTCAAAATCCCATCTTTAAGCACATCTGTAAGCATTCGTAAAGGTACATGTGAGAGAAGAAACGGAACCTTTATGTATTGTTTAACGGATTTTGGGAGGTGTCGTAGACGGTCAAGAGTGTATCAATGATAATAATGAACGTTTATTGCAAATTGACATCAACAGAGAGATTGTAAAGAAAGGTTTGGATATACATGTCAGAGAGTCTACTTCTAAGTAATGTACATATGTGTTGCTTATCGAGATCGGCGTTGTCGTTATGCCAGATATATGAGAAACCACTGCGGTCAAGTATTTCTTTCACANGTATGATTCTCGTGAATCTTTCAACGGACCGAGCTCACGGTGTTTGTCAGAGTGTATGACTCAACGGATCATGTTCATTCCTTATGTATTGTGATTGCAACGGACTGAGTGAGTACGTAGTGTATGTTATAACATATGCAAAACAATCAAGTTGTAAAATAGTTTTTAATGGTTTACAAAACAACATAGTTTTCAACAAAAACTCGGTGGCCTAGCGCCTGTGCAAAAAGGAGTATCCATTGTGATCTAATACCGGTATGTCTTTAACAAGGTTGCAATAAAGTTCGTCTACGGGTATTTGTTGGAAGGCTTTGCTGTAAGAGGACTCTGAGCATCCATTTGAAGGGAGTGTGAGGTTGTGCCCATTTGGACCATTATCTATATACAAATATGTGTATCTATAGGAAATCTACCTAATTCTGCTCTACAGGCGACATTGCTACTATTTCTAAATAGATATAATAAGAATTCTTGGAATTGTATAGGCATTTTTGTCCACAGGCATGCGGAATGTCCACAGGCATGCGGAATGTCCACAGGCATTTCTCTGACCCACATCTATGCCCGCATACCTGGAACCCTGAAGACCTGTCTGCCACAGATGGTCCTACTTTCTGTGACCCCGGGGCTCGTTCACTATGCACTCAGGGGAGGGGTGTCTATACTTAACCAAAGTCCAAGGTCCAAGTACCAAGTCTTCCTCAAAATCATGAAATGATGGCAGTGCCATGCAAACAATAACCCTAACAGCAACCACCGTCGCCATGGCAATGTATGTTTTCATTGCCAGTCTTGTTGAGATAGTAAAGCGTCGACTTGTAGGGGATGTGTATTAGCGTCTAGTTGCCTCAGTCTTAACCAATACTTGACTAGGCGTACAGATACGTCTGTGTCTAGTGACAGTCTACCGAGCTCTGCTTTGCATGCTCCGTTGCTAGCGTTTCTGTGTACCCCAAGAATGTTTTTACAGAAGCGATTATGGACAGTTTCAATAGGACAGTTGTCATTTGAAAAATCTTTTCCCCAAATTTCACAACCATATAACATTATTGATTTGATGCAAACGTGAAACTGCCAGATGAGGACAACAGCAGACCTAGATATCGATAGCAGTATGACGTAGTAATTTCTATATTTTCTGAGCCGAGCAGGAATTTTGTATTTCTGTATATGCGCCCTGTTTTGTTAAAAATTACAATTTTGGTCTTTTTCAGGTTAACTTGGAGTTTCCATTTTGTACAGAAAGTGTTTAGTTTGTCAAGAGCACATTGGAGTCCTTTCTCGGTTTCGGAGAAAATTACGACATCATCTGCATAGAGCAAGCAGGAAATGAATAAAGTATAATAATACTTTGGAAACGCGGCGGCGAACTCGGACGTTGTTGCAGTGGTTTCTCCGGTTGTGTAGCCCCAGTCGTGGGCCACTTCCGCGCCGGGCGTCAGAGGGGCATCAGTGGAGGCCATGCCGTCCGGACCGTTGTGAATTCAGCGTCGTTTTCAACGAAGTCGCGCGGCTTCACCCGGACTCCTGTCCATCCGCTGTATACGTACGGGGAGAGACCTTCTGAATCTCCGCTTCCTGCTTGGTCGTCTCCCTTGCTCCCGTACGGGGGAAGGTTGATGGTAGGCTTATCCTCACCAGTATTGGAGAGGGACTGTGTGGTCATAATCACACCAGCAGTCTAAGGGGAAAGATTCATGGCCCTTGAAAACCTCTTTTCAAATGTCAAAAAGAATAAGGCAGATTATATTTAGTATAAGAAATACAACAAAACCTAGACGTATCATGTTCGTCATTATATAGTTTACACATGTTACTCACGGTAAACGTTATTTAAAGCCTGTCTAGTGATGCTGCCCCTACTCTATTTGAGTGGCAACTAGTTCAACTCTACAGTAGTTCTAACTAGAGAAAACGAGTTTTTGAACATCTAAATCCTTGAAAGAAGACAGGAATGACTATTTGGAAGCTCTAGGAGAGATCTATTTCTTGTGCTGGAACAAAGTTAAGTTTTACTTTAAACATGTAACTACTAATTAACACAGACGAACTTTTATGACCAAAATCATAAATTGTTTTGGTAGAAAACTTACCGAAGTCACAGCAACGAGTATTAACACGGTGATCGCGGCGGCTTTCAAGAACCGCAGACGTCCACTCTTCTGGTCAGCCTGGGTGTCTGAGGGAGGGCAGCACGGGAAGGTTACCGCCCGGAACCGCGCCCGGGACCGCCAGTTCCTTCGCCGGCCACGTCGTCTCGACAAATCGTCTCAAATCTGAACTAAGGACAGGAGCAGCCAAAATGTGCGTCCGTCGCTTCGAACAGCCAGTGGTAACTGTAAACAGTTTTCGTCGAACGCCGTTGCTAGTCTGGAACACCGGGAGTTTTTACGTTCTGGAACAACTTTTCGAACAGCGGATCGTTGTCCTCAGTTGAACTTTAGTGTAACGGGTCACATTGTCCTTTGACTGTTATTAATAGTAGAAAAACACAACCGTACGCCTCGGAATTCTGGATTAGACTGTACGATATACTTGTACATGGACATACATAATTCTATTGTCGGTGCCCTGAATTTAAATACACGATGTAAACAGGTACTGAAGCCTTGTATATGTTCTATTCTTTGTAAACGATAGATATCTAGTGTAGCAGAACTTTAGGTTAGTTGTTTTGCTTCTTCCGCGTTGACACCTTTTAGTAATGTAATTACCTTCGCCAAGAAGGTTATGTTTTCAGAGGCGTTCGTGTGTCTGTCTGTCTGCCTGTCTGTCTGTGAACACGATAACTTGAGAAGTGGGTAGGTCTTGATGAGACCTCGAAATGATTAGATTTTGGGCCTCCTAGCGGCTTCTAATGGTACTGCAGCTGAACTTCCGGTTTTCATATCTCGTGATCTGGACGTCACGAAATTTGGATGGTAGGTAGGTCTTGTGCTGGGGAAGAAGTGACGTAGGTTTGGGCTTGCTCAGAAACTGCAGGGGCATTTCTTTGAAAATAATCAAAAGAGGATAACTCAAGAACCGGTTGATGGATCGTCATGATTTTTGTATGTAGGTAGCTTAAGTGACGTTTGACATAATTATGCGACAATTATGCAAATCTAGCTGTAATTTGCATAATTAATGAGGAAATTCTATAAATAAGCTGCATTACATTATAGGACTATTCAAGCTTCTGACATAGGTAATTGAGAACGAAACACAGGCAGATATTCATTATGTAAATTAACACTTAATTTGCATAATTAATGAGAAAATGTAATAATTCCATAATGGTAACTGCCTGGAATTTCATACTTGGGGTATTTGAAAGTTAAGTGAAGGTGAACATCATTAAACATAACTTATTCAAATAATTTATGAGGAAATGATAGAATGGCTTTCTTTGTTAAGATAATGCTGTCTTTTGATGGAGAATATGATCAACTGATATAATTCATGCAAATGAGGATCCTATTTGCATAATCAGGAGGAATTATCTTTGTCAGTCATAAAGCTTAACATCATTTTTTGGCGAAGGTATGAGATCGTGGAACTCTAGTTTTATGTGTGTTGATCAGATGTAAAAGATTGCTCTGCTCTAGCTTCAGGTTCTACACATGTAGTTTATAACTTGTACCAAGATTTCACATCTGTAGCACTTCATGCAGAAACAGGAAGGCAAACTCTTCCCTGATAGAGGACAGAAAAACAATATCAAATGTGGCTTTGTCAATTTTGTTTATTATGTGATGCTGAACAAAACTGACAAATTTCTGGTACACTTCAGAATTTATTCTAAATAATTGCATCCAAAAGTGCAGTATTAAAGATAACATAATTATGTCATACATAACACTTGTATATACTCCTGTATGTATACAATGATCGACTAGGAAGTTCTTTTCAGTATCATCATCCATGATGGTAAATTTCTCATTCGGCCACATCAAGCTAATTTGTTGGTTCTTGGATTTTTTCTTCAGAAATATGAAGGTCAGGGACAGGAAAAACACCCTATTACCTGGGCATCCTGTGATAGCCCCAAACGTTACAATAGGGGCATTTTGAACTTGATTCAGAACCTGAATTTTTTTTCATATCAGACAAAAATTAAAGGCAAATCGCAGAAGCCCTCAGTCTACATTCAAACTGAAGTATCCAGAAATGGCCAGGACTACATGACTGCATTTATCTACACACTTCTATATACTAATTACTCCATACATAATTGTGCATGCATGAAGCTCCACTTACACTTTGACATTTTACACCATCATAATAATATTCTGTGGATTGTCAGACAGCCCATACATGCCTGTAGCCAGGATTTTGAATGGGGGAGTTCTTCCAACTGCTTGAGGGACCAGGGAGTGCCAAAGGCGCGAGGTTCCTAAGGGGGTCTGGGGCATGCTCCCCCGGAAAATTCTTAAAATTGAACCTTCTGAAATGGCATTTCCTGCAGTTTTGAGAGGATTTCAGAGAAAAAATCAGAGATAACTTTTTTTCAATGACACGTGAGCAGTTATCCTATGATTCCAGCCTTGCTGGTGACACGAATCTGTCCATCTTTTAAAGAAAAATCTTGGACCTTTAAATAAAAAGTGGACCAAAAAGTGGACCTTTGAGCCTTGGAACCCCCCAAACCACCACCCCCCCCCCGGCTATGGGCATGCCCTATGGCTTCCAGCTACCAGACTGATTGAGTGAGTGACTGACTCTATATACACAGTCATGCATCAGCAACTGTCAGAGTGCAAAAAATCTCACAGTATCTGTCCCTCACACATCTTCAGAGCTACTAAAAAATTTACCAGTAAATGTAACAAATTGAATATATTGACATGTACATAATAGTATAAACCAGATGGTCTCAATCCCACCTATGTACACAGAATAAAAAATCTGATCAAGATCTCACAACTGTTTAAGGCCGGCCAAGTAAACTTCAAAGAGGTTGGCCTTGAATTTAAAGTAAAAAAGGCTGCGCAGCTGTGTAATCACAGCGGAATACCAATCTTAGGCCACACCAAGTTAATTTGTTACTTCTTGGATCGCCCTGTTATTAACTGCAAAATTCTCAATGAAAGACATGTTTTGGCTCCGACGGTTGAAAAAAGACCTTTTCTTCCTGGTTGTTAATAATTGTTTTTCAATGTAACAAAATTGAATGCAATAATATATTTTGTTTCATTAAAAGTTCAAAATCTATTGTTTTAATTATAAACCAGCCTGGTATGTTAACTTCATGACTCATATTGTAACATTTCATGGGGTGCCTTGGTCTATTTTTGTTTTGCCCTGTCGCTCCTGATTTTTTCTGAAAAAATCCGAGAAACAACAAATCAAATTGGTGTGGCCTTACAAAGTTGACATTCTGACAAACTTGCTGTTACCCTGTTATTCTACAGAGACAAGGATAACCCTCTGCATGATGTCACCTCTGCAGAGCGGACATTGCTCCAGACTGCCCGCACACCCAGCACAGCAGCACACATGTCCACAGTTCAGGAATAACACAGAGGACTGGAAAACACAACATCAACAGTCATGTTATAGAAAGGAGGTATCTGACTGTTACTTCAATCAACTGAAGGAAGTTCAATGACATTTGTAGGTGGATATAACATACAACATACATGTAATGACTAATGCTATCATTAGTATTGTTTCAGTAACTAATCAATAAGTAACTAGAGTTCCACGACCCCATACCTTCATGATGTTAGTCTGGTGAATTATAATAATTATTACTCCGTGAAGGAGGTCAGGACCTCCGGAGGGAGTGTTGTGATCGGCTGATTTTTCATGTTCGCAGTCAAAACACTGGGTTCTCTTTGTGTAATCGGCACGCAATTTTATACGCCGTCTGCGGGCATGCCCGTGTTGATGCACGAATGTGTATTTTTGCCGTTGCTGCTTTTGCGGTCAATGTAATATTGCAGACGCACCCCTACAATTACGAGGCGAATTGGAATGGTTTAGAAAAACGCGTTGTTTGGAATAGCAGTGGGGGGGTGGAACTTCCAGCAGATACGGGGTGGTTTTGATAAGTGGTTCCAGATGTTTTTGCCCATGCTTAAGAGATGCCAAGTTTTTTGGAAGATGTTCGCAGCCAAAACGCATTCTTCCGTACGTCGCATTTCTGTGTAATTTCGCATGTGCTGTGGCATCCCTACTTTTACAATCCTGTGGAATAGGCCATAGGTTTAGGCAGTTGTCTGGTAGCAGAGGTACTCTAAGCAGATATCCTGGTTATCTGGCCGGCGGTAGTAACACTCGCGGTGCTTACCGCAACTGTTGCTGGAATTTGGCCTGTTCCAGGCGCGCTTAATTAGCTACAGGCACGGTAAGACGGTGGGGCTGTCTTTGTTACTAGACACGACCATGATAGTCCGATCTTTATGTGAATGCAATGATTGTGTGTGTAATTAAAATGAACTTCGAACTTGAAGCACAGTATCTTTACACGCCCTGGGAGCAGTAATGGATTTAGCTCTTTGTATGTTTTATGCTTGTGACGCGCCCTCATTGTATCAACCGTTGCCTAATTATAATGTCTGCACAGTAGGTCTGGCGTTGACGCTTGGGATTTTGTTGAAATATAATGTCTGCACAGTAGGTCTAATTATAATGTCTGCACAGTAGGTCTGGCGTTGACGCTTGGGATTTTGTTGAAATATATAAAACTTCACGGAGGATTGTCGCCTATGGCTTCTTGTTAATGTTTCTCATTGACTGTGCGAATAAGATCCTCATTTGCATGAGTTATATCAGTTGAATATGTTATACATTTTGCACCCAATGACAAATTTATCTTAAACAATGATGAGAAATATTTTATTTTTAATTAAGTTCATAAGTAGACTTCTGAGTGAAATTCCTGACAGTTACGACAATGAAATTATTGTATTGCCATTAACTATGCAAATTAGGTCTTCATTTACATAATCAATATAAGCCAATGTTATTACGAAGGAGAACCTCTTTGTAAATAGAGGGCATGTCATTCAGAATAGTCATTACATGCAACAATGTTAACTTTGCCTTCTCATTTGAAGACATAAAGTAGCTGTCTGGCAGAATTGGCTACACATTTCGAAGACATGGTACATGTAGTCTATATCAGATAACTGCATTGTTAGAATGTAAAAAGAGAAGAAGGAAACTTCTGCTTTGCATCCTTCAGTCACTTGTAAATACTTGATATTCGATGTATGTAGAAAAGAGGAATAAAAACTGAGGAATACCAACGTACATTTTGCTCCATGCACACGACACATTCTGTGATGACCCTGGCTAGGGTGTCCCTGGCAGGTGCAGTGGGGGCAGCTGGAGCAGCTGGAGGTGCTGTAGGTGTTACTGGAGGGACCTCAGCTGAAGGTTCAGCTGCAGGTGCAGACACTGCCGGCCTGTCCTGTTTGTCAGCGACCTTTTTCTGCCCTTCCTCTTGCCATTTTTTCGCTGCTGACACTATCTCCTGCCGAAGTCCGAACTCATGCATGCCGATCTGATGGATCAATAATTCAACGGTTGGTCAAGGTATGGTTTTTTTAATACCTTTTATTGGGAGAGGCCAAGAACTTTTTGAACTACCCTCATAACTATCAATTACAAACATATATCTGACACAATTTTACAATTTGAGATAACAAACTGCAGTATAATGTGTTTTTATGTAGGTTCAGTATGAGTGCATGTAAATACTTGAAATTGCTTCAAATTCAATAGTTTTCAAAATCAGGAACAAGAAAAATAAAAAAATTAAAATAAAGCCTAGTGGCACCTGGGGATGCTTAGCTAACATGATTTCTAAGATCTCATACCTCCATGAAATATGGGCTAGCTTTGTCATACTTCATTTCAACATGTCCTCATTAATTATGCAAATGACCTCTACATTAACATAATATATGTACAGTGGTGTTATAGTGGTACCTGTTGAAGATCAGCGTTGCTCATCTGAGCCAGCTGTTCCATAGTGAAGATGTGATGCCGGGCGAACACAGGAACATAGTCGTCTGCCCCAACACTGCTCAACAGCTTCAGCACATCAACGTCAACTTGAGCCTCCTGGTCACGTACAACACACAAAACAGACATTAACTTGCCATCAGTGCTATGTTTCTTCCAAAGGACAAATTTTCAAAACAACAAGGCTTCACTACATGATGTCTTAAACCATACCTTAACAGGGGGTGCCCTAATTCCGACATACCCTTAATTCCGAACTAGTTAGAAAAATCATTTTTGCGGCATTATGCATGGGTGTATGTGCCTGTAAATACCCACAGGAATGGACAAAGTTTTGATAATGCGTTGATAACAGCAAACTCACAAAGTTTTTTCCCAGTTCGTACGCTCCAACAACAGACAAGTGAAAAATCTGTTTGAATTCAACGCTTTCGCTTTTCCTCGGGGTTGACGAGCGTGTAAAAAAGTTTTGATTTTGAAACAGCTGCTTTGGAGCAAGTTGTATAATGGTAAAAAGAGGACTTGTTTGGGAGAGAAAAACAGTTGTAGATAGTTTAAGTAATAATTTGTGAATATTAAATGTACTAAAATCTCTCCTCAGATCAATCTGTGTTTAAGTACTAGGTCAGAATTAGGGCACCCCTATTGCAATAGAACGTTCCACCGGCAAAATGACCAAAAACATGCCATAAGTTTCGTGAACCATTGCGCTTGGGTGTACGGCGTGGCACTGAAACACACAGCTGTCATGGCTGTGTATCATTCTTATCTTTATCTGTTGATAATAAAAGCTCATGTTGCACAGGTTTTTGGTCAGACAAAGGTAGGTGCATTTGCATGGTACATAGGTCGGAATTAGGACCCCTCCCATTATCATTACGCTGCTTGAGGTTGGTTACAAACTCAAAAACACAGCTCAAAAGCCATTTTTACGCAATCATCACCACATAACAAATTTAAGGAAATGGGTTAGATAAATGGGGCCAAAGCAGCTTTGTGATACAGGGAAAAAATCAGTGCTGCTATGCTATGGCCTTTAATATGAACATAATAAGAAGATGTTCCTTCTGACATAAATAGACATTTAGGATGAGCTGATTAAGTTTGTTTAATGTCCTTTTTGTGCAAGCTACAAAATTAATGTACATGTACTAGTACTGCTGACGGTGTTCTTCTGTACCAGGCTTGCAGAGCATATGAACATATCAGCTACAAGAGAAACTGCCAAGCCAGTACTTTTAAGTACTGGCTTCAAGTTGGCAGTTTGTTTGTTTATTTATTTAACCAGGAAATACATGTCGCCTTGGCGGTTTTCAAAGATTCCTGGGGGGGATAACCCCAACAAGACTAGATGACATAATTATAATTATAACAAAAGATTAAAGATAGAACTAACAAAGGTCAACTGAAAATGATAAACTATCGTGAACAAGACGAAATCGTAGCTAACTNTTCCGCTACAGGTGTAACTTCCGTTACCGGTAACGGATGTTACAAAACGGACGTTTTTGTTTATTTTTCCAAGAAGATCTGCAGTTTTTATCTTCATCCTTTGAGAACAAGGGGGCATAAGTACGGACATTTTTAAACTGGGCGACTTTTTATATACCAGGTGAAGGAACAAAATTGAAAGTAAAAACAACGGTAACGGATGTTACATTCATTACTGTAAAACAATTTGTTCAGCGAAGGTGGCTACAAATGACAGCACACACTCTTTTCGTCTTCTCTTAGAAGCCTAGAAAACTTGCTAAAAGTCATCAAAATGGCAATTTCTTGTCTTATATGTGACTCTATCTAAACTGCACGACCGTCTTACTTGAGCGGTAACGGATGTTACAGAACTTGGCGACAGGTATGAAACACCTCGCACAGCGTACAAAATAGTGACAGAAGCGATCTGACTTGATCAGTCAGAGGGCCTGGCCACCCGACTTCACCAGGCAGAAAACTACTGCCGTAATCAAATTGCTACGTTTTAGGTTGCTTTTTAAAGTTTCTATTTCGTCTCAGGCGACAGCCGCTTTTTAGGGGGAGAAATCCAACCCGCGACCATAATTTCTCTCAAGTCATCAATCAAACCTAGTTTTGTGGTACATTTTTCGTAAAACATAGTAAGTGTAGTGGGAAAGTGAACGAAGCAACGATGAGGTCCATGATTTGGCTCATACCTAGTCATAAAGAGTGGCGACAGCATTTTGTACATTTGAATGAGAACGAGTGTAACATGATTTCTAAGAGCTCATACCTCCATGAAATATGGGCTAGCTTTGTCATACTTCATTTCAACATGTCCTCATTAACTATGCAAATGACCTCTACATTAACATAATATATGTACAGTGGTGTTATAGTGGTACCTGTTGAAGATCAGCGTTGCTCATCTGAGCCAGCTGTTCCATAGTGAAGATGTGATGCCGGGCGAACACAGGAACATAGTCGTCTGCCCCAACACTGCTCAACAGCTTCAGCACATCAACGTCAACTTGAGCCTCCTGGTCACGTACAACACACAAAACAGACATTAACTTGCCATCAGTGCTATGTTTCTTCCAAAGGACAAATTTTCAAAACAACAAGGCTTCACTACATGATGTCTTAAACCATACCTTAACAGGGGGTGCCCTAATTCCGACATACCCTTAATTCCGAACTAGTTAGAAAAATCATTTTTGCGGCATTATGCATGGGTGTATGTGCCTGTAAATACCCACAGGAATGGACAAAGTTTTGATAATGCGTTGATAACAGCAAACTCACAAAGTTTTTTCCCAGTTCGTACGCTCCAACAACAGACAAGTGAAAAATCTGTTTGAATTCAACGCTTTCGCTTTTCCTGGGGGTTGACGAGCGTGTAAAAAAGTTTTGATTTTGAAACAGCTGCTTTGGAGCAAGTTGTATAATGGTAAAAAGAGGACTTGTTTGGGAGAGAAAAACAGTTGTAGATAGTTTAAGTAATAATTTGTGAATATTAAATGTACTAAAATCTCTCCTCAGATCAATCTGTGTTTAAGTACTAGGTCAGAATTAGGGCACCCCTATTGCAATAGAACGTTCCACCGGCAAAATGACCAAAAATATGCCATAAGTTTCGTGAACCATTGCACTTGGGTGTACGGCGTGGCACTGAAACACACAGCTGTCATGGCTGTGTATTGTTCTTATCTTTATCTGTTGATAATAAAGCTCATGTTGCACAGGTTTTTGGTCAGACAAAGGTAGGTGCATTTGCATGGAACATAGGTCGGAATTAGGACCCCTCCCATTATCATTACGCTGCTTGAGGTTGGTTACAAACTCAAAAACACAGCTCAAAAGCCATTTTTACGCAATCATCACCACATAACAAATTTAAGGAAATGGGTTAGATAAATGGGGCCAAAGCAGCTTTGTGATACAGGGAAAAAATCAGTGCTGCTATGCTATGGCCTTTAATATGAACATAATAAGAAGATGTTCCTTCTGACATAAATAGACATTTAGGATGAGCTGATTAAGTTTGTTTAATGTCCTTTTTGTGCAAGCTACAAAATTAATGTACATGTACTAGTACTGCTGACGGTGTTCTTCTGTACCAGGCTTGCAGAGCATATGAACATATCAGCTACAAGAGAAACTGCCAAGCCAGTACTTTTAAGTACTGGCTTCAAGTTGGCAGTTTGTTTGTTTATTTATTTAACCAGGAAATACATGTCGCCTTGGCGGTTTTCAAAGATTCCTGGGGGGATAACCCCAACAAGACTAGATGACATAATTATAATTATAACAAAAGATTAAAGATGAACTAACAAAGGTCAACTGAAAATAGATAAACTTATCGTGAACAAGACGAAATCGTAGCTAACTCATCAACAATCAAATGAAATAAGGTAACATAGAAGTAATTATAATCGTTCAGATATCAAATCATAATTATGATAGATAGTCAAAAGGTTTCTCTGCCAATGTATGTTCAAAAAGCAGTAAATGATGAAAAACATGGTATGGCTGTCTGCCAATGAAAGACAGGCTTATTTACCTTGTTGACAAGTTGCTGAGGTTTCCTGTCCAGCAGCCTCTGATATAAGATGAGCCAATAGTCCTCCTGCTCCTCCTGCCTGTGTTTCTCCATCTCCAGCTGACAACAGCAGATTATGGTTTATTAACAGTAGATTATGGTTTATTAACAACAGATTATGGTTTATTAACAGCAGATTATGGTTTAACTTTATTTTAATAAATGTTTTTTTTTAGTAAATGGTTTTTATTGTGCAAACAGTACCCATGCAGTCGTAGCCTTTATACGGCTGAATTGATGCAGGGTAATACATAATAATCAAGACAAATCACAACAATCAAATAATACACATGATACACATGTTTGTTCCACAAATTTTTGTGGAACTGTCGCAAGGGTCTATACGGCAGCCATTCAGCGCCAGGTGACCTCAATACGACTTTCCCCAACCGAAGTTAGGTACCCATTCACACCTGGGTGGAATGAGGAAATTTGTGTAAAGTGCCTTTCCCAAGGGCACAATGTTGGGGCGCATGTTCAGACATGCCCCGGGTACGACTCGAATCGAACCCGAGTCTCCCGGTTCACAGTCGAACGCTCTAACCACTACACCACCCGATGCCACCCCAGTTTTTTCCAGTTTTATGTTGTATCAAGAAAAGCAGAGACACTGTGTGGTCAAAAGTTTACCTCAGGAAGTCTGTAGAATATTTTGGATTATTGGACCATTGTCTTTCTGTCATATGAAGGAAGTTTGCTGCAATTTTTCCCATCATATTTGACAGACAAAAATTGGCATGTTAAGATATGGCTAAGCTTATAATATATAATAGACTGCCAGCAGAATTTGCCCTTCAAAGTGCAGGAATTTCACATGTTTCAAAGGGTCAAGATTTCAATTTTCCCTGGGGAGCATATTTTAACAAACACTAACACAGTGACTTTAACAAACATAAACACATGCGTGCAGATGAATTTGTCATAGGAAAATGACAAACTGATCTGCAAGAGATGGAACATGCACCAAATGTGACATTTTTTTGCCATCCAGAGGGTGCAGAAAGAATGAAATACATCTTACAACAATTATTTCAAATGCCAAAGTTATAAAATGTTGCGAGTTATCCCGAGTAAGTCCATTATCAAACAGTGTCAAGCAGCGTTCCCACCAGCCCCGTCTCATGACTGCCTTCAAGTGCATGCTCCCCAGGAAATTTTTAAACCTCAAATAACGCAATTTCCCTTATTTTGAGAGGCAAAATGAGACTGGTTGTCGGCCTCTCCTTTTACCGCCGCCGCCGTATTATCAATGTGACCGCCCTGTTCCCTAAACTTGTTTACTCCTCGCTACGTGGCTACCAGCTGAGCTTGGGACATCTTACATCGTGGGAAATCATATCAAAAGTTTGTTACGGTAATTTCTGAATAAAGAACGCAATTTTTAAACTTTTCAAAATACAAAAAGTGTCTCAGGCCAAAGTCAGGGTGCATACTTTATTTCAGGTCAAGGTAATGATGGCAGATTGCTCACCAGCCTTTTCTTCAGCTCCTGTTCTCTGTTCTGTTTCTCCTCTAACAGCTGTACCAGTAAGGCTGTCAGAGCTGTCCGCTTCTGGCACAGCACCTCCTGCAAGTAACACACAAATACTCTGTACAGTCACATGACATTGACGTTGCATATATCAATGATAAAAAACATCATGACTGCATACAAAGGCAAATTATTAATGCTTGCTGTGTTTGCTTCTCCAAAGAACGTTCTTCAAAAGCCATGGTGCCAGATTCTGAACCAGCTTGCCCTGTTCTCTTTGACGTGTAAATAATACATTAATTTTGTAATTCATACTAGTTCTCACTAGGCTATTTGAGCATAGACCCCCTATACTGCCTTTCAACCAGCATACATGTAAGGGTGTTTTTTTTTTAAAGAACCTTCATAAATCATGCAAAAAAATGAAAATATAACCTAAGAATGAAGCTATAGCAAACTTAAGGCAAAACCTTAACTTCACAAAATCTGTCCCTGGATACGCAAGAAATAGTGTCCCAGGGGGTAATGAGTTTCAAAATTTTTCGTCTCATTGCAGGACTTGCACCGTGAAAGTTGCCCTTCTGTACCTGACCCCTACACTGTGAAAAAATCCTGGTGAGAATCCACGTGAGGAGAGCCTCACCTTGAGCACCCGCCACATTTATCGAAAAAAGAAGAATTGTTCCCAGTGTGACTGGATCAAACCATTCCAGCCAGGGAATATTCCTGATCAGCCTTTAAGTCATAACCCCTGCTTCTCTTATTGGGTCAGTTACAAAATGTAGTCCTCAATCTCAGTGAGTCGAGATTAGGTCAACCATGACATTTCCGACTCAGGCAGAAGAGATGCTGTTATCCAAGCATGTAACCCATATCCCGAAATACATTAAAATCTCCAATGACAGAAAAGTTTGTACTAACCTGTTCCATGTCCATCCGCAGTGCCCTCTTCTCCATCTCTACCACAGTCAGCTGAACTAACTCCTGCTCAATAAGTGCAATCTACAACACCATTCATATAATTATACATATAATTGTAACCACATCACTTCAAGAAAATTTATTTTTATTTCTGAATTATTTTTCAGATGTCATGTGCTACACATGTAGCTCAGTGGTTCTGACTGAAGACATGTGTGTACCATTTGAAGTCAAATCACCATACAATGTTCTACATGTATTAGGAATTATTATAGCTAATGAAGGAAGGAAGACAGCACTGTAACAGTTTAATGTTAGAAATAGCTCAATGAAGATAACAATTACAATGTATGCAGATAAGGAACTCATCTTCATAATTGAGAAAATGGTATAATTACAAGTGGTGTATGATGGGTTTTCATGGACTTGCCGCATTTGGAAGTTACTAGGTTAAACTCAACAGTTATAGTTTGACATAGCAGGGCTTGAAACACTTTTTCTTCACTGGTACAGGTACAAGCCTAGGTACATTATCTTTTACAATCACCCTGTAGCAGTACAGTAAAGGGGGATGAAGATTATCTACAACAGCTCTCCTACTCTTCAGGATATTGATGGAAGATCACATAGGATCAACTGCTGGAATAATTCACATCAAATTTCTTGTTAAATCTAAATTAAAATGTTTTAACTCAAAACCATCCAGAAACAATGCTAGGACAGCTCTAACTGACCTGACCAGTGATCCTGCTGTGTTTGGTGTCCTTCTCCAGCTGCAAAGCTTCAAATGCCTTCTTCTGAAACTCTTCCTGTGGGAAGTTCCAAACAATTAATAAATACAGTATATAGGTCGGTGAAGGTCTCAAGTGTCACTGACAAAAGGTAATGAATGTTACCTGAAATGTCTGATCGTTTCCAAAATCATGTCCAGTTGCTTGAATAACTGTTTTTTGACTTACAATAAATATATAGTATATATTCATTGCTGGTCTGGGATTTAGACCTGCCTGTATTACACAATGTAGTCCTGAGTATTTTAGATAAATATTTTTTATAATATATATTATATATATATATATATTATATATAATAATTATTTATTCTATTCTAGTTTCCTAGCTCTTCTATACTAGTCTTTATATCATACCCGGGCCGCGATAACGTTCGATAACGGGTTCCGGACCGGGCCTGCGGGCGATCCGACCCGCGATCGGGCCGATACCTCGGGCGATACGGAATACCCCGTGTTGTATTCTATATGTACAACCTGATTCACTGGTAGAGCCAGAAAGGTCTATAAAATGTCTAACGGACATTTAACATTCTCGAAAGTTCCAGACATTTTTAAAACATTTGTAAAGAATGTCTTTCCCAGGTCTTTACAGGGTCTTTTTGGGGAGGACTTGGTTGTTGTGTTTTCCATTGTTCATGAGGTGTCTGTCAGAATGTCTTTAGAAAAAACTCTGAAAACTGGCATGCATATGAAATGCACTGCATACAGCCAAGGCAATTTAGAGGGCGGGACCAAATTAATTAACGTACAGATGCTAATATCTTTATAAGTACACATTGTGCTAAACAAAGGACTGTTTCGTAGGGGTGTCCCTACCTGACGTGTGAAGAGACTATGGATATAAAATGCCCACCCTGGGCTATTTCGATGTTGTTTTTCAGTAACTACATGTATGTCTACTAAATGTTCTCCCGACTGGCCTTTGTTCAGCAATGTCTAAATCATGTCTAATGTCCGTTAGACGTTTTATAGACATTTTTTACTCTACCATGGAAGAGCATATGTTACCTCCTGTGCCATCCTGTGCACCAGTGCTGCCTGATTCTGCTGTTTCCCATCTAACAGTAACTCTATCCTGCTGGAGTCATCACTCACACTGGAAAGAGACTGGAAACTG
>NW_017803313.1:305398-306676 GCF_001625305.1 Branchiostoma belcheri | reverse complement strand
CTGTTCTCTGTTCTGTTTCTCCTCTAACAGCTGTACCAGTAAGGCTGTCAGAGCTGTCCGCTTCTGGCACAGCACCTCCTGCAAGTAACACACAAATACTCTGTACAGTCACATGACATTGACGTTGCATATATCAATGATAAAAAACATCATGACTGTATACAAAGGCAAATTATTAATGCTTGCTGTGTTTGCTTCTCCAAAGAACGTTCTTCAAAAGCCATGGTGCCAGATTCTGAACCAGCTTGCCCTGTTCTCTTTGACGTGTAAATAATACATTTGTAATTCATACTAGTTCTCACTAGGCTATTTGAGCATAGACCCCCTATACTGCCTTTCAACCAGCATACATGTAAGGGTGTTTTTTTTTAAGAACCTTCATAAATCATGCAAAAAAATGAAAATATAACCTAAGAATGAAGCTATAGCAAACTTTTAAGTTTTTAACTTTTAACTTTCAAACTTAAAAGGCAAAACCTTAACTTCGCAAAATCTGTCCCTGGATACGCAAGAAGTAGTGTCCCAGGGGGTTATGAGTTTCAAAATTTTTCGTCTCATTGCGGGACTTGCACCGTGAAAGTTGCCCTTCTGTACCTGACCCCTACACTGTGAAAAAATCCTGGTGAGAATCCACGTGAGGAGAGCCTCACCTTGAGCACCCGCCACATTTATCGAAAAAAGAAGGATTGTTCCCAGTGTGACTGGATCAAACCATTCCAGCCAGGGAATATTCCTGATCAGCCTTTAAGTCATAACCCCTGCTTCTCTTATTGGGTCAGTTACAAAATGTAGTCCTCAATCTCAGTGAGTCGAGATTAGGTCAACCCATGGGCGATAGGCCACCGAGTTTTTGTTGAGATCGTTGTTACTTTATTCAAATATATACTTAGGTAACTGAACAACAAGTTCACTGTGCAGTGCACTCCGTACAAGATCCCCGAGAATCATACCCTGAACACATAACACCTTGAGGTCGGTCCGTTGAAAGATTCCCGAGAATCATACACTCAACACTTCACCGTCAGCTCGGTCCGTCAATGGTTGAGTTTGAAAGATTCCCGAGAATCATACACTCAACACACAACACCGTGAACACAGTCCGTTGAAAGATTCCCGAGAATTCTCCATGCCCAACATATATAACACATACTGGGTACTTGGCGGCTGAATCACACAATAAAAAGCACACTCATTACTTATTAGCTGTTACTTCCGAATCGGCGTTCTGATAGAGATAGATGGCGCAAAGGCCGACGGGAGTAGAACTGGTTTCGCAGT
>NW_017803313.1:296719-302041 GCF_001625305.1 Branchiostoma belcheri | reverse complement strand
CAGGATATCTGCTTACAGAACCTCTGCTACCAGACAACTGCCTAAACCTACGGCCTATTCCACAGGATTGTAAAAGTAGGGATGTTTCTAAAATATGCATTTACTCCAATATCAAAACAGCTACGGTAAAAATAAAAAGACGTGCATCATCCCGGACATAATGCAACACCACATGCGAAATTACACAGAAATGCAACGTACGGAAGAATGCGTTTTGGCTGCGAACATCTTCCAAAAAACTTGGCATCTCTTAACCATGGGCAAAACCATCTGGAACCACTTATAAAAACCACCCCGTATCTGCATGAACTTTTACCCCCCCACTGCTATTCCAAACAACGCGTTTTTCTGGACCATTCCAATTCGCCTCGTAATGGTAGGGGTGCGTCTGCAATATTACATTGACCGCGAAAGCAGCAACGGCAAAAATACACATTCGTGCATCAACACGGGCATGCCCGCAGACGGCGTATAAAATTGCGTGCCGATTACACAAAGAGAACCCAGTGTTTTGACTGCGAACATGAAAAATCAGCCGATCACAACACTCCGTCCGGAGGTCCTGACCTCCTTCACGGAGTAACAAAACAGGAGCTAACGTCAAAATCTTAAACAATACTACAACTTACAATAAATATTTCATTGTTTTTCTGACACTTACATGTAGATGCCAAGAATATCCTGTACATATTATGCATTTGATATGTACAAAAATACCTACAAAAATATTTGGGTGCAAAAAATTGGGTGCACAGCTTCAATTTTGGGTGCACTAACTTAAAGGTGCACATGCACCCAGTATTTCAAGCCCTGAGTTGTACAATGTTTTCAAAATGTCCTGAGACAATGTCTGGCAAAAATGAATTCCATACCACTTTGCAGGGATTGGACAAGCCTCTGTTTTTCCTGTTCCTTCCGGTTCTGTAAATCTGTCAATTCTCCATCCATCTTGTCCTGCTCCTGTCATACCAGTAAACATAACATTCTGCTCATTTGTTCCTGACGATGACATTCAAACAGTAGAATTCAGAGACAAACCAGAATTTAAGGATCTTATACCTCCATATGCAAAACACTTATGATTAGACATTTTAACTTGCCACTCTTTTAGCATCAAATATACACATATGGGTCTGATGGTCTCAGAAGATCTTTTTAAAAGACCAAGTCTTTGTTTTAAAAATTTGAAAGTGTCCAAAAATGCCTGACTTCAGGGGTGCCAGAGTCTACAGTGCAATTTTACGGAATACAGTGCAATCGTATTAATTTAGTATACAGTGCAATTTTACGGAATACAGTGCAATTTTATGGAATACAACTTGCAATTTTACTAATGACATTGAATGACGTAACCTGGGCCCGGCTTTCCAGGGACCCGCTGACGGAGCGTACTCACATATTTCCGTGTTTTTTGAGCGTTGGACCGTTCTATAGACCTTTACTAGTCAAATCACTACATACTACATACAGGGCATATTACTACACAGGGATCATTTCGATTTTGCTCGAAAAAGACAGAAATATGAGTCATCAGCGTCCGCCATCTTGAAACTCAAGGAGAGCAGGGTCTGAGTCACGTGATTCAAGTCGTCACTAGTAAAATTGCACTGTATTCCGTAAAATTGCACTGTATACTAATACTATTCTGCACTGTATACTCTGGCACCCCTGGACTTTTGATCCTTAAACACAACAAGACAGCGTGGTGTTGTGTGCTCCAAGAAGCTTTGTGAAACAGTGATCTGAAATGGTGTACCAGACCTGTGCCATGACAGTGATGACGTTCTGCCTGGCCTGCGATGCCTGTGAGAACATGACCATCTGCTCCTGATGACCTGCCTGCAGCTGGGCTTCCAACTCCAGGTGTTCACGTCTCTTCTGTTCCTGTATGTCAAACATGTACATGTATATCACACACATCTGGATGTGAAGACTACAGCAATACAACAAGAAGCTTTAAAACAAAAGACAGGAATGTTTCCTTGCTAACCAACACTATTAGCCTCCTTTGCAGGCAATCCAGGAGCAGACAGTCTAGAAAACCATCCCTGGAACCTACGACTGGCGGCTGAAGCGCGGGGATCTACATGACTTTGTACGTTTGACAAGATAATCATGCAAGTTGCAAATAACCCCCCCCCCCTCCACACACACACAAAAGCAGACTGCTCCTGGAATGGCTGCCAAGGAGCTCAAGGCTAACCAACTATATTATGTTTTCTTACTTGTGAGATGCTGAATACATACATCTATCTTGTAATGATAGGTGCACAATGATGGAGAATCTCACATCATACATTAGTGCACAACTTCCAGTTATGTCTGCTTACCCAGACTTCATCAAAGTAATGGAAATTATCAGAGGTACATTTTGTAGGTGACAATCAACAAGAAAGTAGACAAATGTATCAATATAAACAACACACAAAATGAGAAGTGGAAAATCAGTCAATCAAATGCAACAAACCTTCAGCTTCTCATAGTTAAGAAATGATTCCTACATGCAAACAAAAAACAAAGAAAGAAAATAATTAAGTACAATGCAATAATTCAAACAAAATGTAAACAGCACATGTACATGTACATCAAAATGGCATGAAGAATTTATGATATAACAACACGGGACAAGAACAAAAAGTTGTTTAACAAACACTTTAGTGACATACATGTAACTTATATGTATGCCCTACATGTAAGTTGCATAAGTTATGTACAATGTACTGTCTATCATGATGACAATGAAAACCACCCCCCCTTTCTAAAGTAGTTTTGCCTGGTCTTCTGTAAAACATTCTTCCTTGCTTCACAGACCATGTACTCTCACCTCTCGAATAAAAGTACCCCCTGGAATAAAAGTACCCCCCGGACAAATCTTCAACATGTAATAAAAGTACCCCCTGGAATAAAAGTACCCCCCGGAAAATTTTAAATTGACACGTGTAAGCAATGTATGCTACTAAAATGTGTTCTCACGGTGTATGTGTCCCTTGCAAATACAGGTCCCAAATAAACATACCCCCGGAATAAAAGTACCCCCGAGAAATCTTCAAAACCTAATAAATATCCCCCCCCCCCAGAATAAACATACCCCTGGAAAATTACCAAATTACCAGCCTGCATTCTTACAGGTTAATGAGAAGTACAATTTGCCTTTGTATATGTCGTGCAGTCTAATGACATTATCCATCTACATTCTAACTTGAGATCTGACTCTGAGTTCACACAATTTGTTGTTGATCATTGCATTGCATGCATGCATTGAGCAGGAACAATGCTATCAAGTTTTGGAATAAGAGTCCTTGACTTTTTAAGGTTAAGAAAAATTACATGAACAGAGTTTGAAGTTGAGCAGAAATTTACAATATGCTAAATAAATGCTCTATACAAATTTGCAGTAATGTGTAAAAAGCCATAGGGAAAAGAATCAAATATAGAATATAATGTTAGATTTTGAATGGTATTTCACTTTTATACCAAACTTCAATCAGTTTTCAAACAATTGACACAATCCACAAGTCACACACAAAGTTCACACGAGAATTTGCAACACTGCCACAATCTCAAGGGTCTCAGGTTTCACTTACAGAATGTAGCAAGCTTTGAAGTTTGTGTTAGTATGCAAATGAAGTTCTTGGAAGAATGATTCATTCTCTAGTAGGGGGACATGGACATTTTAAAACATTTTGATGTGTACTTGATATGAATAGATTGCAAGTTTTGTCATGTCAACACCTTTTTACTTATTACTCAACTGTTCCATAATGTAACATCCATATGTGATTTTTTAAGAACGAGTTTTATTCACATTTAAAAATCATAGCTTCCCCATACTCAAAGTAGGCTCTTCCAAATCGTGGGAAGTTTTCAAGAGTTCACTCCTTACGTGCTTCATTCAGAACGGACTATTTCCAGCTTGAATTGTCATTTCTGTGGTAGGATTTTGGACTTTTTGTGAGAAATACGATTTATTATGCTAAAATACACTGTTGTCTGGTATTGTTTTCATATTTTCATTGGAAAAAGGAATACTTGAAACACGTAATGTGCAGGCACATGTTCCAGGCTCACCCCGAATTATTTCTAGTAACGCTAGCTCATATCTCCGACCTGCTACGTGTTCCAAAATATTACTTACCTTTTTTAAAAAAAGAGGTGATCTTTTCCCTACATAAGTACAAGTACGATGACTCAGTAAATCTGCCGTACGTTTGGTGTCAGTAAAGTTGAACTGCTCATGCATATTTGACATGTTGCAAAGTGGCCGCTACTTTGGGTGGATGTGTCCGGGCATCGTGGCTTTCCAAAAACTTGCACCCAGAAAAAATGTTTTCTCCAAGAGGCCATGTACTTTCAATGCTGTTAACTATGCCCCGATTTTGAAAAATTATTATATGCACCGTTCAAAATGAGATCGTACCGGGTGGATGTTCGGGACAACAACAAAACAAGAAGCCATAGGTGACAATCCTCCGTGAAGTTTTATACATTTCAACAAAAACAAGCGTCAACGCCAGACCTACTGTAACCTGGTATCCAGTCTGATCGTGGTCGGGGCCGTAAGAGCTCGGGGCCGTAAGAGCTCTGGCCCGCCCGCCTCACATAGGTTTCCCGGTGTGTATTTCACGAGAGATTAATTAGCCCTCCTATCGTGTTGGGGGAAACCAAATCCCCAAGCATACTGTCTCTGATTAGCGTAACACTCCTACCGGGACGGTCTGTTGCACTGGGCGGGGGAAGCTCTTAGAGCCCCCGACGACACAACCTGCCTGAACACCCCAATACCCCCAATCACGATCAGACTGGATACCATGCTAGACCTACTGTGCAGACATTATAATTAGGCAACGGTTAATACAATGAGGGCGCGTCACAAGCATAAAACATACAAAGAGCTAAATCCATTACTGCTCCCAGGGCGTGTAAAGATACTGTGCTTCAAGTTCGAAGTTCATTCTAATTACACACACACAATCATTGCATTCACATAAAGATCGGACTATCATGGTCGTGTCTAGTAACAAAGACAGCCCCACCGTCTTAACGTGCCTGTACCTAATTAAGCGCGCCTGGAACAGGCCAAATTCCAGCAACAGTTGCGGTAAGCACCGCGAGTGTTACTACCGCCGGCCAGATAACCAGGATATCTGCTTACAGTACCTCTGCTACCAGACAACTGCCTAAACCTACGGCCTATTCCACAGGATTGTAAAAGTAGGGATGTTTCTAAAATATGCATTTACTTCAATATCAAAACAGCTACGGTAAAAATAAAAAGACGTGCATCATCCCGGACATAATGCCACACCACATGCGAAATTTCAC
>NW_017803313.1:276372-296443 GCF_001625305.1 Branchiostoma belcheri | reverse complement strand
TGTAACCCAAACACCAAGTCACCTTGGTGACACATGTCAACAAATCATGTCATTGGCCAGGTCAGAGGTTAGTGTTTGGAACAGAAGAGGAGGAGGAAGAAACTGAGTAAAAAAAATATGTTTTCCTTCGATAAACATAATCACTGTACTACATGTAGATATCAGACCTGTAGGCTCTTGTCATACTCCTGCTGTATGAGTAGGTGTTTGTCTGTCTGGGGAGGTGTGACCTCTGACCTGGTCCCAGCATCCAGCACAGGCAGCAGGTGGTGGGAGGGGGGCGTGTACTCTTCCCCACTTGCTGAAATGGGATGCAATGTAACATGAAATACAGACATCAGGTGATTTGCTCATGAATAAAATAATCATACTAGGGTTGTTAAAGAACTTTGTCAGCCCCTCATTGCATACTTTATCAAGTAGTACATGGTAGTGTAGCGTATCGTAGCATTTATATGTAGAATTGTAACATTCCTGGCAAGTAACTTAGTGTACAATCTGTTTAGTAGTCATAGAACATGTTTTGTATTAGGTACAATTGCTCTCTGTACCCTTCATAAGTATAGTTTAGCGTAATGTAGAACGTACGTGTAGAGTTGAATATTTTCTAGCCAAAGGTTCTTTATATAGTCAAACACAGTAACCGTTGACCATACATGTAGCATTATGATAGACCCATACCAACTAGTAACTTTTAAATTATTATTTTCCATACATTGTAACCATGACAATCGTTGTGCAATAAACTTTGACTTGACTTTTAATTTCAAGTGTGTTGGCTGCAAGGGAATTGCCACAATACTAAGTTTATAGCTATGCGCCAATTTTGAGCTCTGCTTTTGTTTCTGGGTGAGGTTACTTTAACACTTTATGAATGACCCTTGAACATGTACATTAGTACATGTGACTTACCTGCACACAAAGCCTTCATTATTTCAGCAGTACCTCCTTCACATAGTTCTGTTAGAAGATAAACAATAAAAGTAATTAGAGTTTTGTTTCAATCTGATGTGCAAATTTCACTAAAATCATATTCTACAGTAACTAGTATGCCATCCTCAATTAAGTGTCATAGCTGTGAGTGTGTACTAGTAGACTGGGACAGGGCTTAATAGACAGAGAGAGGACAATACATGTAGATGTACATGTTGGATTAAGGAGGCTGTATGGATCAGGAAATCTACTCCTGTCATGAACCAGGATGAGGGGGGGTACAGACTCAGTCACGTTTGGGGCCGCATTCTTAAGAAGTTAGAATTATTGTATTAAATGACTATCAAGTACATACATTCCTGTAGGGTTGGAACCACATTGTGGAATCTGTTCTCTGTAACTGCTTTTGTTTGATAACTGACCACAGTTTTGTATATATCCAACACCTGTACGTTTGGGACCGCAATGTAGATACAGTTACATGATACACATATGTGTAGATACGTAAATATTGTGCATTTGGGAATGCATCTATAGCAGTGGCACCTGTGCTACAGTGCAATGTGAACCAGTCACTGAAATGTTAGCTGAATAAAAAGACTTGGTTGTGTAGAAAGAGTCCCTTTACTCAACCCCTCACACTGTGGAGGATTACACAAATGTTATAAAGAATATCTTATAATTGACAAGGTTTGTGTCTTTCTGCCAACATCAGTCATTTCTGCCAGAAAATGTTATTTCCTATGGAATTACCATACACGAAAATTCTCAATTTTGTGCATTAATAATAAGTTTGGTGTGTAAAATATTTTTTTCTGTTAATTTTACAAAAATCAAAGAGGTTGAAGAAACAAAACTCAGTTGGTCTTGTAGGTAGAGCATAATATTATATTATATTTCTATATACATGTACATTGTAACTTCTGATTTATTCCCTGGTAGAGAGTCACTAGATTTAAGTGTGTGCAGCCTTTAATGGAAACCTGGGATAAGCTGGGGTGTTCTGACTCCCTGTAAACAGATTTTTAGTATGACATCATCCTGCCTTCTGACAGCAGTCCAGAAGGGTGGCAGAACATGTCTGAAGCTGTAGTATCTGTATCTGTATAGCCAGTATGACCGCCTTTCGGCGTAACACCCCAGCTTCACAGGCACGCGGCGCGGCAGCAGTTACACCGATCGACTACACCTAACCCTTGAACTTCAAACCTGTATCTGTATTAGCGGGAAGCTGTCCAATCTCAGCTGTTTTTGATTTGATTTCATTTGTATGAACCAAAGTGAGTTTAAGCTGGTAACCCTATACATTATTACATGTAGCTAGATGCACATGACTGTAGCAATGGAACACTAACCTGCGGGAGGGTACACCATCTGTTTGACATCCACCAGTAGGCTCTACAGATAGGAACAGCACATGTTTACCACAGCAAGAAACAGGCTTACAGCCACCCATACTAGGTTAGCACCAACATACTGCAAGCTAGTAGCAGGTAACAAAGTTATCCAGAAACTACTTACTTTAGGCATTTGGGTTTTTCCATGCAGTAATCAATAGCAGCGGTATGACTAAATACCTGAACTGACCACTCCCTGGTCTAATATGGAGTATACATGGGTTTCAAGAACCTTTTTAACACTATGGATATATTGTCTATATAATTTTATATATATATATATTTATGTCATACCTGGGCCGCGATTACGTTTGATACGGGTATTATGGCCCGTGTGATAACTAGCGGTACGGCCCGGGGGTTCTTAACGCGTACGGCCCGGGCTTCCAAATGTTCCATAGAACGATTATAACGCATTTTGCCCTAACCGCGTGCACCACTTTCAAAAATTTGAACACAGAATTTAGAAGTTGGAATTGATGTTGCATATTTTGGGTTTAGGGACACCAAATTTTTGCTCATTTCACATTGAAAGGCATGATTTCTTGGGTGGGTATGACATGAATAAAATACAACACGGTGTATTCCGCATTACCCTCACTCCCAGCCCTCCCGTGGATCGGATCTCCCTCCAACCTTTGGTCGATCCGACACGCGGTCGGGCTAGTACCTCGGGCAATACGGAATACCCCGTGTTGTATTCTCTCTCTCTCTCTCCTACTCCCTCTCTCTCTCTCTCTCTTGTGTTGTATTCCGATACAAACTAGAATTGTGGCTATTTTGATAAGCTTATAACATGTTGATGTCTTGATTTTGATGACAACAATACTGACTGCTCTTAAACAGAAGTACTATCTGTTCTGTTAGAACATAGGGCAAAGTTGTTCTCCCTCAACTTTGTGTCATATGGTACTTTACTCCTAATAAGTCACTTGATCTTGAAAAAAAATGTTACTGAAAAAAAGCCCAGATAAGCAATTTGCAAGGTGATTTCAAAGTTCTATAACCAATGATGAATTCGGACACTGATGAGGAGAACTTTGTGGTCTGAGTTAGTGTAGTTCAGATTAGAACCTACCTCTAGTGTCTTTATCCTGCACAGTTGTTTAGGCAAAACAGAGACTCTGTTTCTGGATAAGTCCAGGGTCCGGAGGCTCTTCATGTTACCGATGGCACTGTGGACATCTGTCAGACGGTTTTCTGAGTAAGACAAAAACAAACATTTCTTGGCAAGTGCCAACAACAGATAAAACCTGGAAGTGTTCTGTGTTTTTTGAGAAAAGGTGCTTATGTTGGGTTTCCTGCAATGAGTCAATTTCTTCCGTCCTCCAATCTAAGGAAAATTGTAATATGATGTGTAGAAGCTGTACTTTTCATGGTCCTACAAGACGCAGGAATGCCTACTACTATATGTACAAGATCAGCACAAAAACCTTGAGTTGGGGTATAAAAATGGTGATTGATGAAGATTTCCATGGATTTTAATACCATATGTTGTGAAATTTCACTTTACCTCTGCAGTTGAGGGTTTGCAGAGCTTGCAGCCTACTGACAGCCTCAGGCAGGCTGGTCAGCTTGTTGTTTTCCAGGTTTAGTACCTGAAAAAAGGCAAACAGAGCTGATTATTTGTGTACAGCATGTCGGCACATGTTGATGTTGTCAGCCAAAAATGCTATAAAATGTCTAACAGACATTAGACATGATTTAGACATTGCTGAACAAAGGCCAGTCGGGAGAACATTTAGTAGACATAGTTACTGAAAAACTACATCGAAATACCAGTAACCCATTAGGTGGACATTTTATATCCATAGTCTCTTCACACGTCAGGTAGGGACACCCATAGGAGACAGTCTTTTGTTTCGCACAATGCGTACTTATAAAGATATTAGCATCTGTCCATTAATTAATGGTGTCCTGCCCTATAAATTGTCTTGGCTTTATGCAGTGCTTTTCATATGCATGCCAATTTTCACACTTTTTTTCTGAAGACATTCTGACAGACACCTCATGAACAGTGGAAAACACAACAACCAAGTCCTCCCCAAAAAGACCCTGTAAAGACCTGGGAAAGACATTCTTACAAATGTTTAAAAAATGTCCAGAACTTTCAAGAATGTTGAATGTTTGTTAGATGTTTTATAGACATTTTTGGCTCTACCAGTGATACACATAAATCTAACAAAAGGTATGGAAACTTATCATATCTATATATTGTAGTGATTGTGAGCTTGTCTTTAGAAAGACTTGCCTTAGTGACATGACATACTTACCTGTAAGGTGGCCAGCTCACCGATGTCATCTGGAAGAGATGACAGTCTATTCTGGTGAAGATCAAGAACCTAACAAGAAAGAATAATGATTTTAATAACCATGTTAATATGTCATTCAGTAAAACATCTGCCCACTGCAACAATTATTAAAGCTGTCGAGTACACTGGTGTCAACCTATAAATCTTAGATAATATATTATATATATATATATATATATATAGTAAAATACAAAGAAGTTCAATATTTCTTTACTATGTATAAATTACAGATCTATAAATTAGAGATTACACCTGATCATGTACACATGTAAAATTGAATCAGGAATCGAAATTCATTTTTGGGAATGGATGCCCCAGGTAAAATTTGTGTTGATACAAAACAGTATTTTTGCTGACATTTACATGTCAACGACATGCTATATCCATACTAGTATTATATCTTTATGTACATAAGCTACACAAAAACTTAGGTTCACTGGTGCACCCATGACCAAAATTAGGTACACTGCTCCAATTTTGCATAAAACTATTAAAAGTGCATAGTATATTGTAAGCAACCAGTATTTTATGCACATTGTCAGTGCATTTTGTTTAACAGATATGATTACAGATATATGTATTTTTTTTTTGCTTTTAACTATAACCAAAAATATTTTTTTTTAATTTGAAATAAAAATTTGAGGTACTTAAATTGCCAAAATGTCCTGGCATATGGTCCAAGGACTTGTGGCCAATGTACACGATTGTTCCTTTGCTTTAAGAATACATTTCTTCATGTGGAATGTGGAAGAAGTGTCCATAGACAACAATTCTTCATGAAGTTTTATATTTTGCAAATACATATGATCAACAACATGTCAATCTAAACAGATGAACAAAGTCATCTTTCATAACAATATATGTTTCATTTACATATCATTTATTTGATAAGGTATCATGGAAGGTATCACAGTCACAAGAAGTCACAATCCAGATATATATACTCGCAAACGACTATACACGACAACCACCTAATATCTGCTTACAAAACCTCGCCTACCACACAGCTACGTAAGCTACGGCCTATTCCACAGGATTACAGAAATAGGGGTGTTTCAGAAATATGAATACCTCAATATAAAAACTGCTATGGTAAAATTGAGGAAAACAAATTGTGCAGCATCACAGACATATCGACACACCACATGCTCAATTACATAGAAATACAACGAAGACAACAAAGACGAAACAGCTGTTTTTAATCAACGGCCAAAATCCGTATCTGCCTGAAGGAAATGCTTTTTTTGCACCCAGTCCCACGTGCCTCTTAAATTTAGGGGTAATAGGTACAGTAAAAATAAAAATAGTATTACATGCATCATCACAGGCATGCCTGCAGACGACGTATAAAATTGTATGCCGATTAAACAAAGGGAACCCTATGTTTTAGCTGCAAGTATGAAAAAAAAATGTCCACAATACTCCTCCAGGAGGTCATGACCTCCTTCACGGAGTACTAAAAGTTCCTCCATCTAACAGGTACATATATACCAGTATGTGGAGATGCAATTGGCATACTTACCCTCAAAGCACACAAATCCTTCAATATACCACCTCCTTTCAGAGAGCTCAAGAGGTTGGAATGGAGCAAGAGTACCTGAAAAACATCCATGACTTACAATGTAGATTGTACAACAACATTTCACTGTGACAGTCATATTACTGCAGTGCAGCAAAAACCATTGGGAACCCTGAAGTACAAAATCCAATGTAAATATCCAAGACATTTTAAAATTTATGCAACATGACCAGTGTCTCCCATCTTGGGTGTTTTTGATGGAAGATTTTATAGTCCTTTTCCTGACAGTGAGAAAATATCCGAGGACAGCTCGTAGTTGCCTGACAGCTCAGCAGGTTTCCCAGGCAACTTCCGCGTGTGCATAAGCCAACTGTTGGCCTCGCAATGCTACATGTAGGTCAGGGGTTATATGCAAATACACATATTTTGTCATGTAGACTCGCTATTTTTTTATGTCTGGTGGTCAGGGTACAACAATCACATGTCTGGTGGTCAGGGTACAACAATCATATGGTAAAGGTATTCTCTCCTCTATAGTATAGCACGTGCGAGACATATATGTTACAGTACCTATTATATGGGTATGTGGTAAACCTTGGCAAGTGCTTCTTGGTAGAAATATTAGGCTAGACTAATAAAAGGTAAACAGATTTAGGTATCATCTTGCTTGCAAATGCTACCTTTCTAATATATTCAATTACTATATAGTTATTTTCTTATCCTGCAATTTTGCATACCTCTTTCTGCAGCACTTTACAAAGCGCATATATTCCAGATGGTACCTACAAGAACAAAAAAACAAACAAACGTATAGTTATGACTTATTTCTATCTTGATACAAATGACAGCAGCTGACCCCCTGTGGAAGACCCGCTTTATTCTAATGGCCGCAGGTGACCCAAATGGAATATGTATTCCAATGACCACTGGTGACCCCATGTGGACCCCATATATATATAGTACAATTTAAGTCATGCCTAGGCCGCGATTACATTCGATACAGGTGTTCCAGTCTGGGCCGTACTTTACGGTACAGCCCGGGCTTCTTTACGCGTACGGCCCGGACTACCAAATGTTCCATAGAACAATTCGAACGTGTTTCGCCCTAACCACATGCACCGCTTTCATTTAATCTTATACGAAAATTTGAATAGTATTACGGAATTCGGACATTGGAATTGATGTTGTTGCATTATTTGGGATTTAGGGACACCAAATTTTTGCTCATTTTGCATTGAAAGACATGTTTTCTTGGGTGGGAATGACATAAATAAAATACAACACGGTGCATTCCGCATCACTCTCGGTCCCAGCCTGACCACAGATCCAGCTCACGGATCCGACGCGCGGTCGGGCTGGTACCTCGGACTATATGGAATACCCCGTGTTGTTTCTATATGACACATGTACATTATTCCATTCCAAAGACTGCCAGTGAACTCATGTGAACTTAATGCTACGCACCCCTGTTCAATATAAACGTCAATTGACTGACATTCATTAAACAAACTGTGATGTAATAATGGTATAGGTCCATTGGGAGGATAGAGGAGTGACTGTAGTTAGTGACTGTAGATAGTTAATTTGTTATGCAATTTAATTATGTAACGTTATGACGTATGTAAGTTGTAACGTAATACATGAATGTGTCACTCTTTACTGTGTCAGTTTGGATAGACTATATTATAACGTTAATGGCTTGCCTGATCCTCGGCGTATAAAGCTTAAGCCTTGTCAGTTGCTCCCCTTAAAAAAATCACCTCCTTCATTACACTTTCTTGGTGGTTGTGGTTACAGTCTTTTATACCTGAAAAGGCTTTATCACACCTTATACACCAAGGATCAGGCGGGTCATTATAAACCCTTAAGAAACACACATCTGATCAAGCAGACTTTTTGATATTCACAAAGTCAAGAGCAGAAAATATGTAATTTGTACACATCATGCAGTCAACAGAAGTATTAGTCTACAGTGGGTATGTACAAAAATAAAGCTTACATGTAAGCCCAGATTCTTATTTCTTTTCTCCCAAAAAAAGTGATCTACAGTATTTCAACATGTCAGAGAAGATAAAACCCATTTTTTCATGACCTACCTCTGTCAACTCACAATCAGACAAGTCATAGGAAGGCTCCGGGCTGGACTTGGCCTGCAGAATACATTCCAGAAACAAATCTAATTTTAAATAAAGCCTCAACGAAACACGATTTTAATCCATTTACTTTGGCTGTGTAGTCAAGATTTCGAAGGGGATTGTTGGAGATTTGGGTGAATCTATTAGAATAACTAAATTCAGAGTTCGAAATACAAAGGTGCAATGTGCAAATTGCACGTAATTTTCAAGATTTGCACCTAAAAATATTTTGAATGTGCAATTTTGCACCTGGAAAATACCGATATATCATGTTTGCACTGCGTATCTCCCAAGTTTCTTGCTGTGTCGGCATCGCGCTGGGCGCATGGCAGCCATATTGTTTTCCTTACTGTACATCCTGGGAACAAGCTGCTCTCGTCCCCAGGTGAAGACGCGAAGGCACTACGTAATGATTTACCAAATATGGCAAGACACGAAGGCCTACGTAGCTGATTTACCAAATATGGTGAGACCCGCGAAACTTGTTGCCCGATGTGGGACGAAGTCCTACGGCAGAGTAATGTCGGCTTTTTCGTCCAATTTTCGGTGAAATTCGGTGAAAAACAGAGTTTTCGGATTTCCCAGCATGAAGAAGGGCCCATGAAGAAGGGGTCGATTTTCAAGTTCTTTTCACGGGCCCAGCCGGCATCAGAGGCTGGTGCAGCCGGGGGCGGTGGACCAGAGGCTGGTGCAGCCGGGGGCGGTGGATCGGGAGATGCCACCGGGTCCACCGTCTCCGAGGATCCCACGGCCGATGTTGACGACGCGCCCCTAGAGGAGGGGGAGGGGAGCGCCAAGAAGCAAAAATTTACGTTGTTTTTTTCTAAGCAGTATTTTTCCTTATATCATGCACGATATTCAAGGTAAACAAATATGCAAAATAAATGAAATTTATTGCTCGCATACTGTTGGTAAATTTTCTTTATGTGCCGTATAAGATGTGGAAGTTCCAACTGTAGTGTTCGTGACATGATACCCCGGTATGACGAGTGAGAGGGCCGGAAGTCACTAGCGGCGTCCTTTGAAGCTAATGCCGACAAATTTTTTTTGTGTGTTCTTTTTTTTTTATAAACACAGATGATACTAGCATTGTTCATGTTTTGTTTGGTCCCTTCTTTTTAATGTATACTAAAACTTCTATATGCAGCGGCAGGCTAAGAAGGTTAATACACAGTAAAACAGTTGCAAACCTAAAGATGCAAGGCTAAATATAATTTTGCACATAAATTTTTCAAATTGCACCTAAAAATTTTGCCAATGTGCAATTTTGCACGTACCTGAAAAAAAGTATTTCGAACACTGAAATTGTTCTTACTCAGGAATGTTAAGTTAAATTGTTACTAAGTGGCATATCTATAAAGTTATCTCCAAGCAGATGCAGGGTAGGTGTCATCCTCCATAGTTTTTGCCCGCTCCCTAATGTCGCTAGCTACCACTGGGTCTGGACTTGCTGACATATGTAACATCTGGTGATGATGTCACATAATGAGATAGCGCAAGCAGCAAGGCTTCATTTGATTGGCTGAGCCTCAGGGGCGATGGCCAATGGCAGGCCTTCATTATTCGTGTGATTTTTAGCTTTGCCCTTTTGTAAACATAGATTTTCATGCGAGTGTTCCTTTTTTTCTGGGCGATCTATTTTTACCAGGCCCTTTCATTCGCGAATGAAAATTTTCATTTTTGAGCGATGATATGCCATCTAAATCGTCCAAAACGGACGTGACTGTGGAGTCAACATCAAGCTCCGAGAGCTGAGCAGCTTGTGTGTCAGCCATGTTCATGATCACGGAAAGCCTCTACACTCAGGCTGTATCAAGCGCGCTTTAGCGTTCGGTTCGACATTGGTCATGTTGATGAAAATTATGTAAGGATCTATCTTAACGTAGATGTTACCTAATATGTAAATCCGTTACACACCCAAAAAAGGGCTTAGTCGAGTAGGACCAATCAGCGCACTCGTTCAAAATCCGGACGAATATTCAGATTCCAGATGTTACATATGTCAGCAAGTCCAGACTCCATGGTAGCTAGCGACATTAGGGAGTGGGCGAATACTACAGAGGATGATATGCACCCAGGCTACCTGGGAGTGTCAATAAGGAAAAATATTTCTTATTAATTATAATGGTTACATGTAACAGTTAACTTTTATATCTGGACACCGGGAGTGCTTGTCAATAGCCACGCTCTTTTGTAATTGATTTCAACAAACTGTCAGATGATACTGAATTTGATCATAATACACGTATACCACAACATGTGTGCCTTAATGAGATGGGTACCTTTCGCTCTACTAGTTCAAATTCTGTGTACTAAAAAAATATGGTACTTGTAACACGTAACCTGACATACCAGGGTCATCTTATGTTCCATCCTCCTCTTCCCCTCCTTGCTTTGTTTAGGGCCGAACAGCGGCATCTTCCACACTCTGTCTGTACTGTAGTGTAAGAAAACTGTCCCCGCGTCCCGTCAGAACAACTTGTCGTATGTTATTTCTGGATCATAACACTGGTGATGTTACGTCACATGATAGTGAACAACCTCACGGGCGGCAAATCCGCGGATAATGACAGTTTCACCGAGCCTCAACCCGCGTCAAACGTTTCAGAACATGCAGGAATTCCCAGTTACACTTACTGTCAAACCTACAGGTTTGCTTAGTGTGACTGAACGCGTTTGTTTCGACGTTGATCTGACACCTCACGCTCAGTTCTGTCGTTTGTACGTCAGAATACCTGAGCTACAGGGGTCAACTGGAGCAGCTCCGCGGAGCTACCAGGTCATAGGTTAAAGTTCACCACTGCGAACGTGCTTGCAAACCTGGAAGAGGAGGAAGGGGGTTTTCAGCTCCGTCGAAATGGGCTCAAAATAAGCGTCTGAAAGGATGAAGCGATACAGCACATGCCGTAGACTCACTGGAGTTCAGGTATGTTGGGATATCAGGTAATTAAGTTACGGAATGCAAGGGTACCGAAGTATCACGGGTTCCGCATAATCTCCAAGCAGATCTTTGGTGGGGGTAAGACAGTATGGATCTCAAATAGGCCAGTCTGTAACCATTACAGACTGGCCTATGACTTACGATGGTTACAGACTGGCCAATTTGATACTGTCCTACCCCAACCAAATATCTGCTTGGAGATTTAGGTTCCGCACTCACCGGTGCACCGCGGTGTTGAGCCAAATACTTGAGCTCCCACATACGAGGTCAGGTGACACCCCTCTCAGTGATACCCCAGTTAGGTGTTTTTCGAGAGAACTAGTATCAAGAAGAAGGTGTTTAAGGCCTGCTGTTAGGCGCCCCCCCCACCCACCCCCCCCGGAACCTCAATTTCCCATCCAAGCCAGCCTAGCGGGGACCAATAGGCGGGCAGCATTTCGGCCACACCCACAACCCGCGCTTTAGCAAGATATAGTTGAAAAAGATGTTTATTAAACTTGTTCAAGATATACATTTGTAAATTGTTTTCTGAAATTCTGTGTCTTTGAATACAAATGTAGTTGGAGCAAAATAACTACCGAGCCGAGTTAAACCATTTCGGCACTCAGTGCTTGTGGTGCTTACGTCGGCCGCGCGGCGTACAGTACAGTATCTTAGGCCAAGTCTTTGTCTGTGAAAATGTAAGAAAAGAGGCCGTGCAGTCCTGTCCGAGAGTACCGATAACCTTGTTGTCCCGATTAAACTTTGTTACCCAGGCGGTATGATCTCGAAAAGGTGTGGCAGCATCTCGACACCCTTTTTAAAGACAAGGTTTGATTTGCCGATTCCAAGTTACGAGCGCTGAAGCCGCCGACACTGGACACCAAGTGTTGACGTACCTTCGGCACTGGAGATCGAGGACGGAAGCCGCCTCACCTCTGTATACCGAGTGCTGAGAAAGGAACCCGTTACTTTGGTACTTGCATTATTTTCACCCCAAATACACAAATTCTTACATTGTTTATCTGACTCAGATTACCTGCCGCGCCGCGGTACAGAAGGATGCTGTTCAACCCCATTGTCGAATGGAATCGCCCGCAAAGTGGGCGCGAGCGGATGCTGGTCACCCATTGGTCGCCGCTAGGCTATGTGGATGCGAAATTGATCTAGCCCCCCCCCCCCCACTGTTACAGGGTTAGAGTTGGGATCATTGTTCAAGGCTAGGGTTAGACTTACGATTCGGGTTAGTCTCCTTCATCAGGACTTATAAAACCCCTCCCCCCTTTCAACAGTCTCAAGTAGTGTCAGAGTCCTGTATTTGTCAGGATCATGTAACAGTTATATGGCTCCACACTGGGTCTGGGTTTTATCTGGCATACAGTACGGTAGCGTACTCTAACTACATATATAACGTTATTTCTCAAGACCGGTACCTAGCCGTGATGATGACTCATGATATCAGGTACATGTAGCTGCCTTTACGAGTTTTTAAACAACTGAATTTGCAGAACAAGCTGCTAGGGGGACTCTTTCTCTTGTATATAAATGACCTACCAGATCAGCTTGACTCAAATGTGAGGTTATTTGCCGATGACTGTCTATTGTATGTAGAGCTTTCTACACAGACCGACTCACAACTTCTC
The DNA here is from genome assembly GCF_001625305.1 of Branchiostoma belcheri. Lineage (NCBI taxonomy): Eukaryota > Metazoa > Chordata > Leptocardii > Amphioxiformes > Branchiostomatidae > Branchiostoma > Branchiostoma belcheri. Next base: position 283,584 of record NW_017803313.1, on the reverse strand, counting down.
CAAAAAGACCTGAACACCCTGGAAGAATGGCAAAGCAAATGGCTCATGCAGTTTAATCCCGAAAAATGCTACATTATGCACATAAACAAACAAACACCACATGCAACTAGCTACCAGTTTTGTGGTCAGGCTTTAGCAACCATCCGTATCTGGGCGTCACGCTGACAAGCGGACTGAAGTGGGGTGCACATGTTAATAATATCACAACTAAGGCGAAACAGACATTGGGAGTGATTAAACGTAATCTGTGGGCATGTCCAACTAGAGTAAAATCACTTGCATACACGTCACTTGTAAGACCGAACCTAGAATACGCTGCGACAGTATGGGATCCATATACAAAGAAAGACAAAGACAAATTGGAAAGGGTACAGAATCAAGCTGCAAGATTCTGTATGAACAACTATGTAAGAGGTGCTAGTGTCACGGAAATGAAAAGAAACCTACAGTGGACCTCACTGGAAGACAGAAGAAAGATGTCTAGACTATGCATGATGTACAAAATGACTAATAAACTGGTGGATGTCCCAACTACTAAGTACCTAATACCAGCCCAGAAGAGAACAAGAAATAGTCACGCATTCAAGTACCAGAGTTATCAACCAAGGATTGAGGTGTTCAAGAATTCATTCTTTCCTAGAACTCTCGCAGATTGGAACTCACTGTCACCAAGTACAGTACGGGCATTGTCAATACATAGCTTTAAACAATGTCTAGAGCTTGAAGTTCAAGGGTTAGGTGTAACAAGTCGATCAGTGTAATATAGCCAGCTGCCGCCGCGCCGCGTGCCTGCGAAGCTGGTGTGTTACGCCGAAAGGCGGTTATACCGGCTATACAGATACAGATACAGATACAGATACAGAAATGTGGGTCACTTCTTCCCGAGCACAAAGTTATCTTCCATGTAAAATTTGTGACTCTAGCATGTCCAGATCACTAGATAACTGGAACTTCTGCTACAGTACTACAACAAGCCACCAAGTGTCTTAAAACCATTGGTTTCAAATAACACCAGGGCTATTGACAGGATGATGAAAAATACTTTTTCTTGCAGTTTTGACAGGAAGATACTGGTGATAACCATATCCTTATCAATAATAAAATGATAAAATCTGATTAAAAATATTGCAGTTTAGCAATAGTCCATTTTGTGTCCCCTTCCACCTACTTCAACTTGCTGTTTTTTAAACACTACAGGATGCACTACTGGTAGTGTGGAAAAAGTGAATTTTGTACATTTTCCATTATATTTCAGTGTATCAAATGTTAGTACCAGTCTTCCTTATGATCAGCTGGAGATAGACGCCCAGAACTGCACAGGTGACATCCTGAAGCCTCCAGGAGACCATGGCTCTTTGGTCAGCCATCACAAGCCTGTTTTCTAAAACAGACGACAGCACCACAAATTGGATAAGGAATAGAAACATTGTCTATGGAGACAGGACAAGGCAAGTTGTTTTGTTAATTGTAATGCTTGATCAATCGTAGGTGGCCTTCAAGAAGTGTGTACTTTAGATTACATTTAGACTAATCTAATCTCATCTAATTCAATCAGTATTATACACGTACAAGTTCACATGTTATTAAATTATATACATAAATTATATACCATTTTTTGTGATATGGCAAAGTGTCAATATTACAATATTGACTGGATGGTTTTGTGCCATGATCAGAGGTTATTTTTTTGTGTATATTTTTTCATTTTTGTAGGACGTTGCTGACTGTTTTTGAGAAGTACGATGGTGGAACAGGCAAGCTGGAGGCTGGAAATATAACTGCTGCTTTTAATGAAGTCAACCTATATCCATCCAGAGCCCAAGGTTAGTGAAAGGGGGAAAATAGCATCTTCCAAACTTTCCAGTCATGGACTGCATTATGATTAGCCTGATTAAATCTTATTTCTAGAATTTGTCAAAAATCAAATTAAAGCTTTGCCAAGAAACGTTGTCAAATAGCCGTCAAATCAATTTGCTTGTTGTTTATGATAACCATCTTATTTTGATCATCTTAATCCAACAAACTGGTAATGTCCCGGACGTTTTGTGTGGCTCCAAATTCAACCAGTGAGCCAAATTCACCAACACATGCATGAAATTGCCCTGTGGTCTGTAGGTTCCGTGGAGCTGGTTAAGTGCGGCAAACTTTCACCCAAAGTTTTGTGTAGTGTTCCATGTACAAATTCACAAAGTCTGACACACAATAAAAAATTGCCCGGCTGTCCATATGTTCCATTGAGCCAGTACTGCAGCAAATTTGTACCCAAAGTTTTGCGTAATGTACCTGACAGGTTCCGTACACGTAGCCGATGTCCCGGCAGTTTCAGACGCGTGTGTATAACGTTATATGTATATGAAATACATTTTCATCATCATCAATTGCATTTAACTTGTAAAAAAGAGCAGGTGTCCTTCACGGTGGGCGTGGTGCAATCCTTACAGTCTGGAACAATTTCACATATATTAAGTATATTTTATTATTAGATGAATAGAAATGAATAAATGTAGGCTGTTTTTGAGTGAGGGATGGTTTTTGTGACTTCAGTGCGTGACATGATCCTGTGTGCATCTGAATGTTCAAACCGTGAATCAAGAGACCACATTCTGTTTGGAGAGTTCTGCATCTTTGTCTCCGAGCTGAAGGAAAAATATGAAAGAGAAAGGTATGTTCTCTTGTCTTAAATCTTACTTCATGATGTAATGATTGCCTTTTAGTGTGTATTGTACTGATTAATCTACTACATGTACAATATTGTATCTGCTCTGCAATAATGATCAATACAGGTGTTCTGGTCCATGTGATAACTACCAGCATCACACAGGGCTGTAATGGTAATCACACAGGCTTCCAAAAGCTTCCATTTCGTTGAGTGCACTGCTTTGGAAAATTTGAATACTGGATTTGGACATTAAAATTAATGTTGTAATTTTTTTGTTTCAGAACACCAAAGTTTTGGCATATTTTGCATTGAAATGTGTGTTTTCTGGGGTGGGTATGACATGGTATTAAATAAAATATGACGGTGTATTTCGCATCGTTCCAGCCCTCCTGTGGGTCGGACCACCCTCTGGCCTTCAGTTGTCAGGTGATCTGGTCCGCAGTCAGGCCAGTACATCTGCTGATACAGAATACACCGTGTCTCTCTGTATTATTGCCAATGAATACAAATACAGAATAGAGTCCTTCCTGGATAACTAACCTTCACATACATATCTGGTAACTATGTTTTACTTTTTTGTTGTTCTAATATTATATGTCTCACCACATTTCAGCTCGTTGCCTCCACTCGCCACAGACAAAATAAAAAGCAAGCACAAAGTCCTGAAGAGACAAAAATCAAGTGAGCAGAATCCAATTGTAACTTTATATTCTGCTATTTTTTTAACCAAATCCTTGTTAGTGTTGAGACTGTGAAGAAACAGCCATTGTACATGTAGGTGCCCCTTTAGTAGGACGTTATTCATAGCATGTCATCTGTGTGAGTTTCAACACTGTCCAGTTGAACTATGCCCAGCAGCATTCTTAAAATGTTAAATAAAAATGTAGCCCAGGTCAAAACAGATCTCCTTGTTCCTTTAAGCATAATATTATAATGAGATGGTTTGACTCACATGTACATGTATTTGTTCCTCATTCCAGGTACCATGTCAAGATTTGAAGGTATGTGCCAACAAACTTATTTACTATTTTACTTGAATTCATAATTAATTTATACTGTATGTTTACCTCAGGATCTGCACAGATTTGAGCTTCCAAAGTCTGATTGCTGGTAGCAACCTTTAGTACATCACTATGTTAAATGCAGCATTGCTGTCAAGAAGATTTGGTTTATTTGTTTATCTAATTCTCCAGGGGAAACATAATGTTGTAATGTTATTGCCTATTGGTATTTTTCAATGTTCCCTCAGGCCACACCAATTTAATTTCTTGGTTAACAGATATTTCTACAAAAATAATGGAGCGGGCGGGCGAAAAAAATAAAAAAATAAAAACAGGCCTAGACATCCTATTATGGCCCAAAATGGTACGATAGGAGCCATGAAGTCAACACACCAGGCTGGTTCAAAATTTAAACAATGAATTTTGAACTTTTAATGATACCATTGCATTGAAAGATGGAATAATTGTAAGAACTAGGATGAAAATCATGTGACTCACCAAATGAGGTTTACATCAGCTTAAGATTGTTGTATGAATTGTTTTCAACATACATATGTACAAGCACTCTTAGTCTCAGTATCCTAGGGTCAAGATACCCAAGGAGCTATTATAGCATGACTTGTTTGATTTCACTTCAGTGTTCCTGGGAGGCTCCTGTGTCCCCTCCACATGGAGACAGGATGTTGCTATCCCACTGCTTAAGCAGTATGGGCTGACATACTTTGATCCAGTAGGTGCCTTTATTTTATCACATTTTATAGTTCCTCTTATGTCAAGTCAAGGATTTGTTCTCCAGGCAAGTGTATATTGTCACCCAAAAGTTAACCATGTAGCAATGCATGTCCAGATTAAATTGATATACAAAATTATCTCGAGAAAGATTTAATTATACAAAAATTTGTTTGAGAATGCATGTTTACATGCTTGAAAAATGTGTCGTACAGCTCGCGCCATGTGCATGCACGCTCGACACATAAAACGACTCACGTGTAAACAGGGCCATAGAAACAAATACAGGATAGACAATACTCATTTTCACTTGAGTTAAGTGAGGAAAGTCATATAAAGTGCCTTTCCCAAGGGCACAATTGGTGGCATGTCAGGTCTCGAACCCAGGACCTCTTGGTTCCGAGTCAAGCACTCCACACGACCCCACGTTTTATGCCACATGACCCCACATTGGTTTGCTTGTTTGTGCCTGTATCTAACTTCGATGTTTGCCCCAGATTAACTTGGCATTCCATATTATTATATTCTTGCGCATTATTCCCTGGTAGAGATAGTCACTAGACTTGAGGGTGTGCAGCGCGAATGGAAATGCAAAGTAAACAGGAGTGTGCTCCATAAAGCAGGCACCCCTCTGAGGCATTGCCAAAAATAGGCATTCTGTGATTAGGTGCAGAGTCTGTTGTATCTAGAACTGTGCTTTATCCAGAGCCATTACCAGGCTTGGTTTTGGATAGTCCATGTAAATCCAGAACTGTGCCTGGATTTAACATATATACCCAAAATGGACTTGACCTCCTTTTTTTATCATAAAATCATTTATTATAATTTGAATGATGATATCCCAAATTTTGTATTCACATGAAATTTATTACAGAATGTATGACATATAATCAACATATAGTTTGACATTTAACTTTCATTATTTTCCAAGGTGCATGAAATCTGGGGACCAGAGCTGGTTGAGGTGGAAAACCAGGCCAAGAAGGTACCAGTACCTACATGTAAGATTTGTAACACAACAGACAGGTCTGTTACTTTAGGTGATAGGCCACACCAATTCTATTCTTTGGTTCTTGGAATCATTGCTTCACCTTTTCCAGTTTTTGTTTCACGTATCGCCCGCAATGCATTGCCTGTCACAAGGTACCAGAAGCTGAACACAGTTTTTGCCCTTAGATATATGGAGATTTCTATAATAGTGAAGGATTACCCAAAGTGAGAAGGTGTGACGATGTAAAATTCATATAGTAGGGTGCACAAACAAGTTACAAAAATTGTTTGGGTTCAGGGTACAGCTTACAAAATATGTGAAAATCAGTTTGCTTCTCTCCCTGTAAAACCCTTCTTTTTTTGGCGCATTGCGAGGGTCATGTGAACTGCAGCCGACACATGTGCATACTCGTTATTCTCATGTTTGAAGTACAACAATTGTGCTCGTGCAAATAGAACAAACATGTGCATGAGCATGTTGTTTTTCTTTTGGAAGATATGCGTTTTCAAGAGATTTATTTGATGTGACAAATTCTTGCTCAACAAGGCAATCCGTCTATATCAATCAATCTATAAGCACTGTTAGAAACTTCCACAGACACGCATGCGAGACATACAGGCACAGACTTGCCAAAACCACTTGGTACAAATGTACATGTATGAAGTAATGATGGTTTTTAATAGTTTCACTGATTTATAAGGTCAGGTTAGATTCACTCACATCATGACATCTGCCTGGGCACACATGTCACTTACTCACTCACTTAGGATTAGATTATACTGCTGCTGTTGTCCCTGCCACAGGGGTCGGCAGCAGTCGGCTAGTAGTACTGGTCTTCACACCGCTCCTCCAGGCAGCCCTATCCTGTGGGTTAACACTGGCAAGGCTGCGCTCTCTAATGTCTCTCTTCACACACTCCATCCAGGTCTTTTTCGGCCTTCCTCAACCTCTGCTGCTAGGCAGCCGCAGTTCAATGATGTTATTAATACAGCCACTGGCATGCTTAAGGTGTCCGTACCATCGTAGTCGGCGGGACTGCACCACATGTACAGACATGATATCCTGTAGTAGGCCTTCTACACATGTACAAATGTGCAATGCCTTGTTCATCATTAGTATAAGAATACCTACCAAATGATGAAGCAACAAGGGCATGAAGAAAAGACCCTGTGTTTCTCCAGGCTGCAGACTTGTTACTGTTTGTGTTTGATGATGTGACCAGGGGTGTGGCAGCCATGGTGGAAGTAGCATATCTTGTGGGTAAGTGTGGTGAATATGTTATTCAATTTTTATAATTAACTTCATCATCAATACTAAGAAAGTGAACTGTCCTTACAACATAGTGTATCCTATTTATACGTGTATGCCAAGGGGAACATCAAATATCCCAAGAATACTAATTTTGCGTGAGTAAAATTGACCAATATGCTAATTTCCTAGCAGATCTTTCTGTGGTAAAATAGACACAGAAGCGAGTGGTGTCTTGGTTCGCAGTTACGATTTTGCCATGGGAAGATCTACTTGAAATTGAAATTTAAAGATATCACAAACAATACATGTATAGGGCCTTAATTTGGTAAAAATATGTATCTCTTAGGACAAGGCCGGCCTGTAATTCTGGTTGTGAAGGGACTACCTCCATCAGGAGTAATGATTAATGGACAGACTCTACACCGCAGGTTGGTAGATTTTCCAACAAACAAAATTCAGGATTCCTTTCTTAAAATGTCTTTGATGAAAGTCTCCATGGGGAAAAATCCTGATCAATTATAACAAAGAAACTAATAAATGAGTATATGTTTGATAAAAATTCTATCATGTATAGTTACTCA
>NW_017803313.1:267209-276352 GCF_001625305.1 Branchiostoma belcheri | reverse complement strand
TCACCTAGAGCTTTCGACCAGTCACTCTGGTCTTCCTCAGTAGACTGACCCAGTGAAGCTTGTCACGTGGCTTCTTTGAAGTGTGACGTCAACACTGGGTCAAAGGTATCTGGTAGACGATGTCGGCCCCCGTCACGGTTCAATGAAGGGTGATGGGCCCTGATGTATATGGCTTCCTTCACCCCTCTCAGGAAATACTCTTGTTCAGTGTCTAAAAAACTTACAGTGTCAAGTGAAACAAAATGTCCGAGTGAGAGAATTTTTGGTGTTGGATCAAAAGTTTTAACTTTAAACACGTAACTACCAACACAGATGAACTTTCATGATAGTATCTTCTAAATTGTTGAGATTGTATTTGTCCTAGTGAAGTGCAGGACTTGGAGCGTGCCCATGCTGTGTTGTTTGATCTGGTGGAGAGACAGGACATCCCTGTGTTTGATGACTTACACACTGCAGTACACTGTGCAGCCAAGGTGCTACGTATGGGGATCAGTGTGAAGGACCTTACTAAAACAGATGGAGCACAGCCTGTGCAAAATGCACACATCTGTGTTGGTGAATCTATAATGTAAGTGTTGTTCTATAAGCTTCATTCACATGTGATCATCAACAACTTGTTATAGATAAAGCTTCGGTCACAACCCGCCATACGTGCTTCTGCGTGCTGTCTACGTGCAAAAACGTGAGCAAACGTAGGGCATCCGTGCATGGTGAGTACCACCTCCGTACGGAATCCTATGGATTTGGGAGCACGCAGACACGCCGTAGAAATTTAAGTGCATGTAAAACTTTTTCTGCGTGCAGTCTACGGATTCACCACCTGTGCGTGCGAGTACGGGCGACGCGCATGCCCCGTACGTACCATACGAAAGATGCACGCGTGAGTACGGCCTCGTTACGTTAAAGTTGCAATCGCACAGAGATCGTACGTTGTAAGCACATACAACTCACCACTTGCACAACGTACGATGCACACAACCGCTCACGGCCAGACGTGGCGTGCAGACCACACTCTAACACTTTGCGCAACCATGCAAGTGATGTGCATTGACGCCACTCCTTCCCCACATTTTCAGAAAAATTGTAGCAGACGTAGCCTCCCAAGAAAACGTACGGACAAAAAGCATGTACGGCGGGTTGTGACCGAAGCTATACCAAAACATACAATGCACTTATTATAATAAACAGTCTCAATATTGATAATGTATGTAAACAGTGCATGAATTGTAAAATCATAACAAATGGGATCTCATTGTATAAAGAATGATAAACAAGCTTTCTAGTTATATACTTTGCAAACTGAGGTAAATATCAATAAATATTCCTCACATTCACTGTTCTCCTGGGGAAAATGACAAAGTCTTTCTTTTTCTTTAAGATTGATTAAAGAGGCATTTGATGGAGTTGACACAAAACAGACTGGACATCTTGACATGAATGACGTAAGTTCACCCAAATGACTTGTCCCTGTACATGTATATGGTGTGCTCTTTGGGGTTAAACTGTTAAAAGTGTCATATACAAAGCACTTACATTGTAATAAGCTATGTTCTTCAGATCACAAGACTGGCAGTGTGACGTAAATACCTTAAAGTTTGTCAAGAAGGTTATGTGTGTGTTACGTGGCATTATTTTGTACATTGTCATGTAACTAGAGGTGCAGGGGATGTACAAGACTGGTCATGATATTTGGCAGGTACATGACATTGTACAGTTGGAATTGGGACATTCTGTAGTACTGTTATTATTGTTAGGTGGTACATGTATATTGGTCTTGGGCCAGGGGGGACCTGGTGTAGATTTGGCCCTCCTAACTGCTGTAAACAGCAGTGGGCCTTTCTTGTGAATTTTGTGGACACAATCAAGATCTTCTGGGTGTGCCGTCATGATAATTTGTAGGTACAAGATAGGTTGGGGTTAAAATTACTTGGTTAATGGTTTGTACAGTTGCAGTAGCAGTTTTTTACAGTACTGCAGCATCATTTCTGGGATTGATCTGAGTATTCTGGGCCTGATTTTTGAGTGGTAGACACATGAAGGTCTTGGGGACTTGTAGGCTTGTGACTCCGAGCTACTTTATTTTGAACTAGCTTAACATTGGGAACTTAAGAAAAGGATAACTGGATAGTTTGTTTTTTTGCGTACTGTGTTTAGCATAAAGAGGCTATACAAAATCAGGCATTACTTACATATTAATCATTAAGTACACCATGGTACTGTAGCAATACTCATGGGTTTGATGTCTCTTTCTCTGGTAAGGCCACACCGACTTAATTTTATGGATGACATCCGCGCTCGCATTGATTTTCGCCTGTCCTAAAAAATAAAAAGAAAGATCACGTCCTCAAGGGCTTTGGCCTGGCTCTAGGCTTGGGTAGTCCGTGGTAGTTAGCAACAATACAGAGCCAGTGGTAACTCTGGAGGACGGCACCCAGGCTACCGAAGCTCCACGGCTCAAAAACTCAGTAACGTTACATACGTACAGTGCCGATTCATAAACTCCGCAAAAAAGCCAAGATGTGCCGACTTGTTGTAACGTTATACGTCGCTAAGTCCTGCCGCAAATTCACAATACCAGCTTTGTATTACTGTGGTTTAGTAACATTTTTTTTTTTGCTGGAATTGTTTATTTGCCCGTGCACACTAGTTTGGGGGTCTTCAGAGGATGTCATCCATAAAATTAAGTCGGTGTGGCCTAATGTTGTCTGTATCAGTAGTAGACAGGTGGTAGACAGGTCTTGGGGCAGAGGGTACCTGGTGTAGGTTTGGGGTTCCTAATGTCTTTTTACTTTAAAGTATGAAATTCCCAGTGGTTACCTCTTTGATACAGCATTTTCTAAATAAATAAATGAATTATGCAAATTAGGCCTTCATTTACATGATTGGTATCTGGCAACATTCCACTATCTTATTCTCAATGCATATGTCACAAGTGTATGGTAGTCCTATCATCGAATGTAGGGGATTGAAAGAATTTCCTTTATATGTAATTATTCAAATTAGATCCCTGTTTGTGTAATTGTTATATACTTACATTTTGTAATATGTCAACCATCACTTAAGCTACTTACGTACCAAAAACCATGATGGCACAACCGAAAACATAACAGTTAACATTACCTTCTTCTAGATGGTAATAAAAATACACATAGAAGTAACAATTGAAGAAGGTATAATGTATATGAAAGCACTGAACTCAAGTTGTGTATTATTTCCTTCAGGTATGTCTCTCATACAAAGCACTGACTGGAAAGGACCTGACAGTTGCAGAAATTAGAAGCATCAGCAGTGTTAGTTATTCCAGAGATGAGGAGCTGACTTTCAGTTTTCAAGAATTTTGCTGCATAGTTGATGAATTCAGAGCAATGGTAGGTTCATCAAGATGTTTAGTTATTGATTTAAGTTACATACTTTTAGGACTGTAGTACAGTAACAGTTACAACCAGAAAGGTAACATTTGCAAAGCATAGGTCTGCTCTGTTAATTCTTACTCATTGCCAAACACATATATGGTTGGACAGGAGTCTAAATCCCTCCTGCTATAAAATTGCAACATTATGTACCCCAACACCAGTTACCATGGCGCCAGCCATCTGGATTGAGGTCATTGACCTTTTTGGTTTGGAGAAGAAGAGGAAACTGAGAAAAAACAAGATGTTTTCCTTCGGTAAACATAATAAAGAATGTCAGAACATTACAGCCATTTCTTTTAAGATCAGCAGAGTTGTCTTACTACTGTAGGTTAACACTTGAAAACATTTCTCATGTCGATAACAGATACACTGTAGTTCAAACAGGACACTCACGTGTAACCTGGATGACTCTTACATGCAACAAGTTACATGCAATGAGTTTGTACAAAATGTATGGCAATTAGTGGTATTGTTTCTTTTGACTCATGCAAAATAAGGACATTTGAGGTAGAGTCATTGCGGGTCACCGCGTGGTTTTATCTCCATGTTTGTAATACTTTTGAATTATTTAGAAGGAAAGAATACCTCAGTACCAAAAGTTCTAAATGTTTCATAAATTTGAAAATGAACAATTGAATATATTTGAATTCATTTACTGGTACTACATGTATCAATCATTATAACTCTTCTTTTTCTTTTTAGACACATTACAGCATAGGGGACTTCTTCTACTCCATTTACAGCTCGCTATTTACACTATTTGGTGAGTAAAGACTACATACCCAATACACATCTCTCCATACCCACTACACATCTCTCCATACCCACTACACATCTCTCCATACCCAAGTGCTACACATCTCTCCATATCCACTACACATCTCTCCATACCCACTACACACCTTTCCACACCCACTATACACTTCTCCATACCCACTTCAATTCTCTCCACACCCACTACACACTTCTCCATACCCACTGCACACCTTTCCACACCCACTACACACTTCTCCACACCCACTTCAATCCTCTCCACACCCACTACACATCTCTCCATAGTCCATACCCACTACACACACTCCCATACCCACTACCCACTTCTCCAATTACCCACAGCACATACCTCCATACCAACCACACACTTCTCCATGCCCACTACACACTTCCATACCATCTACACACTTCTCCATACTCATATACACTTCTCCATATCCACTACATACACCTCCATACCCACTACAGACCTCAGTGGTATGGAGAGGTGTGTAGTGGGTAATCCTATTGAGATTTATGTTCATTATTTTATTAGAAAAATGAGATACTGCAGTAATACTTGTTTAGTATCTATTACTAAATATAGTTAAAACTTTTTTTCTAGAACCTTTTTTTTTAATGTTCGTTCAAAAAGTTTATGTTTGCTGTTGCGTTTGTATGTGTGCACATATATATGTATGTGGTGTAGCACCAAAATGCTTCAGATAGATTGTCATGGAACTCTTGTTTTAACTAACTTACAGGAGAGTGTAGCCTCAGTTAACCTTAAATTGTATTTTTCTGTATTAAAGACTCAATTTACACCAATCTTGTCTTCCATGTCTTCCTGTTACATGTACATGTCAAAGTTATAGACTACCTTTGCCACTTGCATGTACATTTGTATGCTGTACATGTTATTTTTTTCCTTCTAATCCTGCTGATACAAAAATAGTGGCCTTTGAAAACAGTTTTGTTGAAAGTCACCACTTTTTGGAGGGGGAACCTTTATGCATCATCAATCAGCTGTTCCTCCCCAAATTCTTTACCTACAGACAGAAAGTGCTCACAATACAGACTTGTTCAACTCAAAAAGCACTACAAAACTAGAGTTCCACAATCTCATACCTTTGCCAAATGATGTTACCCTTAGGCCTTGACGAATGTTGACAATTCGCATTAATTATCCAAATTAGGCATTCATTTGCATAAACACTACCTGCCAATGTTCTTCTTCTTCACAATTACACATGCCACACGTTTGAATAATCATATCATGAAAGGTAGCAGATTTATAGCATTTCCGCATTAATTATGCTAATTAGCTGCTGATTCTTTAAGGTACCCACATACCAAAAATCATGATGATCCGTCATTCGGTTCTTGAGGTAACTTCCTTCGAATATTTTTCAACGAATGCTTCTGCAGTTCCAGAACAAGCCGCTAGGGAGTCCAAACCCATGTCACTTCTTCCCCCGCCAGAGCTACCTACCATCCAAATTTAGTGACCCTACCATGTCCAGATCACGAGATATCAAAACCGGAAGTTCAGCTGCAGTACCATAACAAGCCGCCAGGGGGTCCAAAATCTAATTCCAGGTCTCATCAAGACCTACCCACCTACCAAATATAAAGACAATCCATCTTAGCCTTCTTGAGTTATCGTGTTGACACACACACACACACACACACACACACACACACACACGAACGCCAACGAAAACATAACCTTCTTGGTGAAGGTAATGACACAATACCCTCCTCCCACATTTTGTTCCATTAGTGGATGTCAAAGTTGAAAGGTTCGTAGGGACATCAGACCATGTGGTATCTAGTGGAGAATGTTGTGTAATAAAGGTGAACTGACATTATTTACAGCATGTTAATGATATTGATTTTTTTTGTCAGGCTGGATGAAGAATAGAAAAGCAGAGCAGGTTATTATGGAAGACTTAACAATAAGACGGGACGTCTTCTTGGGAGGAAGTTGTGCAAACACAACATGGAGAGAGCAGATTGCCATTCCATTGTTAAGGTACCATTCTATCCTTCACTCTTATACAACAGGTATTCTTTAATGATGAAGGTTTCTTCCATTTTGTAAAATGGGTTCAACTCCATTGTTTTTCAGTCAAATCATCTAAAATTTGGAATGGGGATGAAATTATTTAAACCAGGGTAATTACTTCAGGACAGATTTCATTTTTTTATACCTGCCTGCCTGCCATATTTTTTTATACAGGCCTTTGAAATGATTTTAATGACGTTTTCTTGCCATTTTCAGACCAGAAATCTAAATGTTGGGTTACTCCATGTGCTCTGGTATAGAAACCCATTGACCTGTAGCCTCCTTCGCAGTCTTGTTGGGCGTCGGCGTTATTTTTTTCTGTGAGCAACGCGAGTGAGCGCGAATCCTTCTCTCCTGGCAAAAACTCCCTCGGCAGCAAATCGTCCCTCACGGCCGCATATTACTCGCGTCGCTCAGAAAAAAATAACGCCGACGCCCAACAAGACTGCGAAGGAGGCTATTGACCTGGTACATATTTGAAATGGGGATGCTCAGCCCACAGAACTTCATCAATACTTTTCGCATACATGAACTTCTTATTCTTGGAATCATAAAATATTTTTTCAGACAAAAGATATTAACATGACCTCGTACCTTTTCCAAATGATGTTATCCTTTATTAATAAGGATTATGTATTATAGCGGTGTCTTGTTAATTATATAATTAATTAATAAGATCCTCTTTTTCGTGAATCATATCAGTTGATGATTTTTGTATATAAACCAAGTACACAAAAACTAGGAATGCCTTAGTTGAAGGCATGATTATTTGATATTTGCATTAATTAGAGCAGTTGATAATTTTCTATAATTATATAAACCTACATGTAGTACAAACACTCAAGTTTCTGAACACCTCAATTCTCACTTAACTCAGGTACTTGAAGTCATCACTACATGTATTTCTTGTTCTTTTTTGGGAATATACTAGATACATGACGCAATTACATTATAGTAATTGATATGTCTACCATTTTATTAGTCATTTTGTACATGATACCAAGGACATTATACACATGTGTATAATGTCCTTGATGATACACATCATTGTGTACACTGTACAGTCATTTTGGATAAACTAGTTATGATTATTCACTTTCAGATGTTTCTTTTCAATTTTGTGATAAAAATGTATATTTGGGGATCCTGTGCCAATTGTATGAATCCAAATAAAATGTCCTCGACTTTGGTATGGCATATCTTTTGCACTTGAGCGATTCCTGTAAGAGATGACTTCAAAGAGTCCATTTTACATGTGGGTGTTTTTGATGTTGTTGCATAGGGGGTGCAAATTCAAAAAGTTCCAGTTTCGAGTAGGGTGATGTTGAGATGAAGAAGTGAAATTTGCTGTATTTGTTTGCAAATGTTGTCTTTCAAGTTAAGCCTTGATTTCTAATTTTTCCAGGAAACATGGCATAACATATTTCAACCCACAGCTTGCAGTGTGGAATCTGCGTTATCTGCCACTGGAGAATGAAGCCAAGGCCAACTGCACAGTTTTCCTTGCTGTCATCACAGGAGAGACAAGAGGTCTGGCCTCCATGGTAGAGGTACTGTATATGGCCATAAAGATGTATGTATGTATGTATGTATGTATGTATGATATACACTTAATAATAATAATTGGTTTGCATGGGTTGTTTGGGAGGCAATCCAGATCCGCCGACAACGCAGTACAATACAGGTCATGTACGGGGACAGGGGTTGTCACTATCTGAAGCCTGTATATGACTGTCTCTTGTCACGTGATAATCACATCAAGTCACGTGACAAGACGAGACCCGGGTTGAAGAAGAATAGAGTGGGTCTCAAAATCTCATTGAGTAGCTAACTTTTTGTCGTGTGATTTCATTGTTAAAAAATATCCGTCAAGAGAGATACACACACACATAGGTCAGGGTCAGGGAGTACCAATAGCATCCTGCTTCATAATTATATCATTGGTACTGAATATTAATTGCATTCTATGGAAATTTGTTACATTTGCCAAGAAGATCACCACAATTGAATATTTTGTTGTATCAAGGAGCTCCATGTGGAAGAAGCATTTGTGCCAAAGTCAAACACTTGTACACCATAGACCAACAAGTGAAATAGTAGTAGGTTTCAGAATACGAGAAATAAGAAGACTAACTTGAATGTGGTAAAATCTGTTTCAGATTGCATTCTTTATTGGTCAGGATCGAGACCTTGTTCTCTCCCTGGAAGACATCCAAGATGGAACTGTGATCAACGGACACGAGGTAACTTCTCTGTCTCATAAATTTTAGCTTGTGAAACTACTAAGACAAAGTGTGTTTCTATCTAAAAGATACACTTCATGCCAAAAATATGAGACTACAAAATATGCATTTTTGCCTCACACAATTCCATTTTTACTTTCAGTTGAGAGTCAAGCTTAAGCTACAGGTACATGTTAACTGATCTGGGAAAATACTCATTAGAGCACCATTCATCAAGGAAAACTTTTACGTAAAAGGTTTTGTTTCTTGAATAGCATTTACTAGTTTGCCTCTGATACATGTAGTTATTACCTCCGCTAGAAGGTTACACATTTGGTCATCAGTAGATTTTGGTTCCCCTAGCAGTGGAACTTCCTGTTCGATATCTTGTGATCTGGACATGCTACATGTACACATGTAGGGTCATAAATTTTGGATGGTAGATAACCTGGATCTGGAAGATGATTCTAGACCCTTTTGGTATGTACAGGTACATGTAGTTAATATAATAATGTGATGTTCAAAATAAAAAGTAGATCACAAATCGGCCCAGTTGATGGTCAGGGAAACAAACGTTATCAATTTGTCTTGTGAATCATTGTCACCGTGTTGAGCTGGAAGTGGATTCATCTGCACATAAATTAAATCAAATCAAATATATAAGCTTTCTAAGTACTGTTTGAAAGG
>NW_017803313.1:263284-267189 GCF_001625305.1 Branchiostoma belcheri | reverse complement strand
ACCTGCCTGCCTGCCATATTTTTTTATAACAGGCCTTTGAAATGATTTTAATGACGTTTTCTTGCCATTTTCAGACCAGAAATCTAAATGTTGGGTTACTCCATGTGCTCTGGTATAGAAACCCATTGACCTGTAGCCTCCTTCGCAGTCTTGTTGGGCGTCGGCGTTATTTTTTTCTTTGAGCAACGCGAGTGAGCGCGAATCCTTCTCTCCGCGGCAAAAACTCCCTCGGCAGCAAATCGTCCCTCACGGCCGCATATTACTTGCGTCGCTCAGAAAAAAATAACGCCGACGCCCAACAAGACTGCGAAGGAGGCTATTGACCTGGTACATATTTGAAATGGGGATGCTCAGCCCACAGAACTTCATCAATACTTTTCGCATACATGAACTTCTTATTCTTGGAATCATAAATTATTTTTTCAGACAAAAGATATTAACACGACCTCGTACCTTTTCCAAATAATGTTATCCTTTATTAATAAGGATTATGTATTATAGCGGTGTCTTGTTAATTATATAATTAATTAATAAGATCCTCTTTTTCGTGAATCATATCAGTTGATGATTTTTGTATATAAACCAAGTACACAAAAACTAGGAATGCCTTAGTTGAAGGCATGATTATTACTCCGTGAAGGAGGTCAGGACCTCCGGATGGAGTGTTGTGATCGGCTGATTTTCATGTTCGCAGTCAAAACACTGGGTTCTCTTTGTGTAATCGGCACGCAATTTTATACGCCGTCTGCGGGCATGCCCGTAATTGATGCACGAATGTGTATTTTTACCGTTGCTGCTTTCGCGGTCAATGTAATATTGCAGACGCACCCCTACAATTACGAGGCGAATTGGAATGGTCCAGAAAAACGCGTTGTTTGGAATAGCAGTGGGGGGGTGAACTTCATGCAGATACGGGGAGGTTCCGATAAGTGGTTCCAGATGTTTTTGCCCATACTTAAGAGATGGCAAGTTTTTTGGAAGATGTTCGCAGCCAAAACGCATTCTTCCGTATGTCGCATTTCTGTGTAATTTCGCATGTGGTGTGGCATTATGTCCGGGATGATGCACGTCTTTTTATTTTACCGTAGCTGTTTTGATATTGAAGTAAGTGCATATTTTAGAAACATCCCTACTTTTACAATCCTGTGGAATAGGCCGTAGGTTTAGGCAGTTGTCTGGTAGCAGAGGTACTCTAAGCAGATATCCTGGTTATCTGGCCGGCGGTAGTAACACTCGCGGTGCTTACCGCAACTGTTGCTGGAATTTGGCCTGTTCCAGGCGCGCTTAATTAGGTACAGGCACAGTAAGACGGTGGGGCTGTCTTTGTTACTAGACACGACCATGATAGTCCGATCTTTATGTGAATGCAATGATTGTGTGTGTGTGTGTGTAATTTAAAATGAACTTCGAACTTGAAGCACAGTATCTTTACACGCCCTAGGAGCAGTAATGGATTTAGCTCTTTGTATGTTTTATGCTTGTGACGCGCCTCATTGTATTAACCGATGCCTAATTATAATGTCTGCACAGTAGGTCTGGCGTTGACGCTTGGGATTTTGTTGAAATATATAAAACTTCACGGAGGATTGTTGCCTATGGCTTCTTGTTTGATATTTGCATTAATTAGAGCAGTTGATAATTTTCTATAATTATATAAACCTACATGTAGTACAAATACTCAAGTTTCTGAACACCTCAATTCTCACTTGATAACTCAGGTACTTGAAGTCATCACTACATGTATTTCTTGTTCTTTTTTGGGAATATACTAGAGACATGATGCAATTATAGTAATTGATATGTCTACCATTTTATTAGTCATTTTGTACATGATACCAAGGACATTATACACATGTGTATAATGTCCTTGATGATACACATCATTGTGTACACTGTACAGTCATTTTGGATAAACTAGTTATGATTATTCACTTTCAGATGTTTCTTTTCAATTTTGTGATAAAAATGTATATTTGGGGATCCTGTGCCAATTGTATGAATCCAAATAAAATGTCCTCGACTTTGGTATGGCATATCTTTTGCACTTGAGCGATTCCTGTAAGAGATGACTTCGAAGAGTCCATTTTACATGTGGGTGTTTTTGATGTTGTTGCATAGGGGGTGCAAATTCAAAAAGTTCCAGTTTCGAGTAGGGTGATGTTGAGATGAAGTGAAATTTGCTGTATTTGTTTGCAAATGTTGTCTTTCAAGTTAAGCCTTGATTTTTAATTTTTCCAGGAAACATGGCATAACATATTTCAACCCACAGCTTGCAGTGTGGAATCTGCGTTATCTGCCACTGGAGAATGAAGCCAAGGCCAACTGCACAGTTTTTCTTGCTGTCATCACAGGACAGACAAGAGGTCTGGCCTCCATGGTAGAGGTACTGTATATGGCCATAAAGATGTATGTATGGGTTGTTTGGGAGGCAATCCGGAGGCAATCCAGATCTGCCGACATGTACCTTTAAGAACAGGGACAGGGGGTGTCACTATCTGAAGCCTGTATATGACTGTCTCTTGTCACGTGATAATCGCATCAAGTCACATGACAAGACGAGACCCGGGTCGAAGAAGAATAGAGTGGGTCTCAAAATCTCATGGAGTAGCTAACTCAGTCACTGACGAAAGCTAGTGGATACTAGCTGAAATGTCTGACCGTTTCCAAATTCATATCCAGTTGCTTGAGTAACTGCTTTTTGGCGTATCGTATTACCTGGTTGTCTAACCTTCATCGAGTAGCTTTTTGTTGTGTGATTTGTTAAAAAATATCCGTCAAGAGAGATACACACACACATATAGGTCAGGGTCAGAGAGTACCAATGGCATTAATCTGCTTCATTATTATATCATTGGTACTGAATATTAATTGCATTCTGTCGAAATTTGTTACATTTGCCAAGAAGATCACTACAATTGAATATTTTGTTGTATCAAGGAGCTCCGTGTGGAAGAAGCATTTGTCCCAAAGTCAAGCACTTGTACACCATAGACCAACAAGTGAAATAGTAGTCTAAGTTTCAGAATAACTTGAATGTGGTAAAATCTGTTTCAGATTGCATTCTTTATTGGTCAGGATCGAGACCTTGTTCTCTCCCTGGAAGACATCCAAGATGGAACTGTGATCAACGGACACGAGGTAACTTTGTCAGTCTCATAAATTGTAGCTTGTGAAACTACTGCGACAAAGTGTGTTTCTATCTAAAAGATACACTTCATGCCAAAAATATGAGACTACAAAATATTATGCATTTTTGCCTCACACAATTCCGTTTTTACTTTCAGTTGAGAGTTCAGGTACATGTTAACTGATCTAGGAAAATACTCATTAGAGCACCATTCATCAAGGAAAACTTTTACGTAAAAGGTTTTGTTTCTTGAATAGCATTTACTAGTTTGCCTCTGATACGTGTAGTTATTACCTCCGCTAGAAGGTTACACATTTGGTCATCAGTAGATTTTGGTTCCCCTAGCAGTGGAGCTTCCTGTTCGATATCTTGTGATCTGGACATGCTACATGTACACATGTAGGGTCATAAATTTTGGATGGTAGATAACCTGGATCTGGAAGATGATTCTAGACCCTTTTGGTATGTACTGGTACATGTAGTTAATATAATAATGTGATGTTCAAAATAAAAAGTAGATCACAAATCGGCCCAGTTGATGGTCAGGGAAACAAACGTTATCAATTTGTCTTGTGAATCATTGTCACCGTGTTGAGCTGGAAGTGGATTCATCTGCACATAAATTAAATCAAATCAAATATATAAGCTTTCTAAGTACTGTTTGAAAGGTTATATATTTGATTTGATTTGATTCTGAATGCTTGGGGCTCCTAAGTTTGCAACTTTGTGAGTATTACTGATGTTGCATTAAATTTAGCATTAGATAATAATTATCTCA
>NW_017803313.1:251829-263264 GCF_001625305.1 Branchiostoma belcheri | reverse complement strand
GGTTAACTTTGCTTTGCTCACAACAGCTTGGGCATTAATCCTCAATCAATAAGTAACTTAAAGTTATTTGGATTCATCAAGAAACAACTACTATTCTTGATGAGAATGTGTATGATTTTATTGCTATGCAGATTATCAATTATTCTTAATAAAAGTTATTTTACAATAAATGTATTCACTCCTTTTAGTGAATTTACAAAATGTATAATCATTCAACCTTTTATTGTCTTTTGAAAAAAGATCATGTTCTGAAAGGATTAAAATGGCAACCCAGACTGCTGCTGCACAAGTGGAGCATGTGGAAATTGCATTATTGGGGTGGGAATTAATGTCATACTTGTGACACATGAGATAGCTGAGCTTAATGTGAACATTACTAGCCAAGTATCACATACATGTGTACATGTACGTAAGTAGGGTGGAGAAAACCATCAATGGAAATAAGCTTCTTAATTATTATAATAGACTAACACACGTACAATCTGACACCAAACAAAAGTTCCTCTTGGAAGTATGAGGTCTCCATAAGATGGTTTTAAGATGATTGTGTATCATTTTCTGATGAGAAGAGAAAATGGAACAAAAGATTGCAAACACTGCTGTATTGCATGAAGATAGTTAAGTTTTATGCATGAAGATAGTTAAGTTTTATGCAAGTTTAAGTTAGTTAAGGTTAAGTTAGCCTATTTACAGTACAGTTTTAGGATGCTGATTGTTGTTGCACCGTCATGTTTAGATATCTCAGGCCACACCAATTTAATTTCTTGTTTAACGGATTTTTCTAGAAAAATGATGGAGCGGGCGGGCGAAAAAATTTTAAAAAAATAAAAACAGGCCTAGGCATCCTATTATGGCCCAAAATGGTACAATAGGAGCCATGAAGTCAACACACCAGGCTGGTTCAAAATTTAAACAAAGAATTTTAAACTTTGAATGATACCACAGCATTGAAAGATGGAATAACTGTAACAACTAGGAAGAAAAGGACTGTTTTCAACTGTTCAGGGCAAAAGATGAGCATTTTGCAGTTGATTCTGAATTTTTATTTTTATTTGCAAATCAGAAAAAAATGAAGTGGGCGAAACCGTTAACCAAGAAATTAAATTGGTGTGGCCTCATGTAGGAATTTACATGATGTACATGTAACTAATGTCAAGAGTCATGTACTAAATGCAGTGGTTTCATGTAGAACTACTGTCACACAAACGTTATTATCACTATACTCAAACTCAATTTTAGAAAGTCAAAAAAGCTGATCATTAATCAATCATTAACCAACCTGACATTGTTTTGTGTTCTGCAGTTCTCACAAAGTTCATTTCATATCCTCTACATGACCTACTATTGCTTCATTGCATTTTCTTAATGTACCTGCAGTACATATAACATTACATGTAGATTGTCTGATAACATTGAAATAATTCAGTCTGTAATATCAAACTAGAGTTCGACAATCTCATACCTCCATGACATGTTTAGTGCTTTCGTAAAGTTTATGCATAGTGATGATCACATAAATGGCTTACATTTACAATCCTGCTCATTAGCAAAATTTTTATACAAATTATTCACATAGCCCCTACCTAGTAACATACAACACACTGGTGAAATCCTTACCATTTAACATGGACAATGTATGATATTGTTGGTTATATGCAAGTATGACCTCTGACATACCTTTGCCAACTCATGTTTGCCATCCAAGCTGACGAATTATACATTTTTTTACTGCCAATATGCAAATTATAAGAGCCCATTTGCATATATTATATCATTTGATCATATTCTCCGCCCAATGACAGGGTTATCTTAAGAAATAAGGCTATTCTAGCGTTTCCTCATAAATTATGCAAATGAGGCCCTGATTTGAATAAATTATGTTTAGTGATGTTCGCCTTAATTGAACTTCCAAGTATGGCAAGTATTAAATTCACAGCAGTTACCACCATAAAATTGTACCAATTTGCCATTAATTATGCAAATTAGGTCTTCATTTACATAATCAATATCTACCAATGATCTTGTTGTTCTCAGTTACATATTTCTTAAGTGTTTCATAGCCCTAATATGGAATACAGCAGATTTATAGAATTTCCTCATTAATTATGAAAATTAGATCCTGATTTGCATAATTGTATTTTAATCATGTCAAGCATCATTTCAGCTACCTACATACCAAAAATCATGACGATCCATCAAACAGTTGTTCAGTTATCCTCTCTCGAATATTTTTAAAGAAACCAACCTGCAGTTCCAGAACAAGCCGCTAGGGGGCCCAAACTCATGTGACTTTTTCCCAAGCACGAGAGCTACCTATTATCCAAATTTCATGACCCTAGCATGTCCAGATCGCGAGATATCAAAACCGGAAGTTGCAAGTATGAAACCAATCCATCCAGGCGTTCTTGAGTTATCTTGTTGACCAACAGACAGACAGACGGACAGATAAACGCAACTGAAAATATAACCTCCATGACACATTTCATGGAGGTAAATATAGTTCATGTACATTGAACATTCCATATACCAATATCATCATATCTTAACACTGAGAGATGTCACTCTTTTTCTAAGAGCATCCATTAGACTTTGTGAGTTACTTTCATTACTTTGGTCAATGCAAAATACTACTTGAATACAGTTTTCTTCAGACACAACCACCAGAAAGAATTTACCAATGTTTTGTTGGTTATGTACTATGAAGACTATGAAAAAGCTAGTATCTAGCTTTGATAAACATTTGATACGCGGAGCGAACTCCCTTCTTGAGGTGGGAATCCAGCCCTCCATGCGGTTTAGAAGGCTCCATTAGAAGTACTGCATGTTGGAACTAGTCAGATCGTAGTAATGACGTAACTGACGACAGTAGCGCGGTAGAAAGTTCAGAAAGTTCAGATGTGCTGGAAGACGTCAGCCTGCACTACCGATTCTTGGGATGACAATATACAAGAGATGACCTCTGGGTCAATTGAGGACAGGGTCGTGTTCCGTGCATCTAATTTATTTATTTGATCTGGCACCCAAATAGCTACATTTATCAACCTGATGAAATACTCATGGCTAATATACATGTGAGATGCATTTCAGATATCTGACATTGTACTTTGCTTATCTGGGCAAAATATATTTTGCACGTAACTTCCTCAGTTGATATTCACGACACTGCATATATGTCCTGGAAAATAAGAAAGGAATGACATAAAGGACCACTCCTGAGTATATAAAACATGTCCTTTTTTCTTACTTTTAGGTAGACTTTTTGTTTTCAACTTTACAAATGTAGCTCAGCCCAATTTCATGTACACATGTACGAGGGAAATGGGCCAAGTTTCAAGGCATAGAAAGAGTTACTAAATGAATGTATCACAGTACTTATATCATACCCGGGCCGCGATAACGTTCGATAACGGGTTCCATCAAACGATTCGAACGCGTTTCGCCTTACCTGCGTGTGCCCCTTTCGAAAATTCGAATACAGAATCCGGACGTTGGAATTGATGTTGTTGCATTTTAGGGTTTAGTGGCACCAACTTTTGGCTCATCGTGCATTGAAAGGCATGTTTTCTTGGGTGGGTATGACATAAATAAAATACAACACGGTGTATTCCGCATCGCCCTCAGTCCCGGCCCTCCTGCGAGTCGGGCGATCCGACCCGCGGTCGGGCCGATACCTCGGGTGATACAGAATACCCCGTGTTGTATTCTATATATATATAACCTAGGCCTGGACTAGATGTAATAGCTGTTTGTGCCCACTCCACAGTATATTGGCTACCAAGATTTGAGGTAAAAACATTGACAATCATGAATGATGTTTTCCAAACTAGTAGAAAACTTCCATTTGTTTCTCATGATAATTACTGAATTCCTGCATACATTCCAGCAAATACATGCAGAACTGGTAAAATGATATTAAACTGTTTTAGAAATGTGGGTGTCCTTTGTGGTATGGTGGATGGTGGAAACAGTAATGTAATAGCTTGATTACTCTTGAGACTATCATTTTTGTTACTGTACATCCACTAGCAATAGTAGTACTTACCCTATATCGGTATCTCCTGTCCCCAAAAATCTTACATCTCAGACAGATTTCCGTGACCTTGCATTTCCCCTTTTTCAGTAGGATATAGACTAAAGCCAGAAGGAGGATAGTCAGCACCACCACCACTCCGATGACAATTGTCAGCGGCGACCTGCCAGCGTACCGCACAGCACACTCCTGACCTGGAGGGGGAAGTTGCAGGGGTGCCAGAGTATACAGTGCAATTTTATGGTATACAGTGCAAGTTTAATAGTATACAGTGCAATTTTACGGAATACAGTGCAATCGTATTAGTATACAGTGCAATTTTACGGAATACAGTGCAATTTTACTAATGACGTAACCTGGGCCTGGCTTTCCAGGGACGCCGCTGACGGAGCGTGCTCACATCTTTCTGTGTTTTTCGAGCGAACTTGGACCTTTCTCATAGATAGACCTTTAGTCAAATCACTACATCAGGGCATGTTACTACACAGGGATCATTTCGAATTCGCTCGAAAAAGACAGAAGTATTTGAGTCAGCGGCATCCGCCATCTTGAAACTGAGAAAGTAGGGAAAGCCGGGTCCGAGTCACGTGATTCAACGTCATTCGTAAAATTGCACTGTATTCTGAAAAATTGCACTGTATTCTGTAAAATTGCACTGTATACTAGTAAAATTGCACTGTATACTCTGGCACCCCTGATGAACATCCTAGAAGATTGAAGTATTTTATCCTTACTATTATACAGTCATAGTCTGTACATTTTAGGGCCAGTAATCTCCTATTCTCCATTTTGCATTTTAGGCACCTCAAGCCACTCCACATCCCTCAACCAATTGAACTTCAGGCATTTCCTGAGACAAAGGTTGAATATACATGTACATTGTGTATGACCTGATAGCCATATCAAGATATTTTGTTTTCACAACATTGGCCTCTGTTAAGGTATGGGGACAAATGAGATTGACACGGGTCCATTAAAGCACTTTAGCCAATTGACACAGGCTCTATAGAGGCCGATGTTGTGGGAAATATCAGAACAGTTACTATTGCACAGTTGACAGGACACTCAGTATCAAAATGCCTGTCTAGAGCCTGCTGTGGCTAGACTGTATTTGTTGGCTGAAGTTATGTACTAGTCTTACCTATAGTTCCATCAGGACAGGTGCAGTTGTAGCCACTGGTGGTGACGTTACAGATGCCTGGCCCACACGGGTGTTTGTGGCATGGTGTTGTCTCCTCACTACAGTCTTGTCCTGTCCAGCCATCCACACACAGACAGGAGAACCCACCAGGGTAGTTCACACAGGCCCGCGTGCTGTTGGTCATGCACTTCTGCACACTGCATTCGTCAATATCCTTGCTGCAATTCACACCCTCATATCCTTGTGCACAGAGGCAAGTCCTACTCTCGATTCCAGGAAATGAAGCCTCATCCTCCGTGCATGTGGCACCATTATGGCAGGGAAACTTGTAACAGCTACTTTCTACAGAGCAGTTTCTTCCTGTATATATGATGACAAGAATCAGTTGTATCAAAGTTACATGAACCTGCATTTGTATTAACCAACGGTATTGTTTAACATCATTTTGTTTCTCCTAGGCAATAACAAGAAGTGTATTGTTGGTAAAACTTGTACAGCTTCTTGCTGCTACCAGACTGAGTATAATTGCTGATGTACAATGTAGATGGCTCATGTTAGTAAAGGACTAGGTCATGATATTAATTAGAATTTACAAAATGACATTGTATCTAAAATGCACAATGATCTTGTGTGCCATGAGACTTGCATACTTAATTCTTCCAAACATCTCAAAATACAAAATAAGAAATAAATAATAGTAGTTGTGTGTGTCAGTACTAAGTGGATGCTATATATCTGAAACATCTGACTCTTCCATCAATAGACCCATTCGACTTTCACGGACGGCATAAACTGCTTACGTCACAGGGGGGACATTTTGAAAGAACGTCGTTCTAGAACGCTGAAGTTGAACGCGGCTTGCGCTCGCGATGTCCCCCCTGGCAGATCATTTTTTTACTAAAATGTAGGTAAGTGTCTTTTTCTCGGTAATATATGCAGAAATGACCGGAAAACAAGCACCAACTTTGTATGGTGGCAATCCGTACAACAATTTAATGTTATTTTGTTCTGTGACGTATGCAGTTTATGCGATCCGTGAAAGTTGAATGGGTCAGTATTTATCCAGTACCTTTATATGCAGGAGTACAAGCACAGGTGTAGTCATTGGGTTTGTCGATACACTCTCCGTGGATACATGGCTCTCCTGCACAGTCATCAATATCACTGCAGGTCAGAGGATATCTGGTCTCCTCCTGGTGCCCGGGCGCACAGTCACACACTCCCAGCCAACATACCTGGGCTGGCGACGGACATGCTGGGTCACATGACTCGCTTTCTGTACATCCTGTAAAGGCTACGTGTCTAAGAATGAGAAATTTTAAGTTTCAGTTATATGATATTCAATGTTTAACAATAAACTGTTTAAGGCACACCTTGGCAATGTATATGTACCATTTGCTCTGAGTTGCGATCATGTACATTGTAATGTCAACGTTTTGCACTTTCTGCACACCAAACTAATACCATGGAGCTCGAGGTGGAGTGAGCAAATACCCAGCATTTTCTCTATTTAATATTATACCTTGAATGTCCAGGGATTTGGTATGGGGGCAGCTTGGAAATAAATGTAGGATCTGTCGTTATTTTATTCACTATATGATTTTTTTTACCTTCGCCAAGAAGGTTATGTTTTCATAGGTGTTCGTGGGTGTGTCTGTCTGTGTGTCTGTAAACATGATACTTAAGAAGGCTTAAATGGACTGACTTGATATTTGGTAGGTGTGTAGGTCTTGATGAGACCTCAAAATGATTAGATTTTTGGCCCCCCAGAGGCTTCTTATGGTACTGCAGCTGAACCTAGACATGCTAGGGTCACGAAATTTGAATGATACGTGGCTCTTGTTATGGGGAAGAAGTGACGTAGGTTTGGGCCCTCTAGTGGCTTGCTCTGGAACTGCAGGGGTGGCTGTTTAATGATATTCAACAGGATACTAGTAAGTCAAGAACCGGTTGTCAGATCATCGTGATTTTTGGTGTGTAGTTAGCTTAAGTGGTGCTTGACATGATTATGTAACAATTGTGCAAATATGAATGTAATTTGCATAATTTATTAGGAAATTCTATGAATCAGCTGCATGCTATGACTTTCCAAACTTGTGGCATATGTGAGAACGAGAGAATCACAGGCAGATATTGGTAATGTAAATGAAGACTTAATTTGCATAATTAATGAGAAATTGTTATAGTTCAACAATGGTAAGTGCCTGGAATTTCATACTTGGGGTATTTGAAAGTTAAGTGAATGTGAACATCATTGAACATAACTTATTCAAATAAGGACCTCATTTACATAATTTGCTAGATTGTTATTCTTCGGTAAGATAAGACTTGTCTTTTGGTGGAGAATATAATCAACTTATATAATTCATGCAAATAAGGATCCCATTGCATAATCAGGGGGAGTAATCTGTAATTTGTCAGTCATAAAGATTAACATCATTTGGTGAAGGTTTGTGGTCATTTTCAATTTGATATTTACTTCATATGAAATATTTTGTGACATTTGGCATGCTGGTTTGTCTTGAAACAATGAAGGTAAGATATTATGTTGGCCTCCTGGCGGCTTCCCTCAGTACTGCACCAGGACTCTCTAGTTTTTGTTAACTTTTGTCCTGGACATTCTGACAGATAGCCTTTTATGTCAGGGAAATGTGGGTTTGTGTCCCCTAGAGGGTAAGAAAGGAATGATGGAGATACACACAATTAGATGGAAATTAGGACTTAATTTGAATGATTAATGAGGAAATGCTATTATTATAATCATGCCATTGTTTTACATAATAGGACATAATAAGTAATGTAATCTATATAATAGCAGGTAGAACATGAGTGGATAAATTATACCAATCATTTGTATAATGGCCAAATTTTCTTAATCAATATACAAATGCCATGGCTCAGTAGTGGTCATTTATGGGAATTTGATACTTGTGACGTGTTAGTTAAAGGTCAACACCACTATACATGTACATAGATTATGTGCATGTGGAGTCAACAGTCATATAATTAGATGTAATGCAGGTCATTTGGTTTTGATACCAGGAAACAAGAGCCCAAAAATAACCAAATAATCCCAAACTCGAAAGTGACCCTTGCCCAAGTGTAAATGAAAATCTGTCAAAATATTAATTAATTAATTATCTGTCAAAATATCAAAATATTAATTAAGTGTATACCATGCCAAATCCAGTCATGTATTGTTTCAATACCAGAGCACTGAAGCCAAATGTATTATACATTTTGGTCTGAAATTAATATGGCCCCAAAAAACTGAATAGAACAATGTCAATCTTTTTTTAAAAATTCTAGAGGTACTTTCCTATTCTACCTCCAGGCTGAGTGTTGGGTCATTTGACCCCAAAATGACTAAATGGCAACAGGACCAAAAGAAGAGATGTCAGAAAAAACAATATTTCCTTGCCATATAGATGGATGGTATGTGATGAAATATATTACTAGGAAGGCAACATTTGCGAGCATATGAAAAGAAATTAATTATGCAAATTAGCACCTGATTTGCATAATTGTCATATGATTATGTCAAGCATCACTTCAGCTACCTACATACCAAAAATCACATCAATCCGTCAACCGGTTCTTGAGTTACCACCCTTAAAAATTTTTTCAACAAATGATCCTGCAGTTCCAGAACAAGCTGCTACCCAACGTCACTTCTTCCCTACCCCAAGAGCTATCTACCAACCAAAATTCGTGACCCTAGCACGTCCAGATCGTGAGATATCAAAAGCCGGAAGTTCTGCTGCAGTACCAACAAAAGCCGCCAGGGGTCCAAAATCTAATCATTTCTAGGTCTCATCAAGACCCTCACCTACCAAGTTTCATGACAATGCATACTAAGCTTCTTGAGTTATGCTGTTCACAGACAGATAAACAGACGGACAAACGCTACTGAAAACATAACCTTTTTGACAAAGGTAATTACAGTCTGTCCCCTACCTGGAGTCAATGTTGCTGTCCCTTAAGCTCAGTCCCCGCGGCTGCGACTCCGTTACCTCATTATAGCTGGCGAATATGAACTCTTCCATACATCCTAGCAGTGCTGTGGTCACGTCAAACATGGCGGGTGTGTTGGACCATCCCACATGCAGGGCTTCAGCATGAAGGGGCTTCAACATCTCACCAGCACCTGTGGGTAAAAAAACAAGCTTAGGCCACACCAATTTAATTTCTTGGTCA
The DNA here is from genome assembly GCF_001625305.1 of Branchiostoma belcheri. Lineage (NCBI taxonomy): Eukaryota > Metazoa > Chordata > Leptocardii > Amphioxiformes > Branchiostomatidae > Branchiostoma > Branchiostoma belcheri. Next base: position 253,896 of record NW_017803313.1, on the reverse strand, counting down.
ACGGATTTTTCTAGAAAGATAATGGAGCGGGCCGGCGAAAAAAAAATAAAAATAAAAACAGGCCTAGGCATAGCCCAAAATGGTACCATAGGCCTATAGGAGCCATAAAGTCAACACACCAGGCTGGTTAAAAATCTAAACAATGAATTTTGAACTTTTAATGATACCATTGCACTGAAAGATGGAATAACTAACATCTGGGAAGAAAAGGACTGTTTTCAACTGTTCAGGGCAAAATATTGAGCATTTTGCAGTTGATTCTGAATTTTTATTTTCAAATCAGGAAAAAAATGAAGCGGGCGAATCCATTAACCAAGAAATTAAATTGGTGTGGCATCTCAAGGACTACATGAATTTTAGTTCATTGTTTCGCTGCTGTGGTTACTAGTAATCTAGTACTTTTCGTGACAAATAACACATACATGAAACTTTCATAAATACATAATACGGTATAAGCTACAGCCCTAGATTTCGTGATTTTTTTCAACATATAACGTTATATAATATGCATGATTTTGATGATCACCATACGTCACCAAGGCAGCGACTAGCCCGTCACCATCAAACAGGACGGCCTTGTCGCCCTGCCGGACCACGCGGACTTCCTGCCACCGCCCATCGCTGAAGTCCGTCTCGCGGGTTGCAGAAATTGCATCCGTTCCTCTTCCCTGTAAGACACGACATAAAACTTATTAATACGTAGATACCATTTAGCAAGCTTTTACTGAATGTAACGTCGGTTGTTTGTTACAGCATGGAGGTAACCTCTGTGGTTACAGATGCAAAAAAATGCGTACTGAATCACTACAAATCAACACAAAAAAAGAAACCTACAAGTCAAATGAAATCCTGCGTCATATACATGTAACGTTACATATTAATGTATAACGAAATATAAATTTTAAAGAAATCCTAATCGCAAATGAAACCCTGTATATGTACCAAATGGAGCACTACATTTGAAGGTGTACTTGCGCGAGTGTTTGTGTGCGTGTTTCTTAAGCCTCGGTCACAACCCGCCGTACGTGCTTCTGCGTGCTGTCTACGTGCAAAAGCGTGGGCAAACGCAGGACATCCGTGCGTGGTAAGTACCGCCTCTTGCGGAATCCTACGGATTTGGGAGCACGCAGACACGCCGTAGAACATTAAGTGCATGTAAAACTTTTTCTACGTGCGGTCTGCGGATTCACCACCGGTGCGTGCGAGTACGGGCGACGCGCGTGCCCCGTACGTACCGTACGAAAGACGCACGTGTGAGTACGGCCTCCTTACGGTCAAGTTGCAATCCCACAGAGATCGTACGTTGTAAGCACGTACAACTCACTTACCACTTGCACAACGTACGATGCACGCAACCGCTCACGGCCAGTGTGCAGACCACACTCTTACACCTTGCGCAACCGTGCGACTGACGTGCGACTGACGTGCGTCGAAGCCACTCCTTCCCCACGTTTTCGGAAAAAACGTAGCAGACGTGGCCTCTCAAAAACGTACGGACAAAACGCACCTACGACGGGTTGTGACCGAAGCTTAAGCATGCCTGTCCGTTTGTATTTGAATGAAGCAGAGTGACAGGAAGGTCCACCTACAGTTACTGCAAGTCACTGGGGTACAGTAAACCCACCTAGGGGATGTCACAAGTTAGGTTCGTGCACCTCCTCAGCCTGCAAGGTTTCTGTTCTAGGCCCGATGCAATACCACGGGCCATCTCTTTAATTGACTGTGACAATAAATTCACAAAATCTCCAGAATTTAGTCTTGTTATATCAATATACTGATACACCATGACTCTTTGGCGTAGAAATATATTGCGTTTTCTAGAAAATGACTTTACTTTTATTTTTAAAATATTTCCTTGGAGCTTATAGATATTTTACCTCCGTGTTCAGCCGAAGCACAAGAGTGCCGTTCTTCAGATACAGGGAAAGCCATCCACCAGGACCACCGAAAAAGAAAAGGAGCCCATCCTTCATTCTGTTTGGAAAGATCAAAAGGTAGAATGACATGTAGCATCACGTCATGTCCACATAGAGATCTATATGGTGTGTGTGTGGGGTGGGGGGGGGG
>NW_017803313.1:248058-251809 GCF_001625305.1 Branchiostoma belcheri | reverse complement strand
CTGTGGTTACTAGTAATCTAGTACTTTTCGTGACAAATAACACATACATGAAACTTTCATAAATACATAATACGGTATAAGCTACAGCCCTAGATTTCGTGATTTTTTTCAACATATAACGTTATATAATATGCATGATTTTGATGATCACCATACGTCACCAAGGCAGCGACTAGCCCGTCACCATCAAACAGGACGGCCTTGTCGCCCTGCCGGACCACGCGGACTTCCTGCCACCGCCCATCGCTGAAGTCCGTCTCGCGGGTTGCAGAAATTGCATCCGTTCCTCTTCCCTGTAAGACACGACATAAAACTTATTAATACGTAGATACCATTTAGCAAGCTTTTACTGAATGTAACGTCGGTTGTTTGTATATGTACCAAATGGAGCACTGCATTTGAAGGTGTACTTGCGCGAGTGTTTGTGTGCGTGTTTCTTAAGCCTCGGTCACAACCCGCCGTACGTGCTTCTGCATGCTGTCTACGTGCAAAAGCGTGGGCAAACGCAGGACATCCGTGCGTGGTAAGTACCGCCTCTTGCGGAATCCTACGGATTTGGGAGCACGCAGACACGCCGTAGAACATTAGGGCCCTGTCACACTTTTGCGAATAGCCATTGCGTTTAAGTTGCGTACAGACATTTCTGCCGTACGCACAATACGTAACGTTACTGTAACGCACTTGTAGCGTATAAATAACGAATTCAGCGAATAGATTGCATTTGACATCCGTGTGGCGTTCAAAGGCATTGCGAAGGCCAAGCGTAGTCCGGACGCACTCAGCGTATGCCCACCGGATGCCTAACGCACTTCCGACGAATGCCAAGCGTCTTGTGTACGTATTCCCTGCTGCTTCCTGCTGTTTAATTCGCAGGGAGTCATTCATGGGCCGCCCTCAACTTAGATAAATGTGTTTGTTTCCATTTCGCCCTAGCCCTGGTCAATTTCCTGTAATACCTTGTCAGGTAAATTGAATACACGTACCCAGTCTTTATACAATTTGTAACAAACATAACAGTTAGACTGTTATAGCCTTGATGAATTGGGGATGGCAAGAAATGCCCTCCCTTAATAATTTGGAAACACCCATACTTGCAATACAGACAATTTACAATTGCGCATACACACAGATAGCATGGACACTACACACACTACAATCTACCGACACAAAAACATGCAACTGGCGCATTATTCCAAGGTACAGGCAACAAAAAGCACATATTTATGTTAGATTTAGATATATTGATGCGATATGGATATGGAGGCGGTACAGGGGTGTTCTTTTGAGTTAAAAAGTGCCAAAATGCATTTTTGTAAAACAAACTGCACCCTAGGAAAGACGTTTTCCCAAAAATCATCTACTTTTCGGCAAAACATATTAGAAAGAGCCAATAATAACATATTAAACATATTATTTTTGTGTATATACGTAAAATGCTCCAGGAGGTCTGTTAACCACGGGGTCCAGAGGAGCCGGTACCCCGGGTGTTGCCAAGGTGTTCGGCAATTCGCTATCTAGATCTGTACGAAACCTTTGCGCTTCTCATTAGTTACAAATACGTACAATGCGCTGTCCTGTTGCAATACGAACGGTACTAAAGCGCTGTAAGTACGCAATGCATCCGTCCATTGTACGCAGCTTGTGCACAGGTGCAGTTCCAGGTGCAGATCAGCGTATGAGCCGCGTGTCCTCCACGAAGACATAGCGTACTCGTACCGTGCTTGACCGATGCATTACATATTAAAAACGCATGAAGTGCGTAACAGCGTACGCAGCGTAGTTTTAGGCATGCTCAAAACTACGCTGCGTACTGAGCCGGGCGTTGCATGTGCTGTGCGTATGCCGGCGTTCATAAAACTTATACAAAACGACTGAGATGCATATGAAGTGCGCAGTTTGCGTACGGCTGCGTATGAAAAAATTGTCCGTACGCAACTCATACGCAAGTCAGAAGTGTGACAGGGCCCTTAAGTGCATGTAAAACTTTTTCTACGTGCGGTCTGCGGATTCACCACCGGTGCGTGCGAGTACGGGCGACGCGCGTGCCCCGTACGTACCGTACGAAAGACGCACGTGTGAGTACGGCCTCCTTACGGTCAAGTTGCAATCCCACAGAGATCGTACGTTGTAAGCACGTACAACTCACTTACCACTTGCGCAACGTACGATGCACGCAACCGCTCACGGCCAGTGTGCAGACCACACTCTTAGGGCCCTGTCACACTTCTGCGAATCGTCTTGCGTATGAGTTGCGTACGGGCAATTTTTTCATACGCAGCCGTACGCAAACTGCGCACTTCATATGCATCTCAGTCGTTTTGTGTAAGTTTTGTGAACGCCGGCATACGCACAGCACACGCACCGCCCGGCTCAGTACGCAGCGTAGTTTTGACCATGCCCAAAACTACGCTGCGTACGCTGTTACGCAGGTCATGCGTTTTTAATACGCAATGCATCGGTCAAGCACGGTATGAGAAAGCTATGTATTCGTGGGGGACACGCGGCTCATACGCTGATCTGCACCTGGAACTGCACCTGTGCATAAGCTGCGTACAATGGACGAATGCATTGCGTACTTACAGCGCTTTAGTACCTTTCGTATTGCGACAGGAAAGCACACTGTACGTATTTGCAACTAATGAGAAGCGCAAAGGTAGCGTACAGATCTAGATAGCGAATTTGCCGAATACCTGGGCTACAACCGGGGTACCGGCTCCTCTGAACCCCATGGTTAACAGACCTCCTGGGGCATTTTAAGTAAGATGTGACAAAAAAAAATGAATGAGTTGATAAATATGGTAAGATTGCCTATTTCTAATATGTTTTGCTCATAAGTAGGTGATTATTGGGAAAACGTCTTTCCTAGAGTGGAATTTGTTGTACAAAAATGCATTTTGACACTTTTTAACACAAAAGCACACCCTTGTACCACCTCCCCCAAAAATGCATATTATCAATACATCTATATTTTTGTTGCCTGTACTTATAGTGTTCGCAGAGATGTGTAGTTGCGCTTGATATTCGTCAGAAGTGCGTTAGGCGTCCGGTGAACACACGTTTAGTGCGTCCGGAATACGCTTGGCCTGCGCAATGCATGCGAACGCCATACGGGTGTCATATGCAATCTATGCGCTGAATTAGTTATCTATACGCTGCATGTGCGTCACAGTACCCGCGCGTATTGTGCGTACGGCAGAAATATCTGTACGCAACTCATACGCAATGGCTATTCGCAAAAGTGTGACAGGGCCCTTACACCTTGCGCAACCGTGCGAGTGACGTGCGACTGACGTGCGTCGAAGCCACTCCTTCCCCACGTTTTCGGAAAAACGTAGCAGACGTGGCCTCTCAAAACGTACGGACAAAACGCACCTACGACGGGTTGTGACCGAAGCTTAAGCATGCCTGTCCGTTTGTATTTGAATGAAGCAGAGTGACAGGAAGGTCCACCTACAGTTACTGCAAGTCACTGGGGTACAGTAAACCCACCTAGGGGATGTCACAAGTTAGGTTCGTGCACCTCCTCAGCCTGCAAGGTTTCTGTTCTAGGCCCGATGCAATACCACGGGCCATCTCTTTAATTGACTGTGACAATAAATTCACAAAATCTCCAGAATTTAGTCTTGTTATATCAATATACTGATACACCATGACTCTTTGGCGTAGAAATATATTGCGTTTTCTAGAAAATGACTTTACTTTTATTTTTAAAATATTTCCTTGGAGCTTATAGATATTTTACCTCCGTGTT
>NW_017803313.1:243719-248038 GCF_001625305.1 Branchiostoma belcheri | reverse complement strand
TATGTGTGTGTGTGTGGGGGGGGGGGGGAGTCACCCCCTTCTTTGATATATATATTATGTAGATGTGGATGCTTACAATAGGTAGAAGTAGGACACAAATCTTTTTTTTACCCTCACCACTAACAATAACATACTGCGGTAGGACTGAACTATATTATGTTTCAGTTCATTCCACAGGTATGGCTAAAAGATATTGTTTTTCTTCGCGGTTCTTCTTCTCCTGCCATTTCATTTTTGGGGGCAAATGACATACAATTTGTCATGGAGGTAGAGTAGCCAATTATGCCACCAGGTTTTTTTGTCACTTTTCAGGCAAAAATGTACATTTTGGCATCTGGAGCCCTGCCTGATCTGAATGACCTGAAGTGTGGTGTGGGGATACCTTGGACACATGTCCGTCATTTACGCTTTTGATATACATCACTCACTATTGATGTTGTGTAAAATAGGGCTTTTTGACTATTTTCGGTCAAAAAAATGCACATTTTTGCTTGTATACCCTCTTATGCATATTAGACCAAATGACCAGAAATTTGGTGTAGGAGACCAGTGGACACATTATTTTACATGTCCACAGAAAGTTATTGTATATTATATCATCACTTTGATATTGTATAAAATAGGGCTTTGTGGCTATTTTCGGACAAAAAAGGTACATTTTTGGCTACTGTGTTAAAATCAATGCCTTATACACGACGCCTACAGAACGTTATTCACCCTTTTGGTACTTTATAATTATGTAAAATGGTATTGTTTTTCTAATGTACATATGTATGAGATCGCGGAACTCTTGTTTTGGAATGTTCTACTTTTGCACAGGTGTGAGTCTCGAACAGTCCATTTTATGGGGAGGGTATGACTGAAATATTTTGTATTTGCTCCTTGTATGGGCAAATATCGACCTTTCCAGTTTGACTTATTTTTACTATGTTAAGAACCGAAAAGTATCTGATGGGCAAAATAACCGGCCTATTACATGCCTGTATAAGTAACGTTACAGTTGTAACCGAGTTGTGTCGCGAGCAATGTTTTATCCGAGTGACAAATACTGGAATACCTTGTTCTAAACTTGAATCCAATGAATGTCTGGTTCTTCGGGCTGACGTCTACGTCCAGCTTCACATACGAATCAACTGAAGAAAACGTTGCCGATGTCCCAGAGAAGCAGGAGTTGGAAGGACACATGGGTGATGCCCAGTGCTTCACGTCCGCACTGTTGAAATCAAGAGTCCTTCCCTCCAACCCGATGTCAATGAAGCTGATACACGGGATGAGGTCTTTATTCAGCTTCTCAGTCTTCATCTGGTCAACAATGGTATTAGCAAAGGTCAAATATACAGTCTTACATTTGACCTGTTCTAATTATAATATTCTCTCACAAACATACACACACACACATACATACATACATACATGCATACATACATACATACATACATACAAACTACTCTCTCTCTATCTCTCTCTCCTCCTCTCTCTCTCTCTCTCTCCCTCTCTCTATCTCTCTCTCTCTCCTTAGCTCTCTAAGGGCCCTGTCACACTTCTGCGTATCCTTATTTCTTTGCTACGCAGCCACATCTAGCGTATAAATAACGAATTTAACAGACTAATTTTGTAGGTACGTATTATTTCCGTTTGTTTGTTGCGAATAGTGCTGCATACACGGCATATTCTGGATGCACTCCACTGATAAGTTATCGCAAGACGTCGACAATCAGCTAACAGAGAAGCAGATCGCCAACCTTGCTTGCGACAAGGGGCAGTGGAGGGACCTTGCAGTCGCCTGCCGACCGATGATGATGATGATTCGCCGTACGCATGCCCAAAACTACCCTGAGTATAGGCAGCACTGTGTCAATGAGAATACGTAGAAGTGTGACAAGCCCTGACGTACCGTTACATGTGGATTGACCCCTCCAATAACTAGGCTCCCTAACATGTCAGTTGCGAAGTTCAGTCCCTGGATGCCGTGTGCTGATGTTGTGGATAAGGTCACGGCGCGCCCATCCACTGTGACATTGGCGTGTTCCAGCTGGCGGAGACCTGTGATCGTTACTTCAGTATACCGGCTGCTGGAGACGTTTGCAAACACTCCAGAAGGACCTGCGCCGCCAGATATCTGCAAAAACAGAGTCACTGAACGCTCGGTGTAAAACTTGTCATTGGGACGTCATCACAAGTATTTGATTGCCGTTGCAATAATTCAGAATTTCAAAGCTACGTATCTGAATACGGATGTTACCATCTGCAAACTGGGTATATAAAGTTCAGACTGAAAACCTTTTTTAAAACAGGTTAAAAATGATGAAAATTCAATCATCCCTTCTTGACTTATCAAAGTCTGCAGTTCCAAAGAAGGCCAAACTGTCACTCCCAGAGAGCTATCTACCAATCAAATATCGCCTTCGAAACAAGTTTTGCTGCAGTGCCAAGGGAAGCCGATAGGGGGCCCCAAAATAATTTTTGTTTAAAATTTGGCCAAGACATAAGAATCACCAAATGTCTAGCTATCATCCCATGGCTTCTTGAGCTGTGCTGGTAAACCACAGACAAACAAGTTACGAAAGTTACCAAAAATAGCCTTTTTGCCAGAAAGAAAACCCTGACTCAATGTCGCTTTTACCCCCAAACGCCTGTTGAAACAATGACTCGAAACATTTCCATTTAATAACGACGAGTGCTTATTTACCTCTACAAGCGTATTATTCCAGTTCATCTCCATATAGATCCCATTGTTGTACACGCCGATGGCAAAGTAGTTGTTGCCGCTGCCTTCCTGGTAGAGGAGAAGTCCTCCGTCCTTGTTGCAGTGACGGAAGCTGAGTTTGAGTTGCTCTTCTGCCCCCCTGCAGCAGCGGAACTGCCTGTGTGGGGTTGTTTTCTGGAACCCGCAGGTAATACATGATGAAGCCTCCCTTGTCAACGAACACCTCGCTGTGAGCAGACAGTACTGCGGAGGAAATGCACCTGTCAGAGGAAGGCTCCGAAGGATGTTGGTCCAGTATTACTTTCACCAAAAAGGTTACGTTTTCGGATCACTTGATGCTTTCGGATTGATTTAGTGTGTAGACAGTTTAAGTGATAATTGGCACAATAAGGTGCTAATTATGCAAATCATGACTAATTTGCATCATAAATGAGGCAAGTTGATAACTCCATTCCATGATAAGACTTTCAAACACGTAACTTCTACAACTGATGAAAAAGAGAAAAAATCAATAGATATCAATCATTGATCATTTTATTGCATCATTTGAACAATTGATAAGAAACGTATTTCAAAACGTGATCCAATCAAAACATGTCTTAAAATAACACGAAGCGGAATGCATGTTGTATTCCAAAACGTTATTCATTCTAAAACATGACTTTTTGTACTTAGGTGTTTTTGGTTCTAATCTAAACACATACATATGCAGGCAGACAAACAAGTCTTATTGATAGGCACAAAATTGAGTCGCGGATAACCCACTGTACACAGGACACGTTTGATCTTAATATGGAACATCAATGACAGGACACTGTCATACAGCACTGAGGGGGTGTTATCGGGCAGGCCCGACCCCCGTACCCCCCCCCCCCCTCCCTATGGGATCGCAAGGGTCTGCTGCTGCTGCCATTCGGCGCCACTCGGGTGACCTCATTACGACAATTGTCCCACCTGCGGCCATTGGACTAAAAGTTGAACCACTCACAACGGGGCATGTCCTTTTTTCAAAAGGTGTGGTGGGTTCTTTTAAGTTAACTTAAACGTGCATGGAGTGTGGCTCTCCCCAAGCAAGGGGACCTTTTTACGTCCTATCCGAGGGACGTCCCTAACCGAAGCTCTGTACTCACGTTCACCTGTGTAGTCTAAGGCCGTGTTTATGTGAAGTCACCCAAGGCGGTTTGCATGTGGTTTACCCCGAAGCCGGTTTCAAGTGGCTCCATCTGAACGCTCCAAATCACATTGAAAGCGCCTCGATCCCAAACCACTTCTAGAGGTGGTTTCTAATCGGTTTTCCCGCATCGCGATTTGCGTCTGAACGCAATGTGATTTCAATGTAACTTCGCCTGGTCATGGATTACGGGGTGATATTTCTTTATTTATATGCAATACCAACTTTTACGTGGCAGCAACTGAAAGAGCATTAATGGTCAAATAATGTATCCGTTCTAGGGCGAGCTTCACCGCCTCTGGCGGAACCACGTCGGCATTCGGCCGAGATACGCTGGGAGGGGGGCATCAGCAAGCAGGTCGTTGACTGACATTAATAACACGCCACCTTGCGTGTTATCATCAAACAACAATAAATGTAGCTCAAGCGAATTGTGATCGG
>NW_017803313.1:230666-241978 GCF_001625305.1 Branchiostoma belcheri | reverse complement strand
CAGGTAAGCGCAGCTCAACGATCTGTGATATGCGGAGACTGCCCAAAATCGTGCCTGATCCATTCATAAATTGAGCTAGATACACGTAGGCACGTTCCGGATACAAGAGAAGTGGTCGTGTGCAAAGACATGGGAAGATCCTACATTATCTCGAAATGCCGAAGGCGTGAGGTAACAAAGGCTACGTTGCTGTAAAATTAATGTTAATTCAACCTTCCAATCCAAAGTGTAAGCAACTCACCCATCCACAACAAATAAAGACAAGTGGGATAAGCTTCACATCCTTTCCATGTTCACAGATTTCGTATCCTTACATGTATATTAACTCTTTTAACTTAAACTTAGACACGTTCTCTGCCTTACTAATTTATACTAGTATATATCGTCTATAGCGTCACTGACGTACAAATTTACCACTACTCATTCACCAAAATGTTACCATAAATGTAACTCTCAACTGTGAAAGGTATTTAATTAGTATTTATGCTTTCCGCTGCTGCACATGATAAGATAGTCCAACAGTTCTTTGTCAGTAATAAGCACCTTCGACCTCCGTATACCTGACAAGAATGCTTGGCACAAGTTGCCTATAGTACATCCATAATAATAGCACCATTTGCTGTGCCACGTCTTTGGAACACAATGACATATTTATTACAATTACGTGGACTTAACATTAACCCTACTTATTATGGAAACAGTATTAGTAGTGATTACCATAACTAGTGCGATGCCATCAATACGCTATTAGTGTAGTTGAAGTGCCAAAAGTCGTCACAATTGGTATCACATGTCTTGCTTATAGCTGAAGCAATCAGCACACACTTACAAGTACGAAGTAAACAGCAATCCACGTGAGATTTAGACAGCCCCACCCCGACACTTTCTGACCACAATGACTTTTGTATTGTTTTCTTTCTTGTATATTTTTTTACCGTCACTAATTCAGTAATCACTTCAAATGCCGTTCAAGATCTCTCCACTTTGAATGCACGATAGTAGTGAGCAGAATTTCACGAATGCACTTTGAATATCCAGGGTTATATAGTAATACTGCAGAGAATCTGCATCCGATCCATGCCAGCTCTAACCTTCTGAAAATATTTTTGAATTGAGTTTTGAATCCCTTGGTGTATTTATTGTTAATGATCATCCCAAACGGTTTCGGTATTTTCGTTCACATATGTATCTTATATATTTGTGTCCATGGTAGTAGTAAAAGCAGAAAGTATGAGTTGGTTGCAAAGTCAGTAAACATTTGATTGCGTTGTTTTTTAGATGATGTGTAATCGAGGCTTTTGTGCCATGAATATCCTGCGAGTTGATATTTAGCATAAAATGCATAAAATTCAAATAAAATCTTTTTAATGTGTAATGGTATAGAAATAGTAGAAAAAAATAGTAAAAAAAAACGATGGTTGTTATTATTCATAATGCTCAAATTACAGGACCTAAACGGAGGCTAGCTTGTAATTATCTGGAAAAGTTAGCCCTTTTATATAGAAGGGTTATTAGCGATTTATCGCACTTTAAACCATTACGTCTAAGATATCGTAGTAAAGACGAATTGGTGACTGTTGCGTCCATCTCTTTTGATAAAAATGTCGTTAATATTTGGCATCATTAGAATTTGGAATTGTATTATATTATAATATGATATATCATGCTAGTGTACGCTTTCTAAAACTTGTGTGCTGTTCGTCAACACTCCCATATTTGTATACATCTGTTCAGCAGACCATTTTTGTGGCTACTTGGTTTGGGGTCACACTATTAGACAATAATACAGCTAGGTGCATGGCTAGGTGGTCAACTCTTGTGCACCCTTACATGTGTGTTCAATTCTGGATGGATTTATGACTCATGTAAACTGTTGCATAATCATACGATATAGTGATTATATAAGCCTTATCAATTTCTTGTCATCCAAACGACCAGTGGTTTTAATTGATACGCGTACAGCACTTCAGGTGTCTTATTCCCCTCTACTGCACCGCCAACCATTCAAATACCATGGTAGTCACTGGGAGAATATGTTATACATTAATGTTATAATCCCGTTTGATTTTGATTATATACAACGTAAAGTACTAGCTAAATTTCTCATACATCATTCCACTGCAGATATGTATCCTGACAAGCAAGGCATTTTTTGTGGACTGGATACCATAGTCCCGCTTAATCACACCTACACACACACTGAAGCTACAAATGTGCTCGGTTCATCACAATGGGTGGGTTATGAAACAAGTACCCAGTATATACATCCAGAAATCCTGGACTTAAAGATAGTCGAAGCCGTCGTCAACTTTGTCATTATAGGAATACTCATTTAGTTTTTCAGCAGAGACCTCTTCACTATAGTTGGTTTCTCTATCCCAGCTGGGGTGTGACACATCCTTTGACTTATCTTTGCTTTTCCCGTTTCTATTTTCGATGGCGTTTGGATCCTTACATCTACACTCTTCTTTGCAATTTGCAGGAAAAGGCTGCACCTGGAGAAAAACATAACTGAAACTGTTTAATTTAAAGATACAATGAATATGTGGTTGTATGAACGTATGATCATAGCATGTTTGAACTTTAATGTAAGTGCATATTGTTTAATTGCAAGATGACTAGTGTAGAGTTGAGTCAATGAAAATATCATTAATCTGAAAATGAGTATCTCATTTTCATGATTACTGAAAAACGCTAGAATACAATGATGACATGGTGGTAAATAACAAGAATTGTATACTGGAGCTGTTTTTAAGTTAACTTAAGGGGACTATCATTGGACATGAATCATGCAATCTTTGCAAAACTGACCTGTCCTTGGTGCTGAACACTATATAAGACCTTCAAACTTTCGATAGCTTTCGATATCTAAATAGGATCTTATTTCCACAATGAGCACGAAACCAGAGGTAGAGAGGATCTTATTTTCATGATCAGTACAAAACCATTAACATCATTTGGAGAAGGTATTGGGTCCTGGAACTCCAGATTCATTTGTTAAATTTCTGTGATACTAAAGTTATTTCCTAAACATTAAGATTAGTAATTGAACACTGTAAAATCCGGTTATGGTTTTTTTTAGATTAAGCTTACGTCAATCAATAATCTATCCTATTTGGCAAGGTTTGTCACCTTCATGTTTGCATTTGTTGACTCGCAACAGTCTCCTCCATCATAGTTACAGAAAGCTCTGTTGTTCTGCTGGTCACACCATCCGTCATCGATGAATTCCTGCAACAGGTTGTCAATCATCAGATTTGAGGGCTATAAATCATGTATGCTAGAAAACCCTCAGGTAAACTTCAAGTAGAGGATCTACGGGGGTTTTCCAGACCCTCGTCAAGATCAAGCAGCAGGTACAGTACATGCTAGTGTTATCTATAGATAATACCTCTCCCATGCTCAGTAGACCAAATAGTTCCAGAATCAACCCAGTGAAATGAGACATCAACGCAAACCATACAATTATCTAACTTTTACATTACAGCATATATAGACAATTTAGTGTCTATGGGCGAGCACAATATACAATGGCGGCCAAGGGACAGTTTTGCAATAACGGTGCACACCCTGGTTCGTCTGGGACAGAGGTTCTTTTTAGTCCGTAGTAAAAAAGACGAAGGGGTTTTTGAGGGTCCAAGTTTGAGTTCACATTTCTCATGATCTACTGCAAATTGATAACATGGCTCGGAAGTGTAAGAAGTGATTTTTTGCTGAAGATGATGTCGGCCTTGATCCTTACATTCTTCCGCGCCGAACCTGATGCACCTCTGGCGTCGTGGAAGCTGATTAAGAACAGTCGCGACATGGATGATGACAATAATTTTAGTTCAAGTACGATGTTCTTGTGTCTTTCTGTCAACATCACGTCATTTCTACAGGAAGTTTTTGTCCATGGGATTAGCGAAATTCCCAATTCTGTGAATTAATTTTGGCATAAAAATAATGTTTTTTTTCTGTTTTAAAAGTTCTCCAAAATCAAAGAGGTCGAAGAAAGCAAACTCACAAGTTGATCGTGTAGCCGAAGGAGTATACTTCCTTCCCATATACATTTATGTCATTTCCAGTTTATTCCATGGAAGAGTCTCAACAAGGGTTTGAATGGAAATAACCTGGGTTGCACCACCCATAACATTATAAATAGAATACATTTACAGGATAAGATAATCTGCCTTTGTTTATATGATATGTACCTTACTACATTCTTCCACACATCCCACATCCAATGGGTCAGGGTACCAGACAAGCCCTCCCGTACACGTCAACAGTACGTCTTTCACGGTGTTCATCGTCATCTTGGACTTGGCCATCTTCTCGTACTTGTCCGCTAGAGACTTGTACGACCAGTCGTGTGGTGAAACTGGTCCGTGCCGGTCTTCACTGCGCGGAGTCAGGAACATTTTGTCGTTTGCTTTTATGATGATTGGAACATTGCCTCCTACTGTACAGACTGCCTTGCATGTTGCTCCTAATATATTAAAATTCAGATTAAAATCATGTAACAGACAGCTAGAACAAACATGTTGTTGATCACAACGGGTGACTACTGTTGCATCACGCTAAACGTAAAGGCGCTTACCAATGCTAGAGCCTTTGCACTGAAAGGCAACATCACTCCTTGTCTGTATCTTCGGGCAGTCTCCTTTTAGGTTCTTACACATATTGAAGACTCCGTTCCAGCTGCCATCCCGCTGACAGGTTATGGTAGTTCCCATCTAAAGAAAAGAAATCAGACATCTAAATTTGGTTAAGATAGTTACCTTGCTGACGTTTCTGTCAGACACCTTCCTCGGAGATTCTGACTGGAATTCTGCTTCTCGCCGCTATATGTAACCGATGTAGGTGGCACTTTTGTGGCGAGACCATAATCCCAAACGTGGCTGAGTTTGTACCCCCCCCCCTCGTACCGGTTCATCACTGGGATGAAACAATTAAGGGTTGATGACCCGCCCCGAGATGTATACAGTGTCATGAGGCCTGGTCATTTCCTATAACCACCAATTGAACCGCCGAGTGAGCGATAGCTTTCTCTCCGCAAAGATTAAGGACAACTTAAACATGTTGTTGTTAGACAGAGTCATGTTCCACCGGTATGGTCGATCTGACGTCATTCAAACAAAACAGTCGACGCTGATTGGTTCCGGGGTTTATGGGATTAAGGACAATCACCGCTGGGTAGGTTATGGCGTGATAACCTATAGGATACGGGACCTCTAATTGGTCAACGTTATCTGGCTATATGATAATAAAGGGTTAATGCCCCGCCCCGAGGTGTATATGGTGAGATAATCCCTGGTCAGTTGTGTTAACCACTAAATAAAGTGAGCGGAGCAAACGAGGTGGTTTATGAGGTGGTTATCGCACCTGACCAGGGATTGTATCCCCATATACACCAAGGATAACTAATTAAGGCGGGGCATTAACGTTATTGTCATATAGCCTATCTAATTGACACAGTTACATGTATTTGACAAAATTCCTTTATAAAATCCCTCCATCACCAAAAAAAAAACCCCTCACATTCTATGTTATGTGAAACAAGATGGCATGGACAGAAAAACAGATGATCTAGGCAATCGTCTGTGGTGACCATGTGATATTGGAACAGTGCAACTTTTAGTGGGGATGTAAAAAAATTATCTTTAGTCTTTTTCTTTTTAAACTTTATTCATTCTTTTTAATTGTGTTGTATTTTGAAAGAAGATATTCGAAATATGAAATACAATACGTCTTAATAGATAAATACTAGAAGTCTTAGCACTACTGTTAGTGCCCTGTCCCCTGTATAATGGTACGGTCCAAAAAGTGTTCGGTTATTCTAATAACCTTTTGAGGTTACGGCCTGATAACCAAATGGAGGCTTCTGATTGGTCGACGCCTTCTGGCTATAATATGATTATCATTATGAAACGATGGATGTACGTTATTCAACTTTCAGCATTTGTGATACATACATTCAGACCCTCGTGCATATTACCAATATACTTGGGGCATTTTATGCATCTTATGAGTTAAAGAGAAAATGGAAGGTTGGAACAATATTTAGTTAGCCTAAATTCCGTGAAGATAGATCTTTCGAGAACAGATAGAAAAAAAAACTAATATGTCTACCTTGTCATTTTCTCCACACCTCAAATTGCACTTGCTCTGGTAGTCGAAACCTCTGGTGCAGTTGTATAGACCTTTGAACTTGGGTGGAGGCGGCTTGCACTTGACACGCTCACACGTCGGTCCCTGCCACAGGCCCTCCTCTGAGCAGCTTCGACGAAACACTCGTCTGTCATAGGGAGGCATACTGTTGCCAAGGATGTGCCAAGGTGAAGAGCAAGTTACTGCAAGTTAGCCATGCAAGGCGACAGATAAAGGATGACCAGCGAAGGTGAAGTTTTTGCAGTCTTCAGAAAAGCCAATGCAACTACAGTCGTTTGTAGTTGAACACAAAGTTTTTGACTTTCACGCAGACCACAAAACTTTCTTGTGTTCGTCATAAAGAACAAAGGAAAAATGTTAGCAGCAAAGAGAAGTAATTCACAACCCCAGTCCCACGACCCATACCGTTGGCAAATATTACCTTCAAGGATGACGTATACAAAAGGTTTGTTATTGATTATGCATTGCAGATGAATTGATTATGCTTATGTAAGGTGATGATCTTGACAAAGAAGGCTGCTGTAGCATATTCTCATCTATCATTCAATTAGGTCTTGATTTGCATGACTGATGTCGAATGATATTCATCTTTACTTAACGTATGAATGCCGGAAGTATATTATTTCATTTACCACAATGGCCTTATAGTATTGTCGCATAAATTATACAAATGATGTCTTCGTTTGCATCTATCAATGTTTCTCTTTTTATTATAACGCAGCCAATTTAAAGGATTTCCTTTGTGCAAATTCGAATTAGCACCTGATTTGAACAATTTGCATATGATGATGTCAATCATCACTTAAGCTACCTACATACCATAGCATGTCCATAACACTAGATATTAAAACCTGAAGTTCTGTTTCAGTACCAAGAAAAACCAGAAGGGAGTCTAAAATTTAAACAATTCTTCAATAGGTCAACACCTGCACACCTCACAAATTTCATAATAGTCCAGCCTCTTGAGTTATCGTGCTTAATCACATCCAAGCAATAACATAAACTTCTAGACGAAGGTAATAAAAGCAGGTAACTGATCAAATGCACAGCAGAGAAGTATATAATCATAAGAATAAATATTAGTATATAATCATAAGAATAAACATGTTATACAACAAAGGTACATCTAAACATCGTCATCAACATCAGGTAATTATAAGCATCAATGTTGCAGAGATTCACAGATTTAAAAACGTTAGTGCGAATTTGATGTAAAAGAAAGAATAAGATAGCTGCTTATCATAATAACCACAACACGGTGAATTGTTGTACTATTTTGTAATAAATGTACAATATCTAATGTTACAGTTGAATTATTGTCTTCGCCATGAATGACAAATTCTAAAGTGTTGAAATATGTTTAACCAATGCTCTTTTATTCAGCCAAAATGTTGTCAACTTTTGTGAAAGTATTCATGATTATTGATCTTTTATGATGGCAATCACATCCACAAATAGATGGCAAAGCCCACCTTCATTATCAACCACAAAGTATAATTTTGATATTAAAGAAGTTCTGGGTACCTGTGGGAAGAAGTACCGACCACGTGATACCCTCGCTTGCAGCGGAACTTGCAGGAGGTACCGACGTGGTGGTTGGTGGTGTCCAGGCACCGCTGAGTGGCCAGATTAGCATTCTCTTGCTTCGGTGGTGGACCACAGATCAGCTGGCAAAACGCCTGAGGCAGTGACCATAGCCCATCTTCTTCACACCTTATGATGTTTTCATCACCTGCAGGGATGGGGGTGGAGGAAAACATATGCTGATCATAACAACGTACATATCAGCATCTATTGGGCGACACTCCACCGTATGGGTGGGGAAGTCGTGTTGAAAGTGCCTTTCCCAAGGGCACAACGTCGGGTCACGGTGAGTATCGAACCCGGGACCTCTCGGTTCCGGGTCTAACGCTTCTAGCAGTGGTCAACATGCCAAAAATGGGCAAAGATGTCTGTTGCTATGCCGGAAGGTGGATGGAAGATAACTATGAAGAGAGGAGACAAGAAAAGACTCTGATTTAATGTCTTCTTCTTACTTTGATGCAGCGATATGTGATGGTGGCTGTGTACATGTATAAGCGATGTTCCTACCGAATCAAAACCATTTATACAATGATTGAGTCAAAATCTTAAATTGTAGGGACCTTGTTTTTTTCGGCCCGCCTTGTTTTCTTCGCCCGCTCGCATTAGATTTGGAATATGCGGAGGATGTCAATTATAAAATTTACTTGCTGTGGCCTTATACGAATACACATGAGAAATAAGCTGTCAACCATCAACTTGAGTTTTTGACCATGAAAACACACATTGACATGGTAGTCCACCCCGAAATTGTCCATTCAGTCCAAAATTCCATAATTTTATACGGCAGAATTGTGTGTGTAAGACCAAAACAGAATACATTGTACATCCAAACAGAGCAAGTTCTAGAGTTCTACCGGGCAGCTAAGTCAAGCCTAAAAGACAACAAAAGAGTTAACAAAAGAAAACCCCTCCCAGCTGGCAAATGCCAACATTCATAAACATATACAAAGAAAAAGACTGTTTACTGTTGATTTGCGAGCTATCACCAAAAAGAAGTATTGTCCTTTGCCCATCACACACTACGACACAATTACTAGTATACTGCATCATTTAGTATTTACCGTAAGAACACAAAATTGCCACACTGTTTACTAGACATGACCTTACCTTGGAGTTTGGCAGGAGATTTACACTTAAATGTACACTTTTTTCCAAAGGAATGGCCCTCCTTGCAGACAATTGATGCATGTGGGATGTTAGGTTCTCCACAGTCCATAGGTTTGCAGGACAGGTCCTCCGTATTCCATCGGCCATTGATACACATCACATGGCGAGGTCCAATGGGCAAGTACCCCCTGTTACATTGCACTGAGCAACTGCGGGGGACGAAACAAGGCAACTTTGAAATAGGGTCTAGTATCTAGTGCAAGTGTTCGAAGAAATGGAAAAGTACTATCATAGAGACAATTTTAGATTATAGATTGAACGATTTATTCATCTATTCCATAAATGATGTAAGTGAAAACCCTTATTTTTGTACATGTACATCTATACCCACTGGGATAAGTACACGTAACAACAAAATAATAGTAAACAGATAGATGTATACATCATCAGGTGCTATAGTTTTGTAAGTGAATTCGACTTCTCGCCTTAGTACACATTTACTCTCCATACAGACTGTAACAGACTGTGATATGAGTCGTCACAATGCAAACCCCGCAACAGAATAGCACGTTAGTACAATGTTGTAGCATAGCAATAATTTCCGAATCGATATGAGCATGTTGGTCCTCTAACCCCCCCCCCCCACACACACACACACATGTACTGTTCCCGTGTCGCAGCTAGCTTTCAGCGTGTCGTAAAATATTCACAAAAACGCATCTAATCTTATGTCTTAGTAGCTATAAAGTTCCAGCTGAGCATATTACAAATGTCAAGAAGCACCACATCTGATACCTATCGCCATCCTGCATTCCAGAACAGTTGACGAGGGAGTCTCTCTTCAACGCCCTTGAGTTAACAGAGGCATACTTGACTATGAGTGGAGGGCACGTTGTTTTTTTGCACGTCGTCGCAGGGTGACATTGTCGGCTGGCTGGGTTGTACATCTCTCCATGTTGGCATCTGAAAGTATTTTACATTTGGTGTTTACACAGATCAAAACATGGAGAGAAGATTGCAGGAAGATGTGGGGCAATTGCTGCCGATGTAGGGTCATGTAAGGCTTGAGGATTAACTGCAGAATCTGCAATATCACGCTTACCACGTTAACGCCAGGACATGCCCAATTAGTATACAAAATCATGCCCGTAGCCAGGATTTTGAATGGGTGTCTCCACTGCTTGAGGCGGGACCTCGAGTGCCGTAGGCGCGAGGTCCCTAGGGGGTCCGGGGGCATGCTCCCCGCAAAATTTTGAAAAATGAACCTTCTAAAATGGCATTTCGTGCATTTTTTTAGAGGATTCCAAGAAAAAATCAGAGATAAATTTCTAATGACAAAGGGAGCAGTTTTTCTATGATTCCAGTCCATCTTTTTTTTTGGTAGGTAAAGGAGAACGTCTCCAACTCATGGCTTGTAGGACTGCAAGTTCCATTGTTGTTCCCACGGCATTGGATTTGGAGGCATATTGTGAGGGTTAGCTCCTCACCCAATCAACTGGATTTTTTTGTTTTGTTTTTCTTGGCAGGAGTGAATATTTGTCAGGTATGGTGGGAACTTCTTGCGGCAAATTGTAGTTTAGAATCCGGGGCGTTTTGGCACTGATCTCTGAATCTAATTAGACACACATTCACAGCGTAAATATCTAACCATCATTTACAGTGTGCGACATAAATCAACCTTTCTTATAAACCAGATTACCTACCGTGAAATAGCAACTGGATCCAGAGTATCGGAGGAGCGAAGGGCAATGGCGGAGATGGCGATGTATTTGGACATGAACTTGATCTTTGCCGCCTTGGTGTGGTAGAATGGTGCAGTAAGGTCGTGTACTACGGAGACCTCGACTGGGTTCTGTTTACAGGACAGCGGTACCTGGGCATCACAACAGGAACACATCAGTGATGATGGGAATTGGTTAACATCTTACATGAATACATACATACATACATACATACATGTATGGAAATGATAGTTTTGATTGTATTAATATTTTGAATCGGCTCAAAGGGAACACAAGTATCAATTCACTGATCAGTTTGTAGCTGAAAATTTCAGATATCACATTAACAGCAACGTCAACAGTAATGCTACAAGAAAAAGATGGGCGAGGTCAGGATAGGAAGGATATCTTCTTCCTCGGAGGTAGTAGGTAATAATCAAATAACGAAATTGATGGCAAATATTGACAGAGTTAAACAGGCCTTGTCACCATCATTTAAGTGCGAATGTCTGTAAGGATCAAACAATGGTGGCAGGGGTCAAAAAATCGATTTGGCTCAAACTTTGCACAGTGATAGTACTTGGCCCACAACCCCTCAAAATAGCTTTCTTTCCGGTCAACACCGATCGTTGCCATGGTAACGGGCCAAACAAGTTTCGGGGCCATTTTCCCTGATTTAGACATGTGAAAAACATGAAATTTGGCATAGTTTAAGGCACGATTACGAGCAAGTGCTTTAATATTATGGAA
>NW_017803313.1:215303-230646 GCF_001625305.1 Branchiostoma belcheri | reverse complement strand
CTACCCCCCCACCCCCACCACACACACACACATGTACTGTTCCCGTGTCGCAGCTAGCTTTCAGCGTGTCGTAAAATATTCACAAAAACGCATCTAATCTTATGTCTTAGTAGCTATAAAGTTCCAGCTGAGCATATTACAAATGTCAAGAAGCACCACATCTGATACCTATCGCCATCCTGCATTCCAGAACAGTTGACGAGGGAGTCTCTCTTCAACGCCCTTGAGTTAACAGAGGCATACTTGACTATGAGTGGAGGGCACGTTGTTTTTTTGCACGTCGTCGCAGGGTGACATTGTCGGCTGGCTGGGTTGTACATCTCTCCATGTTGGCATCTGAAAGTATTTTACATTTGGTGTTTACACAGATCAAAACATGGAGAGAAGATTGCAGGAAGATGTGGGGCAATTGCTGCCGATGTAGGGTCATGTAAGGCTTGAGGATTAACTGCAGAATCTGCAATATCACGCTTACCACGTTAACGCCAGGACATGCCCAATTAGTATACAAAATCATGCCCGTAGCCAGGATTTTGAATGGGGTGTTCTTCCCACTGCTTGAGGCGGGACCTCGAGTGCCGTAGGCGCGAGGTCCCTAGGGGGGTCCGGGGGCATGCTCCCCCGCAAAATTTTGAAAAATGAACCTTCTAAAATGGCATTTCGTGCATTTTTTTAGAGGATTTCCAAGAAAAAATCAGAGATAAATTTCTAATGACAAAGGGAGCAGTTTTTCTATGATTCCAGTCCATCTTTTTTTTTGGTAGGTAAAGGAGAACGTCTCCAACTCATGGCTTGTAGGACTGCAAGTTCCATTGTTGTTCCCACGGCATTGGATTTGGAGGCATATTGTGAGGGTTAGCTCCTCACCCAATCAACTGGATTTTTTTGTTTTGTTTTTCTTGGCAGGAGTGAATATTTGTCAGGTATGGTGGGAACTTCTTGCGGCAAATTGTAGTTTAGAATCCGGGGCGTTTTGGCACTGATCTCTGAATCTAATTAGACACACATTCACAAACAGCGTAAATATCTAACCATCATTTACAGTGTGCGACATAAATCAACCTTTCTTATAAACCAGATTATCTACCGTGAAATAGCAACTGGATCCAGAGTATCGGAGGAGCGAAGGGCAATGGCGGAGATGGCGATGTATTTGGACATGAACTTGATCTTTGCCGCCTTGGTGTGGTAGAATGGTGCAGTAAGGTCGTGTACTACGGAGACCTCGACTGGGTTCTGTTTACAGGACAGCGGTACCTGGGCATCACAACAGGAACACATCAGTGATGATGGGAATTGGTTAACATCTTACATGAATACATACATACATACATACATACATGTATGGAAATGATAGTTTTGATTGTATTAATATTTTGAATCGGCTCAAAGGGAACACAAGTATCAATTCACTGATCAGTTTGTAGCTGAAAATTTCAGATATCACATTAACAGCAACGTCAACAGTAATGCTACAAGAAAAAGATGGGCGAGGTCAGGATAGGAAGGATATCTTCTTCCTCGGAGGTAGTAGGTAATAATCAAATAACGAAATTGATGGCAAATATTGACAGAGTTAAACAGGCCTTGTCACCATCATTTAACGGTCTATAACATAATTTGATAGCGCATTCGTATATATCAAGGATCATACATCCTTAGATTTGTCTGGTTGAAACTGTGGACCTTTCAGTACAATGACGAGGTTTCTTTTCGTTAGTACCATTTTGAAAGGGTTTACCTGCCGTGACCCGATATCATGTTCCCTGCCCTCGGTGTCAATCAGGGACACGGAAATGGTTTTCTTTTCATCACTGAGTAACGTGATGCCATCTGAGGCCAGGTATACTATCACAGCAACAGCAACCACCGGGCGTGGAAACGTCACCTGAAAACAGGAAGGTTAGCAACACTGCAATTGCAAAAAAATACTACTATCCTGATGAATGGATGGTTGTAAGGTGGAATACTTTACCGGGGTGACATACTACACACCCCAACTCTAATGCGAGCGAAAAACTGTTGGGCCCGAAAGTTGCCTTTATCATGAAACTATTCATTATCATTGTTATTATTTATTATTATTATTTATTATCAAGAAAGGACAATCATAAAATTTAAGTGGTCAGGAAGTTTGCACAATGACTGAACACACAGAACATGGTATATCAAATCATAAATTCCTTCTTAATGTTATTTCACATCTTCTTTGATTTGGGCAAATTTGCGCACTGATGTCAGCCATACAATCAAGTCAGTGTGGCCTAAAGGCGATTTCATGCCTCACCATGGATGTCATATATATATAATAGATTTACAATTCCACATCTGCTTGGCGATGTAGCAAAATGTTGTTGTGCTCAATGAATTGATGGCAAAACAGTGTTTATTTGTTTCAACACTGATATTCAACCAAAAAGTTTCAGTGAGAACAGGAATAGTAGAGATTCTGTCTGGCTGCAACACGCATATGGCCAAAAATAAAAAATAGCAGGTACTCTACTTACGCGTAACCAGTATAACGGGTAAAGATGTATTCCTGAGAAGGAACAAGGCTGCCAGGCTGTTAGAGGGTTGACCTCTGGTCCACACATCTGTAAGGGTGGAGAAGCGAACAAAAAACAGCAACGGTAAATGAAGCTTTTCAAAATTTATTCAAATCATGTTCATGTGCACAAGTCCCACACGCGCCCTACAACAGTTGTGTGTAGGAGAACAGACCAGTTTCCACGCACCTGTGTTCTCAGAGGAGGCCCAACGATCACGTCCTCTGGACAGTCATTATTCTGGTACTTTGGGTTAGCCATGGCCTCAGATGCCCATTGGTCTGTAAAGCCCGGGGGTGTGTAGAATCCGCAGTCTTGAATACTGGATCGTCTCTCGAACTCTTCACAGACACCATCGCCATCATGCAAATAACAGAGGCTTGGCTCTCCTTTTGAAATGAAATTCAATATATTCATATAAGAAAGTTTATTGCAAATTCATGCCCGAGGGCTAATTGCAAGAACATGATAACAACAGTAAACAGTAGAATGATAATAAGTGATGCTAATGCTACTTTATATATACATTTGTAGTTATTGTTGGGTTTGATTTCTTTTCCGTGTGCAGTGGAGTATGAAATGGCCGACGTTTTGCGAGATATATGAATTGGGAGGTGTTAATAGAAATGCAGTTTTTTGTAGGCTGGGAAGGTGAATAAAGCTGGGGAACATTTTGGTGGCCATTTCAAATAACTGATCTCTTTCGGTGCTATAATGAGAGCAATGACAAATAATGTGCATTTCATCCTCCACTGCGTTTCCTGTACAATATTTACATATTCTGTTGTTAACAGGCAATTGTTTGTATCTACCCTTTTCTATTTCTAATGTATGAGCGCTAACTCTAAGGTTACATATGGCTGATCTAACATCGAAGTCTTTGATGTGAAGATAACGTTCCATTGTGTATACAGGTTTCAGATGTCTATAAAATCTTAGCTTACCGACATCAACAGAGAGATTGTAAAGAAAGGTTTGGATATACATGTCAGAGAGTCTACTTCTAAGTAATGTACATATGTGTTGCTTATCGAGATCGGCGTTGTCGTTATGCCAGATATATGAGAAACCACTGCGGTCAAGTATTTCTTTCACATGGTGTAGCACATTTTTCTTGTGACCAAGCATTAACATATGTTTTTGAGATAGTAAAGCGTCGACTTGTAGGGGATGTGTATTAGCGTCTAGTTGCCTCAGTCTTAACCGAGCTCTGCTTTGCATGCTCCGTTGCTAGCGTTTCTGTGTACCCCAAGAATGTTTTTGCAGAAGCGATTATGGACAGTTTCAATAGGACAGTTGTCATTTGAAAAATCTTTTCCCCAGATTTCACAACCATATAACATTATTGATTTGATGCACACGTCGAAAATCCTTAGTAAAGCTTTTAATGAGATTTGAGAGCGGATACGAGATTTGATGCTGAAAACAGCTTTGCGAGCTTTTAAAGCAAGTTGTTTCTTAGCTAGTGAGAAACTGCCAGATGAGGACAACAACAGACCTAGATAGCAGTACGACGTAGTAATTTCTATATTTTCTGAGCCGAGCAGGAATTTTGTATTTCTGTATATGCGCCCTGTTTTGTTAAAAATTACAATATATCATATGGAAAGTTCATCTGTGTTGGTAGAAGTCATTATGAAACAAGTTTGAACTGTAATTTCCAACACAAGAAATTGGACCTACCCAAATTTTCGACTGTATGGTTTCAATCGGAACATGTTTATTTACGTTCATCTTTATGTTCATCTTTGCAAAAAAAATTGGACAGATTTTTTCTTGTCAAACTCCAGTCTTCGTCCAGAAATGATCAATCAGCCGCTTGGTGTTATGCAGAGTTGATCAGTTGCAGAATGTTTGTGGCATCCCCGTATCTGTAAAGGGGTTATAAAATAGCTTCTTTCACTCTGGCAATTGAGTTTGTTGGGGTGTCTAATATTCTTACTTTGTCCAATGGGAGTCTACGTAGGTTGTAATTTACTAGAAGGAGAATTTTGCCTAGTGTATAATAATATGTACCATTATATGCAAAACCAGAGTGATGATGCGGTTAATAATCTGGCTACATTCATTTCAATATACATGCAGCAGAATACAAGTAAGATAACAAAGGTATAGTTCCATACACTCATATCACTTAGTAATAACGTTTTAGCGGCACACATCCCTTAAGCTTCGGTACCAATTGCGCCTGTGCCCGTCGGGGATGTAGCCCCGGCCGGACCCGGTCGGGCTCAGGAATCGGGCGAGCATCGGCTGCCATGGTCACAATTAAAAGTTTCCTTCAGTAGCATTTTGTTAAAAATTTTGTCACCCTCTTTGGTCCGTCTACGGCAGGCACCCGGCAGGTAGCTTCTCTGACGATGTCTTGTACTGACCTATACGTAATGCAGAATTCACGCTTTTGTTGTGATCATTTGATCTGTGACGTCACACTTTTTACCCGGGGTACGAAGTATACACCTTTATTCTGTTCATCTGGTCTGTGACGTAACAAATGTGTCCCGGTGGACTGCCGGCAACCGGAGGGGTACCTCTCGGTGTTCTCACGGCTCGGTCACGGCGTCTTTTTTGTCAGCGGGGCCCAGGTAGAATTTAAGTCTTCTCGGGTCCCCGCCGGGCCCCAAAATAGCCCTGTAGCCGCAGGTTGTCCCGCGGGGCCACGTAGGGGTCACGCCCGAAAGTGCCATAAAACAGTCCAGGAACTACCCGCTAATGCAAAGCGACTACCCACGTATCAAAGTAGTAGATAGATGTCATTCAATGAAAGGGGACATGATCAAAGTGGACTTCTAATAAGCTGGACTCCATTACTCTTAGTTCTCTTCACAGGCTTTAACTTATAGCATATCAATGAAATAAGTGGATGATGCATACCTTCAAGAACAACCCTTTAACAGTTAGTAGATGCTCTTTGGTCTTTCCGATAAACATGTAGCAGGTCACGAGTAAGATTTGTTTTACAACAAAGATATAGTTCCATACACTCTGCCTGTGAAGGAAATAATGACTTTTTTGCTGGCGGATGCTGAAACTATGGCCAAAGACCGGAGGATGGAGGAAACTTGCTGCCCAATGTGCTACGCACGGGAGGAACTAAGTCTAAGTAAGTCACCCCTGCTATTTAAAGTACAGGGAAGCCTGTGGCCTGTGCGTCACGCATGATAAGAGGGAAGATTTATCACCTTCAGGCACAAATTCACCAGCTTGACCCCATTTTGAGGTCTGTAACCTGCAAAGCAAAGGTTAGACTTAACCATTCTATTATAAAGGGGATGTGAAATGTAAAAAGTCTTTAAAAAGCACACTGCAGATCTACAACAACCTGCTAGTGCACGCAAAAACGCAATGGCGCACAGCGACTACCCCCATAACAAAGATAAACGCAATTCATGCAGCAGCTTTTGAAATCATTGCGCCAAAAAGAATCGAAATTCAAACGACCCTGCAGATCCCCAACAAACTGCTAGGGGGCCCTAATTTACACAACTAAACCCTTACCTATACAACTATATGCCACCCTAACATCACGTTCACAAACCATCCAGCGTCAAAGATATTTTTAAAAATTCCTATTGCATTTCCAAGGTCAATCTCCAGGGGCCCAAAGTTACCACACCTACCCTCATGTCAAATATCAACGCATTCTGTCATGAAGGATCTTGAGATTTACACGAAAATATCATCCAGACTGAAAACAAACACCTCCCACTACATGGGGGGGTGAATAATAAGAAGCCATACCTTTGCAATGGAAGAACTCCTCTAATTGACAGTTGAGATCACAACCATCGCCATAGATGGCATTGGCATCATCACACTGCTCACTGCCTTGTATCACGCCGTCACCACAAAAGGCACCAGGGAAGCTGTACTCTAGAACCGGGGAAGGCATGCTCACGACGGACCCCACGGCAGTCGTTACCCAGTATTTGTACATCACCCCAGTCTTAACGTCACTGGAAAATAAACATCATTTCATAGAATAGACGCTGGCAATCCACACATCAAATCATTAAAAATCACGTAATATGATTGTTGTTTTCTTGACTTGTACATCTGGACTGTCGCCTGCTGCTTTATAAATTGAGCACACTTTATTCATTTCATTGCCTCACATAGTAAGGATATATGCATTTTGGTGGGCGTTTGTTAAATTGACGGTCACATATGTGTGCGTGCCAGGATTTTGAATTCTGTACAATTAGAAAAAGTGCTTACTTTTATAATGTTTACCTTCACATTGTCTAAGCTACATGTAACAAACTGCTACTCTGTTTATTCTTACTCAAACACATTGCTATCTATGGTGACCAGCCTATCGGGCCTCTGTCACAAAATGGCTAGGTCACATAATCCAACACCACGGAGTGTCTGCTACAGCACCAGTTACCATGATGACATCCGTCCTTTTCCAGGTTTTGACCTTATTTGTTTGGAATGGAAGAAGTAGAAACGGAGCAAAAACAAACATAACGTTATAGTACATTGTGCATAACTTACAGAAGTACAACGCGTTTAACGCGTTCATTTCCAACTTCATTTCTGTATTCATATTCCAAAGCTTACCTGTCTAGGAAACGTGTTGACTCAACCGCCATTTCTTCGCCATTTGTGAAGGGAGGCTCTCTTCCAACTTTGTACTTGATCTTCTTGCAATGTTCACAAAGAGGGTGTGCTGCTGCAGATTCCACCTGAATTGCGTCAATGCCGACAAATGGGGAGCTTGTATAGATACGGACCTTTTTCAACTTCTTATAAGCTTTGATTTTGGTGGTGAAAGGCATATCGCAATAAGCATTTATACTGCCAAGAGAAGTGTCGGTGCCATCGGTATATATCAGGAGGATGTTGTTGATTCCATTGGCAGGATTCCAATTCACCCAGACTGACAGCCTTGTGGGTACAACTGGGGTGTCCAGGCCCAGCTCAATATAACAGGGATTGCACATGGTGACGTTTGGCAGCCATTCTTTTCCAGTGACATCGCATGTCTTTGAATCTGGGGGACCTGTACATGGAGAGCCAGCACACGAATTAAACTTTTTATACGTCAATTCATACCATAGTATGGATGAAATATATTGTTTTTATACTTAACTCTATACCATGGTATGGGTGAAATAAATTGACTTTTACCCTACATCGTCTCTCGCAGCTGATCGCACGCCCTCGTGAGCAACAGTCTATGAATATGTGCAGTCATTGCTGCAAGCCTGATGAAAATGATAAGTAAATCATTTTGCCAAGAAGTATTTTTCAGTCCATACCATTGTATGGATGAAATATATTGTTTTCCCTGTTGTTTCTTGTTCTCTTCTTTCTGCTGCCATTTCGTTAAATGAACTCGATTTCTGAAATTATGCATGGGAGTATAGAGTCGTCCATTCCCCCATACGGTTTTGCAGGCCTTTAATTTATTTTTCATTTTCAGACCAATAATGCATATTTGGGATCATGTGCTCTAGTGTTAAATGACCTGAATCTTGGTATGAAACTACCTTTGACCTATGCCCACAGACCTCCATGTACATTTTTGGCATACACCGCTTTGCGGCGTCAACATCCGGAAGGTTCTGGAAGACCGTCTGGAAAGACCGTCTTTACCTGGCTCTCATCCTACCTATTACCACGTATGCCTCGAAAACATGGACACTGAGAAAAGCAGACGAGCTACTTCTCTTAGCTTTCGAAAGAGATGCGTTGGGGCAATACTAGGCGTTACGGTACGTGACCGCATCCCAAACAAGGAACTGGAATCAAACTGGGGGCAGAAGAATCTATCATTGAAAGGATCCGTACAAGGAGACTTCGCTGAAGAAAGGGCCAGGTACCGTAAAACCTAAAGACTATTCCACAGTGATAAGTTTGAGACAGTCCATTTTCCCGGAGGGGAGATGGAGTAAATATGCTGTATTTGCTCGAGAGCAATTGTCAGACAATTTTTACCAGCATCAGGAAACTTTACCAATGAGGGGTGATGGCGATAGAAAAACACAGATGCTAGCAATGCCGATGTTATTGTTATTCGTCATAAAAATATATTACCTGTAGCTTCACTGATGGTCCATCCCCAGTGTCCCTCAGGATAGCTGGTAGTAGGTGAGGACGCAGTGCTGGCGTATTGTAGAAGTGCCTTGTACTGCGTGCATCTTCCACAATCTCCACTCATTCCAAACATTTCCCCAGTCAGTGGTGGCAGCCAGACAATTGACAGGGTCTTGGATGTGACATCCAGGACTTTCGGAGGAAGGACAATGATGGGAAGTTTCTGTACCTGCCAACCCTGGTAGACCAAGCCTAGGTAACAGTGCATTCGGGCTGCCTGCTGGGGCGTGAAGGACTCCGTGCAAGAATCATCTGTTATGGTATTGAAAAAACAAGATTACGTCATGGAAATGCAAGGCAAGAGTCATGATAAATGAACAGCAAGCAAGTTGGTAGGAACAAGTGTACATGTAAATTGTTCTCACCTGCATAGCTCATAAAGTTGTTGTATGGCGTGTGCTTGAAAGGGGCTAGTCCACATATGCTCTTGTCATAGTCGGGGTCTTTACATTCATTGTTCATTGGGGTAGGGTGGGTGTCAGCACATAGATCTCCCAGCTCCATAGAAGGGCGTGTCTCGAGACACTCATCGCTGGGAAGAATACAAGAAACACGAGATTAAAAAACAACTGCAAAGTGTCAACAAATCAATCGACTGAAAGGTTTTGAAGTAGCGTTAGCAATCCTTAATCTCTATAAGAGGAAAATTTTGTGATGCTACCTACCTACAGAACATCTCATCCACTCCGTGGTGGACATGCCACAGTCCAAGGTTGTGGCCTAATTCATGGATCATCAAGTCAGTCACATTGGGACGACCAAATTTTTCTGGCTGCAAGACAGTTCCGCCTGACATATAGAGTGCAACAGTGTTATCATCTTCAATCATCAGTAGCAGCACCTCCAGTCTGGAGACAGATATACTATTCTACCGTGCTAATTAATAAATACCTCAGATGAATACAACTTTGATCCAACACAAAAAGAAATGGTTCTCATCTAGAGCTTTCGACCAGTCACTCCTGGTCTTCCTCAGTAAACTGACCCAGTGAGACTTGTCACGTGGGTCAGTCAGTGTGACGTAAACACTGCGTTATCTGAGCACGTCGGCAGAACGTACTGCACCTGCGCGAGACCTGTAATGTATTGTACATAGCACTTCAGCAGAATGTCTCATATAAGGTTGTATTCGCTCATATAAGGTTAGCATTTCGACAGTAGTTTCCAAATGTTGTGTCAGAAAAGATATCCTCTGCAACAGTGAAAATTCTGATGCAACGTTGACCAAAAATCCAACTAAAAACGCGAAAATCCAGGGTTCTGCACAGGCGCAGTACGTTCTGCCGACGTGCTCGTTATCTGCAGTAACAGCATCTGGTAGACGACGTTTCAAGGAATACAGAGACAAACTAAACATTGAATTTTTACAAAATAATTCTCCGTGTCCTTAGAAGCTCGGTCACGGCCGCTGTAGGGGGAGAATTAGGAGCATTTTCGTTCTATATTGATACTCAAACTCAGCTCATCAAATACTGGCTTAGACTACACCACCACCAAGCCTACGATATTGCTGTAGACCAAGAACAGGATTCGGTCGTTCATATACAAAATATGCTATATAGACACGGTTTCCAACATGTTTCGCTAAACCCAGCAGTTGACGCAAAGCATTTTGACTGGATGCAAAATATCAGAAACTAGAGTTCTCATACCTTCGCGAAATTATGTTTGCCTTACAACTGACGAATTATGTTTCTCATTGACAATACAAATAAGATAATTGATTTTTGCATGTTGTGTGATTTCAAGTGTGAAATTCCCAGCAGTTACCTCTATGGAATTATGAAATTTTCTCATTAGGCCACACCATCTTAATTTTATGGATGACATCCTATGAAAACCCCAAAACTAGTGCGCGCGGGCGAATAAAAAAATTCCGGCCAAAAATAAAAAAATGTTACTAAACCACAGGAATACAAAGCTGGTATTGTGACTTTCCAGCAGTACAAAGCGACGTACACGACAAGCCGGCACATGTTGGCTTTTTTGCGGAGTTTATGAATCGGCACTGTACGTATGTAACGTTACTGAGTTTTTTAGTCGTGGAGCTTCGGTAGCCTGGGTGCCGTCCTCCAGAGTTACCACCGGCTCTGTATTGTTGCTAACTACCATGGACTACCCAGGCCTAGAGCCAGGCCAAAGCCTCGGAGGACGTGATCTTTTTTTTTGAGGACAGGCGAAAATCAATGCGCGCGCGGATGTCATCCATAAAATTAAGTCGGTGTGGCCTTAATTATGCAAAGTAGGTCTTCATCTACAAAATTGATATCATCTTATGTCCTTCAAATTTCGTGCGCCCAAGCATGTATAGATCATGAGATATCAAAACCGGAAGTTATTCTGCAGTACCATAACAAGAGGCCAGGGGCCCAAAATTTAATCATTTCTAGGTCTCATGAAGACCTACCCACCTGCCAAGTATGAAGATAATCCATTTAAGCTTTCTCGAGTTATCGTGTTTACAGGCGGACAGACACACACACACACACACAGACACACACACGAACGCCTCTGAAAACATAACCTTATTTATTTATTTATTTATTTCCGTCATTTTTATACAGGGTAACCCAATTCAGTGATGGCACTGCTTTTCAACGGGGCCCTATAAAAACCTTCTTGGCGAAGGTAATTATACAATTTCAAACAGGTGCATGCCGAAAGTTATGATGAATCTTTATTGCATGTTCATTCAGAAATAGCAACAACAATAAAAGGCTAACATAAGGTCTAAGGTATGGAATGCTAAAAACTGTATAAAGTAGTATCGATTCAAGTTCTAATGGCTTCTTCTCTCTTTTTGAAACATTTCGAAATATACTTACATCCTTCATTCATGATATCTTTATTTACCTCTATGACATGTCATGAAGGTTATATTTTCAGTTGTGTTTATCTGCCTATCTGACTGCCCGTCTGTCTGTCCGTCTGTCTGTCTGTTGGTCAACAAGATAACTCAAGAAGACACTTGGTGTGTTGGATGGGTGTGGCCAAATGGAAATGATGAAATTTTGGCCCCCCTAGTGGCTTTTCTTGGTACTGCAGCTCAACTTCCAGTTTTTATATCTCAAGATCTGGACATGCTAGGGTCATTACTTTTAGATAGTAGATAGCCCTTGTGTTCGGGAAGAAGTCACGTGAGTTTGGGCTCCCTAACACCCTGTTCTGGAACTGCAGGACGGTTTGTTTTAAAATCTTTGAGAGAGGATAACTAACAAACCGGTTGACGGATCGTCATCATTTTTGGTTTGTAGGTAGCTTAAGGTCTCGGACCGGAGTTTTTTTCACGATTTTGGATCCGGCGGACACCCTCAGACCGAAGGGCTATAACTCCGCCAAAAAATGTACGCCGGGAAATCTCATTACATCAGTCAACGGAGGTTTCCAGCCGGCTTCCGATACAATTTTGGTTATTGTCCGTCGACTCTATAATTTGGGTAGAAACTGTAGTTAAACGTAAATTTTGGATACGAAAAATGTAGTTTTTTTTGCAGTTTTTTCAACGGACCTGCTTGGAAAAAAACGAATTTTCCCAGGCTAACGGCTTATATGCTGAAATAGCTTACTACTTTCTGTTTCTGAAAAACAGAAAAAAAATATAGGTTGTTGCGATAAGTTTTTCGCAAAATCCGGTGACGCGAACCCCTAGAAATTCCACATAGAACGCAGCTATTTGGGTCATCAGGCGACAAACCGCATCACCCTTGCTCGCGGACTGATACCAAAAACGCTTCGCTGGCCGTCCAACTTCACCGCGCCGAAAAACACTACAATCCCAAGGCTTTTTGATCAATTCAAAACCTAGTTGAAAATCTACAGCGATCGCCGAGCTATGGGGAGCCAAACCTAGCGTGACAACCTCGCAGATCCGGCGATTTACTGCGCACTATTTGGAACCCTGGTCAGAATTAAACTCCGACCCGGAACCTTAAGTAATGCTTGACATACGTGAATCACAATTATGCAAATGATGATCTAATTTACATGATTTATGAGGAAACACTATAAATCTGTTTCGGTTTCAATATCTCCCGTTCATACTAGCTATAGGGTCATGAATTTTGAATGGTAGGTAGCTCTTGTGCTTTGAAACAAGTCACGTGAGTTTGAGTCCCCTAGCAGCTTGTTATGGTACTGCAGGACGGTTTGTTTAAAAATCTTTAAGAGAGGATAACTATAAAAATTGTTGACGGATCGTCGTGATTTTTGTTATGTAGATAGCTAAAGTAATGCTTGGCATAACCAAATCACAATTATGCACATCTAGATCTTATTTGCATAATAAATGAGGAAATTGTACCAATCCGTTGTGTTCTATATTAGGCTATGAAACACTTGTGACATATGTAATTGAGAGCGACAGGAACATTGGCAGATATTGATTATGTAAATGAATCCCTCATTTGTATAAATAACGAGAAATTGCTACAATTTTATGGTGGCAACTGCTTGCAATTTTTTAATTACAAGCAGTTGCCACTGTAAAATTGTAGCAATTTCACATTATTAGGGTAGGTATTAAAATACTTACCCTAATTGCAAGTTCAGTACAAGTGAACATCACTAAACATAATTTATTCAACTCAGGGCCTTATTTGTATAATTTGAATTTTGCTTCTGACCAAGACTGTCAATGTAAGCCATTTACATGTGATCATCACCATACGTAAGATTTACGAAAGCACTAAACATGTCATGGAGGTATGAGATCGTCGAACTCTAGTTGTACATGATATCATATATTTAAAAGTGTCTTGTTTTGATAATGTCTTACATTTTTTCGAGCTTCATTGAACTGAACAGTGATTTACGTTCGTTATCAGTTAACATGTAATATACAGTCAAGCATAAAATGTGATCTTCAATACATGAATTGTTCCAGAACTTGCATAGTCTATCTTGTAACGGTGTACGGCTATGCCTGTCAGATTCTATGTGTAGGGGATGGTCGCTAATACGGAGTTTACACATGGCTCTGCGGTTATCAAATTATTATAATGAATTGTCTTGTGTAAGTTTAATACCGTTGTGCCTGTAAAGAACATTAGGAAACATGTCTGGCTCTACAATCGAGCTAATTTCGACAAATTCAGAACTGAGCTAGGTAAGGTCAACTGGGATTCCACTATGAGTGCTAGTACAATAGATGAAAAATGGAATGGCTGGAAGGCTAAGTTCTTAAACATTGCCAAAAACACTGTCCCAAACAAAACCAAAAAGGTGGAAACTGCACGTAAGCCCTGGATTACACCAGACCTACTAGAGGCAATCCAACACAAAACAGATTGCTACAACACCTTCAAGTCATCTCCTACACCAGAGAATTGGAAAATCTACACTCAGACCAAAAATCGTCTGACAAAAGACCTACGTAAAGCCGAAGCGGAGTACTACTCCACTGTCAGTGATAGGCTGAAATCTGCCGAAGGTGCCCGGTCATTCTGGTCCATACTTAAACAAGCAACGGGTAAATGTAAGTCTAGCATCCCCGCACTGTCTGCGAATGGCACTGTGGTGGACAAGGATGTAGACAAGGCGGAACTGCTCAATAACATCTTCGTTAGCGTTACTCAGGAAGCCTCTCGTCCCAACTGCACAAGTTGGCTACCCAAGTTCACCACCAACGAACTCAGTACCATCCAACTTACAGAGCAGGAGGTTCTGGACGTGTTGCAAGGATTGCACCCCAATAAGGCTCCGGGCCCCGACGGCATTCCCAACCGGCTCCTTAAGGAGGGTGCACCTGCCATCTGCACGTCCCTTTGTCACCTGTTTAACCATTCCCTTGCCACTGGCCAATTTCCAACAGAATGGAAACAGTGCAACGTATCGCCAGTCTACAAAAAGGGTGATCGAACCAACCCTTCCAACTACAGGCCGATCGCCCTCCTTCCCACTGTAGCCAAAGTCTTGGAGAGACTTGTCCACAACCGTCTCTACTCGTACCTCACAGAAAACAACCTGTTAAATGTAAACCAGTCCGGGTTCAGGAAAGGAGACGGCACTGTCCTACAGCTCCTGCGGTTGGTGGATGACTGGGCGAAGTCCATTGACGACCCCAACATCTCTTGTACTGCCGCCGTGTTCCTGGATGTACGGAGAGCATTTGATACTGTGTGGCACGAGGGCTTAATTTATAAGCTTTCGCGGTACGGAGTGAACGGGCCTCTCATTGACTGGTTCACAGACTACCTCACAGATCGCCAGCAGCGTGTGGTCATTAATGGTACCTCATCGTCCTGGGGGTGTACGTGCGCCGGCGTACCACAAGGCAGTATTCTGGGACCATTGCTATTTCTGGTCTACATAAACGATATCAAGGATTTACCATGTACCTCGAACATCAATTGTTTTGCTGATGACACGTCGTTGTCAGCCTCTGGACGGACACCCACGGAAGTGGCCAGAATCACCAATTCTGACCTTCATCTTGTCTCAAACTGGTTCGACGCTTGGGGCCTAGAATTACATCCTGACAAGTGCAAAGTCATCTGTATTAAGACCACACAGAGCAAAGCACAACTGCCTCCTATTTACATCTCAGGCCAAGTTATCGAGCAGGTGACATTTTACACCCACCTTGGAGTCACCCTACATCAGGCATTGTGCTGGACTGAACATGCACAGTCTTCTTCTAGCAAGGCCAGGAAAGTTCTTGGTTACCTGTGGAGACTACGAGGCAAACTGTCACG
>NW_017803313.1:205303-210303 GCF_001625305.1 Branchiostoma belcheri | reverse complement strand
ATTGATATACAATTTCATACGCTGTCCATTGTAGGATGCGGCCAAGTGGACCCACTTGTTGGGTTCGTATCGATGGTGAGCGACTATAGTGCTGGCCTGTCGGGCACGGTCCGTGCGAAGTCGGAAATAGAAGCGCGCATCTTTCTCTCCGTGCTCCTCTGAAGAGTTGAGGCCAATAGACCATCCTTTGTTACGCGAGGACATTGAACAAACGTCGAATACACCTACAGAAATGAATATTCGTTAATAGTGTTAACATTACATAATAGTGTTAACATAACATAGTGTTACATTATGTTTCCCTTTGTGTAGTATACAACCTATGAGGGGGGATATAGACTGGTTTATTTGCAGAAACACATACTTCATACATACATAGTACAGTAGGTTAGAAGCTTTTTGCAGCCAAAGGCTGAATTGAGAAGCTTTTACAAATTTTAAAAATTACATGACTAATACATAATATATATACATAAAAGTGCCTTGAGAGGCATTAAACACCACTTATACGCTAGAATAATACACATTTATGCTAAAATTACATCATACAACTTCTGTTGGCAAATTACTTAGGTACAACTGACAATAATAAAAAAGTACAATTACATCATGTGCAACAACATAAAATGAAATCTACTGTATGGCAAGGTTATTCAGTATGTTCAGCATTGTGGGACAGGACTGCATAAATATCTTTTTGTCCCAATGGGTGGTTTGTAGCGCCGTGTTTGCCTTAGCTGCATGTTGTGTGAGTGGTTACTAACTGGGGGTAGCCAGGGGGCGTGCCTAGACCTAGTGGCTGAAAGGGCAAAGGCCCGGCACAGGGTCAGTCTCCGTTCAGACAGACGTTGGAGGTCAAGAGTTGACAGGGCCTCGGAATACGAGTGATAGCTTCTACCCAGCATGATTCTGCATGCCCTTTTCTGGATTCTTTCTATGCTGTCAGATTGTTTTTTTGTGATACCCGCATTCCAACAGGGCGTGGCATATTCAACTATTGGTCGAATATACCCACAATACACTGTGACAAGGTCAGAGCTTGGGAGGCCAGCTCGACGCAGCCTACTTAATAAGTATAACCTTTTACTGCCCTTGGACACCATGGCGTCAACTTGATCAGACCACCGTAGGTCAGAGCGTATGTGCAAACCAAGTAACTTTGCTTGTGTAACTATGCTAAGTGGCTGACCTCCGAGAGTCAGTGGCTGCATTACTGGGGGGGTTCTCATGAAGCAGAAATACATTGCTTTACATTTTTTGGGGTTAAGTAACATGGAGTTCGTTTCGGCCCAGGTGTCCAATGAGTCAAGGTCAGTCTGAAGTTTAGTTGGGGTTGACACAGTTCTAACTTCTCCCAGGTTCATGTCATCGACATACTTCCAGTGTGGATTATTAGCATTAGGTTTTGCGTCATTGATCATGGCGAGGAACACCAGTGGGCCCAGTAGAGTACCTTGGGCCACTCCACACGTTAGTGTTTCCCAGCTCGATATAGAGTCCTGATACCTAACACGCTGCCTTCTGTTTGACACAAAACTACAGAGCCAGGGGATCAGTGAGGGTCTTGTGCCCATGGATATAAGTTTGTTAATGGCAGTGGTGTGACAGACTCTATCGAATGCTTTCGAAAAGTCAGTTAGTATTAATGTGCCAACAGTGCTTTTCCTCTCAGCTCCCTCATAGAAGAAGGGGAGGGCACATTTCACTCATAGAAATGTATTATTACCTCCATGAAAAATGAAGGTATTGTTTTTGGCGTGTGTCTCTCCCTCTCTCTCTCTCTCTCTCTCTCTCTCTCTCTGTGTGTATGTGTGTGTGTGTTTGTGTCTTTGTGTTTCCGCACATTTGTAGTCAGCATAACGCCTTTATGGATTGTGATGATATTTGGTATACTGATAAGTCTTAGGAAGACAAAGGTCAAGGTCAAATATGGGCCTCCTGGTGGATGATCTTGGTACTGCAGCAGAACTTTCGGTTTTTGTATCTTTTGTCCTGAACATGCTATGGTCTTGACTCTTTGGTGACAGATAGCTTTTCCTGTCAGGAATAACTGGTGTGAGTTTGGTCCCCCTAACAGCTTGTTCTGGAACTGCAGGAAACTTTCTGACGAAATCTTTTAAAGCCCAGATGGGGACAACGTATTTTCTTAATTTTTGGTATGTAGGTAGCTGATAGAGAGCTGTACATAATTAAATTCAAATCATGCAAATGAGGACTTAATTTGCATAATTAAGGAGGAAATTCTATCATTACAGTGTTTGATATAATAGTTCTTTTATACATGTATCTATTTAATCTATTTAATCTGTGGCAGGCAGAACCTGAACAGATACCACTTATGCAAATGATGATAAAATTTGCATAATCAATGTGAAAATTCTGCGACTCTTTATTGGTGAATAATGGGAATTTTATACCTCGTGACATGTGTTAATTACTTAAAGGTTAACACCACTATGCATACTTTATGTTAATATGCAAATGTGCATAATCAATGAGGACATGTTGAAATGAAGTATGATAAGGCAAGCCCATATTTCATGGAGGTATGAGATCTCGGAACTCTTGTTTTCCCTCAAGTTTCTCCGTTTCCTGCCATTTTGTCAAATGGATTCAATTTCTTCATTTTTGGGCCAAATAACATGAAATTCGGAATGAAGGTACAGTGGCCAAACACCCCCAGACGTTTTTATTTTCTTGATATAGGCTTTTAAAAAGGTATTGTTAGGGTTTTTACCATACATGTATATGGTATGGGTGGGGAGATATACATGACCATGTTTAACTCCATGAAAAATTGAAGTATTGTTTTTGGCGTGTCTGTGTGTGTGTGTGTTTGTGTTTCCGTACATTTGTAGTAAGCATAACTTCATAACGCCTTTATGGATTGTGATGATATTTAGTAGTTGGTAGGTCTTAGGAAGACAAAGGTCAAGGTCAAATATTGGCCTCCTGTTGGCTGACCTTGGTACTGCAATAGAACTTCCGGTTTTTTGATCTTTTGATCTTTTTTGAACATGCTATGGTCGTGGATTTTTGGTGACCGATACCTTTTCCTGTCACGAATAAAGGTGTATGTTTTGTCCCCCTAGCAGCTTGATCTGGAACTGCAGGTTAGTTTCTGGTAAAAACTTTTAAAGCGGATAAGTCAAGAAAGGAACAATGTAGTTTCATCATTTTTGGTGCAATGGTAGCTTATAGAGCCATGTACACAATTAAATGCAAATTATGCAAATGAAGGCTAAATTTGCATAATTAAGTAGGAAATTCGGCAGTTACAGTGTTTTACATGACAACACCTAATAGATACCAATTATGCAAATAATGACCTAATTTGCATAGTTAATGTGAACGCACATGTGACTGATAATATAATTCAAACATTGTTTTTGCTATGGTCTTGCTCATATGTATCTAGTCCTCTTCTTCTGTCAGAATCCTTTAAGATTTAGTAAGTGGCAATATGTATAACTTACTAGTAGCGCAGAGGTCTGCTGGCAACTGTATTTAACGGAATTTCCATTTCTGGAGTCCTCATAACCCCCATGTAGATCCTTTTGATATCTACCACAAATTTGATGCACACAATATTTTAGTAAGGAACTTATTTGCTATCTACAGCTAAGAGAAGAACAATAAAATGTGTAAAATCAGCCTAGTCCCATTTACAGGTATCCCCATATCCCCCATATAGAGCCCAAATCAACATTCCTAATTCATTAAAGCTTCTTCGATAATTGTCTAATGANACGCGCTAGTATTGCATGATTTACTACCGGCGCACTGCTGGAACAGCGGAAGGAACGTTGATCTAGCCTGCATTTTACTATATTGTAACGTTTAAAACGTTTTAACGATCACCGGTGCATCAATTAGATCGATATTTTCTTTTGTCACTGTTGCCCAGGCAAGCGTTTCTATAGTTTGTCAACTTTATTTTACTGTTTTTCTCTGTTTGTTTACTTACTTTACCACCGAATATGCAATCCTAGATGATCTGAAGTTATAAATGCCCCGGTCCGCCGTTCATTGTAATAGGCGGCGGGCGTGAGGTAACGTTAGGGATGTGCAAAAACATCGCGGAAAATGCCTATAACACTCGAAAAAAGGCAGCATATTTACACGTGCCTGCAAACATTTTATGGCTAATTCTAGGCCAGTTTTGGTGAGTTTCGTTATGTCCTTTTTTGTTTAGAGTGGGACCGGACGGAAAGCCTTGCCGCGACTCCATAATCGTCCGACTCCGTGCACTTCCGTGTTACATTACGTTGTACGTGACCAACAAAATTACGCCAAAGGCACCACAATCCCACATGTACATATATATTTATTCCCGAAAAAAATTCTTTGTTGAGTACGCATTTCGTCACTAGGATGTTGCTAATTAGTCGTAGAAATAAGGTATAAAGCAGCGTAAACATGTGGCTCGAGTTCTCTTCACTTCGCGCGCCCCGGCATGCAGCCGGCTTCGTTCTAGCCAATCAGAGCGCAGGTCATCAATGAACCAATCAGAGCGTAGCAGTGCTTTGCTACTTGCATATGTTAATGAAGCATGCAGGGTCCGTGCTGTTTGTGACAGCGAAGCTCTGCTGAGCGCGGCTGGAAATGTGTTTTGCAACTACATGTATATTTTTACGCGGCTTTTTTGACGTTTGACGCTGACTTCGGCACGATATGATCGCACTACCATGTACACGCTACCGGAGGCGGCAAATGAGTGGTCATTTTTACACAATCGTCGAGAAATTTTGGCGTTATGCACCCGGAAGTGCGCCGATATCGGTTTGCGTCCCCTCGATTTTTGACAGTTTCCCCCATCAAAATAAGAAACAAAACTACCGATATTAAATAGAACCATGTATTACAATTATCATTTCAACATGATTGATCTATAACATATTCCTTTCTAATATAAGTATAATATCATCATGGTTGTGGAAAGTCCTCAGGTAGCGAACCATTTAGTCGGCATGAGTTCTTGTGCCGCGCCGGGAGTGACG
>NW_017803313.1:166822-201128 GCF_001625305.1 Branchiostoma belcheri | reverse complement strand
TCTCTCTCTCTCTCTGTGTATGTGTGTGTGTGTTTGTGTCTTTTTGTTTCCGCACATTTGTAGTCAGCATAACTTCATAACGCCTTTATGGATTGTGATGATATTTGGTATACTGATAAGTCTTAGGAAGACAAAGGTCAAGGTCAAATATGGGCCTCCTGGTGGATGATCTTGGTACTGCAGCAGAACTTTCGGTTTTTGTATCTTTTGTCCTGAACATGCTATGGTCTTGACTCTTTGGTGACAGATAGCTTTTCCTGTCAGGAATAACTGGTGTGAGTTTGGTCCCCCTAACAGCTTGTTCTGGAACTGCAGGAAACTTTCTGACGAAATCTTTTAAAGCCCAGATGGGGACAACGTATTTTCTTAATTTTTGGTATGTAGGTAGCTGATAGAAAGCCTTACATAATTAAATTCAAATCATGCAAATGAGGACTTAATTTGTATAATTAAGGAGGAAATTCTATCATTACAGTGTTTGATATAATAGTTCTTTTATACATGTATCTATTTAATCTATTTAATCTGTGGCAGGCGGAACCTGAACAGACACCACTTATGCAAATGATGATGGTTTTTACCATACATGTATATGGTATGGGTGGGGAGATATACATGACCATGTTTAACTCCATGAAAAATTGAAGTATTGTTTTTGGCGTGTCTGTGTGTGTGTGTGTGTGTGTGTGTGTGTGTTTGTGTTTCCGTACATTTGTAGTAAGCATAACTTCATAACGCCTTTATGGATTGTGATGATATTTAGTAGTTGGTAGGTCTTAGGAAGACAAAGGTCAAGGTCAAATATTGGCCTCCTGTTGGCTGACCTTGGTACTGCAATAGAACTTCCGGTTTTTTTATCTTTTGTCCTGAACATGCTATGGTCGTGGATTTTTGGTGACCGATACCTTTTCCTGTCACGAATAAAGGTGTATGTTTTGTCCCCCTAGCAGCTTGATCTGAAACTGCAGGTTAGTTTCTGGTAAAAACTTTTAAAGCGGATAAGTCAAGAAAGGAACAATGTAGTTTCATCATTTTTGGTGCAATGGTAGCTTATAGAGCCTTGTACACAATTAAATGCAAATTATGCAAATGAAGGCTAAATTTGCATAATTAAGTAGGAAATTCGGCAGTTACAGTGTTTTACATGACAACACCTAATATATGGCAGGTGAAACATCAACAGATACCAATTATGCAAATAATGACCTAATTTGCATAGTTAATGTGAACGCACATGTGACTGATAATATCATTCAAACATTGTTTTTGCTATGGTCTTGCTCATATGTATCTAGTCCTCTTCTTCTGTCAGAATCCTTTAAGATTTAGTAAGTGGCAATATGTATAACTTACTAGTAGCGCAGAGGTCTGCTGGCAACTGTATTTAACGGAATTTCCATTTCTGGAGTCCTCATAACCCCCATGTAGATCCTTTTGATATCTACCACAAATTTGATGCACACAATATTTTAGTAAGGAACTTATTTGCTATCTACAGCTAAGAGAAGAACAATAAAATGTGTAAAATCAGCCTAGTCCCATTTACAGGTATCCCCATATCCCCCATATAGAGCCCAAATCAACATTCCTAATTCATTAAAGCTTCTTCGATAATTGTCTAATGATTATCACACATCAACATTCCCACATTGGCCCTAACGTACCCAGTATGGAGAAGTCATTGCCCGATTTAGTATAGTCCAAAACCCGAAAATCCCCCATAAAGACCCCTCAGTCACGGCTCGCGTTATGTATGGCCCAATCCAACGACGCTTGTTTTTGAATCCGTAGATGTTCTTCTCTCAAATCACAGTAAAACCATTCACCAAAGCCACTGCCCGTATGAGATAATGAGCCTTAAAGATGACTAAAATGCATGGATATGAAAATTCTGCTGTCATTGGTTCCGGTAACGTCACACCCTCATAGCTTCAATGTGTCCTCTTGAACTTTGGGTCTGTAAAACTAGAAAAGCTATGCTATGTGGTAATATAAACGTTTTATCCATATCTGTATCAGAATCATCAGTGCAGCCATCGTAAGTTCAGTAATTTTCAGCCATATGTTACCTGATTTTGGAGGCTCTCGGAGGGGGGTCCCAGATCTCCATAATGAAAAATATCTGGAGGGTTTTAAATATATGGCTGTTCATAGTTCCCCATACCTATCTCACATACAAAGTATGAGTCGATTTGGCTGACCCCCATCTTCCGACCTCTGCCTGGTTTTGCCAGGTTTTCTCGTGCAATGACTCTTAAAGGTTAACATCACTATGCATATATTATGTTAATGTAAAGGTCATTTGCATAATTAATTAGCACATGTTGAAATGAAATATTGCCAAAGGATAGGAATTTATCACGCAAAATATTGTAAGTGTGAGTTTAGAAAACCATAAATTAAACTGTTAATTACGACCTTACTTCCATATACAATGAGACAAATCCCCCCAATAACAATTTTACGTAAACTCTACATATTTCATTGAGGTATGAGATCTCCGAATTCTTGTCCGTTCTTTAAATGGGAACATTTTCAAATATTCAATGTTGGAAAATGGGCTAATAATGAAGATCTCCATTTCATGTGTAGAAGTAATTTTGTACTAAAACGATATATTCCTGAATAGGGGTAACACACAGACATACCTCCGATTTCATGTGGGCAACAACATACAAACGTAATGACGCCTGGTCACACTTCCTTTGTCCATATGTAGAATGGTTTCCAGTGCAGTTTTAAGACAAGTGAATCCCTTCTTTGGTACCTCTTTTTT
This sequence comes from Branchiostoma belcheri, assembly GCF_001625305.1. Classification (NCBI taxonomy): domain Eukaryota; kingdom Metazoa; phylum Chordata; class Leptocardii; order Amphioxiformes; family Branchiostomatidae; genus Branchiostoma; species Branchiostoma belcheri. The sequence continues at coordinate 198,352 of NW_017803313.1, read as the reverse complement.
TTCAAAGTGGACAGTTCAATGCTGAAATATCAACACAAACCGGCTTCTGACATTCTGATCACCTGAAGGGCCAATGAAACAAAGAAACTTGAGTTGGAATTAAGCTTAAACTAAAGAAAGACTATTTAAACAATTTTGAATCCTGTCATAAGTTGGGAAAGACTGTTTAGTGCAATAGACAGTTCTACAAAGGGAACGGAAATAGACAGCGGCCTGTTGTACTGGAGCGACTTGCTCTGAGGCTTTAGCCCGCGAACCAGGACTAATCTAATCCTAACCATATCCAATTAATCTGCCTGTTAAAATAGGTACCAAGAAAACAAGTTATATTTAGAAAACCCCGATTTTACCTCTATGTCACTGCCGACCCGGGGGCTATTTTTATCACACCGTGGATGTTCTGGATGACTACTGTGAAAGCACGGGTAAAGAGAGGTAGCAGCACTTAACATAGCGTAACGAAAACCATGGCAGTCTGTCAAGTGGAACCAAGTGGTTTCATGCTCGTATGATCTTCTATATGTGTGGTAAAGTCGCCAACGTAAGATCTTTTGCCTGCCACACAAGAATTCGGTCAGCGAGTCAAGTGGATTTGGCACCAGCGATAGAGAGAGGGAATGAGTGGAAACTTTAACACTAAGCAGGGGAGAGGAGTCGGCGTTTGTTCCATTCAGTCGTATTTATCAAATGATTCAGAGGTTCTGAGAATTACTGTCTCGGATTCGCCAAGTGTAATTTGTCATAAATGACGTCCCCTCAGCCTTGATCAATTCACGCCGTTCTCCGGACTTAACATCTGGATCGAAATATTAAAGTACTGAATACTATCCACCGACAGATCAACTGAAAATAAAACCTTTCTACCGTCATGTAAGTATATTCACAGCGTCGGAGACCCACTTCGCTGGGTCCTCACAAGGACAAAGCGCTGGTGCGTTGCCACAGTTGATCCTAATGGAAACTTTAACGTGTTGTCGGTGGTTTGGCATGTGTTTGTTTGCGATAGGCAATCCCCCATGGTTCACTCCGAGGAATAACATTCATGTCAGACGTTATCTTTTTCTTAGGTGGCTGACGGATTTGGAGGATTATGGCGTGGTAAGGGCCCAGGGGGTCAGAAAAAGTTTAAGCAAGGATTGGCAGCTTTAACTGCAGAACTAAGGCTCGTCTTTAAATTGACTCAGCGGAATTAAGACCCATGTCGGAGGCCGTGTTGACAAAACAGTGGCATCACTTAGGCCACTTGAAGCTCTCTACGAAATAAAGGATCACTAAGGACTGGAAACGAAGTGGAAAATTTGCATGGGAAGGGGCTTGACATAGCAACTGTAGGGTGCATAACCTGCTACTACTACTACTACTACATACTTAACTTGCAATTAGTACAGGCAAACATTAGTACAGGCGCCCCGGGCAAGGAACCGTCGACACTTTCCCACAATTCAAGTACTGCGCAAAACGGATTCCCTTCGTGATTGTTGAAAGATTCAGGTAATAAACACGTCACCCAAATTTCGCCATAGAATTCCATCGTGTAATAACCAAAGGAGTAAGCTTCAAATTGAGCCTGTAGCTAAAAGGACCAACATAACAACTGAAAGCTAAGTAATATACCCGTAGTACCATTGCCAGGCTGAGTATGACACGACGTGGATTTTGGAAGATTTGGACCGTCACTGTCAAATTTTCGGGCTTGATTATTGAAATGTCTTCATGTCTCATAACAACTGGCTGAAGGCGACAGAATTTACGCACTCCGCCGCCAAACATAAGCAGGTAGTGCCAAGCGTCTACCGCAAAGTGCCTCGTTTGATATTCTCAAATCTTACGCTTGGACGGGGCCGGTTATAAAACGTTATATCACATTTGCATCATATTTTTCTAGTGCAGATCAAGCGCCTTTAATATGTACAGTGGACTTTTTCGCCATGTCTGCGTTTGATCGTGCACCGCTGGTTGACTTGCACGACATTTTCATGCATTCAACGAGAAATAGTTGATCTCATCGTTCTGTAAAAGAAATAACTTTTATATTCCTCAGTATTATCACTTCGGTACGCATTATTATCAGGCCGTAATTGTTAATACTTTTCGTTGTGGCAAGGTCACACTGAGTTACTGATATTAGATAATGCAGTCGTCGAATTGCCATAGTATCGAACTAAAACTACAATAAAATCTTACTAATGGTGGCGTCGGGTGGCGTAGTGGTAGAGCGTTCGACTATAAAACGGCGAGACCGGGGTTCGATCCCGAGTTGTACCCGGGACATGTCTGGACATGCGCCCGATGTTGTGCCCTTCGGAAAGGCACTTTACACGACTTTCCTCACTTAACCTAGGTGTGAATTACGTATGGAAAAAGTAGTATTGAGGTCACCTGGTGGCGCAAAAGTGTGTGTGGAGCAAATATGTTATATGTATCATGTGTATTATGTGATATCCAGCGCTATAAAAGGCTGTGATTGCACGGGTAATGTTTGACCAATAAACCATTTATAATTGAATCAGGAAGACATAACCGCACTCCTCTAGAGCAAAGAATCTGCCAATATTGTAGTTTAGGTAAAGTAGAAGACGAGGTACATTTTCTTGTGGATTGTTCCATGTATGACAGCGAAAGAAACGTTCTTTTCGATTTTGTGTCAAGCAAATACTCCCAATTTAAGTATTTGAATAGTATAGTCTTAAGACCCTCGTGTTTTTTCTATCACCAAGTGCATTGTCCTGATCGACAAAAGTTCTGAGAATTTATTGCTACCTCAAAATCTAGTGATTTGGCAGCCATCTGTGACGTGTTGAGGAACCTCAGCTAAACATTAGCTTCTATAGGTTTGATCTAGTCTAGAATGATGCGTCATGACGACTGAAGGCAGCTAGACTCACCGATGATGACGGCGGGGTTGTCCTGGCCTCCCTCTGGTTTCACCCAAGCCTCCACCGTGAAAGCCTCACGGGGGACCATTGAGTACTCATTCACGCTGTTGGGATCCTTGAACTTCAGTACCTCGTTCCCACTGAAGTACAGCGCCTTGCCGAACTTGTCTCCCGCAGAAAGAGCACGGGGGTGCCGCAGGTGGGGATGGTCGGGATGAACGGACTTGTCCAGTGAAGTACAAGTTTGCTGACTCCGCTTCATGAGTTCGCCAGCTGCACGTTCACTTTGGGCCTTCCGCTGCTGATATTTGACATGAGTTGAAGTTGGGTTCACGTGGCCGACCACATGTAGCATGTAAAAGGCCAGCGTCAACAGCCTGACCGGGCCCCTTCCCTGCAGCATATCTGAGAACAGAGAAAACATGCTGTTTAGCACGTCCTGGGATCGGGTACGTTGGATATAATGTGTCCGCGTGCCGCTGTCACACTTTGTTGTTACGTTTCAACCGTTCAACATTTCCACGGGGAAAGGCGCCAAAATATGCAGCCTGTTGGTATTTGTGGGAGTGGAGAGGTAACTGATTACATCACGGGTTGGGCTCCGAGAATGGTAACATAGAACTGGCCCTTGGGACACACTTAAGGTACATGAATCTGTAATTCTGATATGAACAATGTCCTCCCATTCGCTGCTGTAATGTGTCCTTTCGCATCATTTCCTCATATAGTACCCGATAAGCTTCTATGTACATAATACGTGACATGACTGCGATGGCTTTTTTTGCATAATGTAAAGGTTTTGAAACACTTGTCCCACCTGCCCCCGCTGCTGACCCCACGTCCACACTGAAAACCTTCCAGGGAAAGCGGAGATCCCAAGACCTCAACACACGGAGCTCTGACCGCTTTGTCAGAAGCCATAAAGTTTCCGGCAGCTGAATCAGATTTGGCAAGCAGCCGAGATCTGCAGTAGCCCCCCAGGCCTGCTACAAAGCAGCAAGTGGCTTAAGTCTTCCCTTCTAAACCCTGTTAATGGCCATTCATATGGGCGATCCTCTAAACGAGCATGTAAACATCCTGTCGGAACGCCTGTGACGGCCAGCGTACCATGTCCTCAACAAGAAAGAGTAAGACTATTGGAGAGTAGACTCAGTCAAATATCTCAGGTGAACTAAGGGCGACCGCCGCAGTAGCGTGGGAAAGTGAGCAAGGCTTGACAATTCATCTGTGCTCTGCTATAGAGTGTTTTGGATCCAAAAGGTAATCGTATATCAGGTGTCAGGTATCAATGTGCCAAGTATGAAACCATCCATCCAGCCGTTCGTGAGTTACCTTGTTGACCAACAGAATGACAGACAGAATGACAAACGCAACTAAAAATATAACCTCCACATCCTTTAAAGGAGGTAACAACAACATAAAGGCATATATTTGTATTGATTAGGCAAATTAGACCTCAAGCTGCATAATCGGTAGCTTTTAATTTTTACCTGCCATTAATTACACGTACTGTGTGTCGCCCAAGGGCTACAGAAATGGAGATGAGCACCACCCCTATGCTCTGCAATAGAGTGGAACGGGACCATTTTTTTTTAATTACACGTGTTTCATGTCCCATTTTGGCCGTCTTGACATGAAGACGATAAAACCGCGATTCACGTCGCTTACCCCACACGTGGTCCGCGTGCCGCACCGTGTCGGTCAAGCTGGAATCCTTGATAGTTTGATCAAAAGACGTAAGTTGTCGCCGTGCCAATGTCAGACCGACCTGCTGGTGCGTTGCCCCCTCCCAGCTTCGCTAGCTACAACGCTTTAGCCTAGTATAGGTACCTCGGCCGAATGCCGGCGTGGTCTCCCCAGACCCGATGGAGTTTGTCCTAGAATGAAGGCGTTTAGACGTTTTTCAGTAAAAAAAAAAGAAATTTCGTTGTCTTCCAACGGTGGCCAACAGGCTGAAAATGGACAGAACCTATCAGTTGTTTTAGTGACTGTAATAGTCGGCACAAAATACGTAGAATATCATTAAATAAACGTATTTTGGATACGTCAGAATGAACACATATACTAGTTTACTAGGCAGGTCGTACGGTACATGTAGATCCGGACAGTTCAGTTTATGGGTCACAGATTGATGCTTGGGTTATGGTAGGCAAGGACCATCAAGGATCTAGCAAACTTTAGGCACAATTGCTCGTGGTCAGGTGATGGCAAGTGCTGACAGTCGAAGGTGTTCCATTGCACAAGGACACCCAGTAAAGTTAAGTGTAGTAACTGCCATGGCTGCGCATGATGGTACAACAAGCTCTTTTCTACAATTGTTCTAGTTACATGTAATTGAGGTGTATACGCGTGTACAAGGCCCGGTAAATCTCTTGAATTCAGGAATAGAAAACCTGTCGGTTGTGATATCGTGTTTTATTGCCGAAAGTCTTGTTCATCAAGCTGGTGGTGTGTAACGCTGAAGGGCGTTTATACCGGCTATACCGATACAGATTATCATCTGAAAATTTGAAAAAATCGGAATCAAGTATTTTGTACTCGTACTTGCGTTGTTGTTTTCGCCCTATTGCATTAAATTTGGAGTCTGCAGAGGATGCCATCCATAAAATTTACTTGCTGTGGCCTTGCCGCTCTTGGCTTTTTGTGTAGAATGTAAATAAATATCACATAATACATGACCAGGTCAATATGCAAAGTAACCCGGCGAAGTCACATCGCGTTCAGTCTGCAGTCACAATACGCTGAAGCCGGTTCGAAACTACGGCCGTGTTTATTGCCGTGTTTATGTGAAGTCACCCAAACCGCGATTCGGGTAACTCACATTCCTCACATCTGGTTCACGTGCCACACAATCCTTTGAAAGCGTGTCCGATCACAATTCGCCTGAGATACATTTATTGTTGTTTGATGAAAACACTCAAGGTAGCGTGTTATTAATGTCAGAGGTCAGCGACCTGCTTGCTGGTGCCCCCCTCCCAGCGTATCTCGGCCGAATGCCGACGTGGTCCCGCCAGAGGCGGTGAAGCTCGCCCTAGAACGGACACATTATTTGACCATTACTGCTCTTAAAGTTGCTGCCACGTAAAAGATGGCATTGCATATAAATAAAGAAATATCACCCCGTAATCCATGACCAGGCGAAGTTACATTGAAATCACATTGCGTTCAGGCGCAAATCGCGATGCGGGAAAACCGATTCGAAACCACCTCTAGAAGTGGCTTGGGATCGAGGCGCTTTGAATGTGATTTGGAGCGTTCAGATGGGGCCACTTGAAACCGGCTTCGGAGTAAACCACATGTAAAGCGCCTTGGGTGACTTCACATGAACACGGCCGTACCTCACGGAGGTGGTTTGGGATCGAGCCGGTTTCATTGTGACTTGGAGCGTTCAGATGGAGTACACAGAACCTGCTTCGGTGGATTCAAGGTTCAATCCGAATACACAGGATTAATGTGAAGGGGGCCTTTATAAACCACTGGAATCATGGAATTTTCTCATTATTAAATAAACAAGTTAACCCGGCGAAGTCACATCGCGTTCAGTCTGCAGTCACAATACGCTGAAGCCGGTTCGAAACTACGGCCGTGTTTATTGCCGTGTTTATGTGAAGTCACCCAAACCGCGATTCGGGTAACTCACATTCCTCACATCTGGTTCACGTGCCACACAATCCTTTGAAAGCGTGTCCGATCACAATTCGCCTGAGATACATTTATTGTTGTTTGATGAAAACACGCAAGGTAGCGTGTTATTAATGTCAGAGGTCAGCGACCTGCTTGCTGGTGCCCCCCTCCCAGCGTATCTCGGCCGAATGCCGACGTGGTCCCGCCAGAGGCGGTGAAGCTCGCCCTAGAACGGACACATTATTTGACCATTGCTGCTCTTAAAGTTGCTGCCACGTAAAAGATGGCATTGCATATAAATAAAGAAATATCACCCCGTAATCCATGACCAGGCGAAGTTACATTGAAATCACATTGCGTTCTGGCGCAAATCGCGATGCGGGAAAACCGATTCGAAACCACCTCTAGAAGTGGCTTGGGATCGAGGCGCTTTGAATGTGATTTGGAGCGTTCAGATGGGGCCACTTGAAACCGGCTTCGGAGTAAACCACACTGTAAAGCGCCTTGGGTGACTTCACATGAACACGGCCGTACCTCACGGAGGTGGTTTGGGATCGAGCCGGTTTCATTGTGACTTGGAGCGTTCAGATGGAGTACACAGAACCTGCTTCGGTGGATTCAAGGTTCAATCCGAATACACAGGATTAATGTGAAGGGGGCCTTTATAAACCACTGGAATCATGGAATTTTCTCATTATTAAATAAACAAGTTAATTCCTCATTTGGACAGATTCTATTTAATTGTGTACATCTGTGTGTGTCTGTTTGTTTGTTTGTTTGTTTGTTTGTTTGTTTGTTTGTTTGTTTGCTTGCTTGCTTGCTTGCTTGCTTGTTTGTTTGGTTGTTTGTTAACCTCGAGAAGTTGAGTTGTATATATTTGTGGTATGTAGGCAGGTGCTAGAATATAGGCCCAGCGATTTTTTAAAATACTGCAGCTGCGCTTCTGGTTTTGATATTTCGTTTTCTGGACATCGGGAACTATTTTGTCTGAGACTCTGAAGTAAAGGCCTAAAAACACGCCAAAAATACCCCAAAATCCAAACCTCTGCTTGGAGAGTAGTGTGTGAGCACTTCACAACTGGTAACAATGTATCGTAAAAATGTCTAAAATAAAATCTCTGGTCAAATACATACATGTATTATATTATATTATATTATATAGTGCAAACTATACGTCACAATATCCCAACAGATACTCGCCAACAAAAACCACCCAATATCTGCTCACAACAGCTCGCCCATGGCCAATACAGGAGCTCGCCTTTGGCCTATTCCACACGATTATAGAAATATGGGTGTTTCTAAAATATGCATTTACTTAAATATAAAAACTGCTACGGTAAAAAGAAAACAAAGTGCATCGACACGGACATAACGGCACACCACATGCCCAATTACAGAGAAATACAACCAAGACAACTATATTTTTAGCTGCGAACACATTTGAAAACGACCAGCATACTTAAACAATGGGCCACGAGAATCTAGTTCTGGTAGACGACCCACCCTAGCGTCTGCTTGAGAAAAACGATACAAGGCACAAGGTACGGCATCCATACATAATACCGTACATAAGACTAATGTACCTAATGCAAGTGAGTATTATTGGATGATAACGGGCTTTTATAATCATTAGAGGAATTTCTAATATCTAGAAATTCTTAAACATATTTCTTATATACACCATGCAGGGGTTATCACATGTCATTATGTACTTAAATTTGCTATTCAAGCCCATCGAGGTAAATTCTGGTATAGAATACGATAACCTTGTGTATAGTGAGTTACGTGATATTTGTCCTCAATAGTTTTGGATAAGATTGACAAACCCTCTGATCAATAAGAATTTTTGGGAATCTCCCGGTTTCTATACTTCCTTTGTTACAGGGCGTTTTATGTTTGAAAGATAAAACTAATTTTCTTACGCATAATGTTTGTTCAAGGTAGACCGGAAGGGAAAGTTTGGAATTATTACCTTCGCCAAGAAGGTTATGTTTTCAGTAGCGTTTGTGTGTGTGTGTGTGTGTTGTGTGTGTGTGGTTTAGCAAGATAACTCGAGAAGCAGTGGATGGATCGGAATGAAACTTGGTAGGTGGGTAGGTCTTTATGAGACCTAGAAATGATTAGATTTTGGGCCCCCTGGCGGCTTTCCTATGTACTGCAGCTGAACTTTCGATTTTGATATCTCAAGTTCTGGACATGCTAGGGTCACGAATTTTGGTTGGTAGATAGCTCTTGGGGTAGGGAAGAAGTGACATGAGTTTGGTTCCTTGTTCTGGAACTGCAGGAGCATTTGTTAAAAAATTTTGAAGGACGATAACTCAAGAACCGGTTGACGTATCGTCGTGATTTTTGGTATGTAGGTAGTTGAAGTGATGCTGGACATAATCAAATGACAACTAGAGGTCGGAGATCTCATGTCTTCGTCAGAGGTACATCGTTCTAGAGAAATTAACATGCGTATTCTTCACTCTTTTTAATAATCAATTTGGTCTAAAGAACAAAAGAATCTCTGTACTATTTTTATGGTACAGAACACCCTGAAACGGTTTGCCGCAGATTATACAGATGCGTCGTCACCCGTGTTAGCCCCCGCCACCCCTACGTTATTACTCCGTGAAGGAGGTCAGGACCTCCGGACGGAGTGTTGTAATCGGCTGATTTTTCATGTTCGCAGTCAAAACACTGGGTTCTCTTCGTGTAATCGGCACGCAATTTTATACGCCGTCTGCGGGCATGCCCGTGTTGATGCACGAATGTGTATTTTTGCCGTTGCTGCTTTCGCGGTCAATGTAATATCGCAGACGCACCCCTACAATTACGAGGCGAATTGGAACGGTCCAGAAAAACGCGTTGTTTGGAATAGCGGGGGGGGAGGTAAAAGTTCATGCAGATACGGGGTGGTTTTTATAAGTGGTTCCAGATGTTTTTGCCCATGGTTAAGAGATGCCAAGTTTTTTGGAAGATGTTCGCAGCCAAAACGCATTCTGCCGTACGTCGCATATCTGTGTAATTTCGCATGTGGTGTTGCATTATGTCCGGGATGATGCACGTCTTTTTATTTTTACCGTAGCTGTTTTGATATTGGAGTAAATGGTTATTTTCGAAACATCCCTACTTTTACAATCCTGTGGAATAGACCGTAGGTTTAGGCAGTTGTCTGGTAGCAGAGGTACTGTAAGCAGATATCCTGGTTATCTGGCCGGCGGTAGTAACACTCGCGGTGCTTACCGCCACTGTTGCTGGAATTTGGCTTGTTCCAGGCGCGCTTAATTAGGTACAGGCACCGTAAGACGGTGGGGCTGTCTTTGTTACTAGACACGACCATGATAGTCCGATCTTTATGTGAATGCAATGATTGTGTGTGTGTAATTAAAATGAAGTTAGAACTTGAAGCACAGTATCTTTACACGCCCTGGGAGCAGTAATGGATTTACCTCTTTGTATGTTTTATGCTTGTGACGCGCCCTCATTGTATTAACCGTTGCCTAATTATAATGTCTGCACAGTAGGTCTGGCGTTGACGCTTGGGATTTTGTTGAAATATATAAAACTTCACGGAGAATTGTCGCCTATGGCTTCTTGTTTGAGTTTGGACTGTTACTGGAAAAAAAAACCTTCAAGAAATTCTTACTGTGTTGAAAGTGTCACGACAGCGCCGCAAAATATAATAAGAGAAGATGTTATAAAGGAAAGAATCAGAACAGGGCGACTACTGCTGTTTTGTTAATTTGTCTTTATGACAAATAGAAGACTTGTTTCTTGTGTTCTTTGTGTCCTAACATTTGTACTTCTACAGTTAGTATATTCCAAATCTAGGCATCTCGTTTTTCGGCCATTCGTGATTTTATTGCGCGCTTGCCTTAAATTTAAGGTAATTAGATTTAAGGTCTCCAGTGGACGTCATCCATAGCAATTACTTGGTGTGGCCGTAGAAAATAACCTGACATACGTCCAACCTATCCTCCCCATGCTGAAGTTATAGTACAATCCCTCAATGTAACGTCATTTGATCCCATCCCATTACGGGGTTCCCCGGCTATATCCAGCTGTCGGCTGTCTCCAAGCAGATGTAGGTGGGGATTTCTAAACACAAAAGGTCCTATTACGGGGACATAACGACCTCCACGACTCTCATCTTTGAACTCAATCTTGAAGACCACCACAGTAACAAGTCTATCGAATTTCATTAACTTCCATCCACACATACAAAAGTTATCCTGCTCACAAGAAAAATTAACAAAATGCCCCCTGTAGTCACAACGCAACCCCCCACGAAGCTCAGTAACGAACTTAACCTTGGTCCCGACAATAGTAAGCACCACACCAAGAATTATGATCAACATTTTACAAATACTTGAGTTATCTTGCTAACAAGCCACAAACACAAAAGGTGCACTAACGTGACGCACGGACCCCCCACGAAGCCGAAACTTGTAGTTGACTTCGGCCTTAACAGCGGTAATCTGCCTGCCAAAAATCATGGACGTCGAATCATGCCTTCCAAAGTTATATTGCAAAATCCGCAGTTCCCCACACTCCGGCGAGACAATTTCATAGTCCTTCTGACGAAGACAATTATGCAAAGCAGGAGCTAATTTGCATAATTAATGAAGAAATTCTATAAATCTACTTTGTTCGATAATAGAACTATGAAACACTTGTGACATCTACTTGAGAACGAGAAAAACATATGAGGATATAGATTATGTAAATGAGGACCTAATTTGCATAATTAATGGCAATTTTTTATAATTTCATAGTTCTAACTGCTGGGAATTTCATACTTGCCACATTTGAAAGTTAAGTGAAGGTGAACATCAATAAACGTAATTTATTCAAATCATGACCTCATTTGCATAATTTATGAGGAAGTGCAATAATAGCCTTTATGTTAAGATAAGGCTGTCATTGGGTGGAGAATATGATCAACTGATATAACCCATGCAAATGAGGCTCTTATTTTCAAAATCAATGATTAAAATTGTATAATTCGTCACCCGCAAGGGTTAACATCATTTGGCGATCGTGGAACTCTTGTTTCGAATAGCACTACGCCAATTGTGTACGGATATAACTTATATCTTGTAGATGTTGTCGTAGCTTGATGGTGATTGTATCTATGTGGTATGACTTCGGGTTCAGCTAACCGTGGTAGTCGAGGATAGCTTTACGTGGACAATCCAATCGTGTTCTTCGAATAGAACAGTATTGTGTGCCTCCGAATCGAAGTAAAACATCTTTGGGAAAATTAATACCGATGCCAATATTTTACAAGTTGTAAAATATTTTCTGCGTCCACTATAACATGAAAAGCTCACAATTCTCCTCCGACACCATCGTTTGAGGATCTAGCATGTGTGCGTAACAGGAATTCCGGGAAAAGCATTCTGGAATACACTGATTTCGGCGTGGGTTTATAATTTGGAAGCTATTCACTCGTAATGTTTGCCTATTGGCATAACGCATTAGTATTTGTTTATCCGTATTTTTTCTAAATATAAAACATAAGTACTATACAAGGGCGAAGATGTGCTTTTCCAAATGGTAGCACTACGTCATCTTATGGAGACAATAAATAACTTCATTGCACGACAATTGTACAGGTACTTTGGCCTACAGGTACTCGGCCAATCGACGCAACTAGGAGGCCCAAAGTTGACCCACATACCAGACATCAAATACAAACACAAAGATAAACACAGACGTCAAGTTCAAAAGTAGAACGGTCAGCACGAGCATAAAACCACTACCAATATTTCACGATTTACAGTATTGTACACGTTACAAAATGTCTATTTGAATGAGTTATTTTTTCGCTTGATATCCCCATAGACCTTGCTAAGCGAGTGATGGAATTGGATGTGTGCAGTGGCGCTCCACCAAGGCCACGTCCCCTCCATTTATCTGTCACAACAGACCCCATTCAGTCTAGACCGTCTGTCACATCTGTATGCAGCCATATCGAAGAGCAAATTAATTTGTGCATACACAGTCTGTATTTCCATGATTGTTTAATTTTGGAGCCAGACTCACTTGGCGCCAGCGTCTGATAGCCTAATAATTTCCCTGTTTTGTTCCCTTCTCCATCTAGAAAGCTGAAGAATTAATAAGCAACTGTCTGAACAATAGTAATGCACGAGCAGAGAGGCACGCACACCAGACTAAATAAATCATCAGATTCATTTCAAACTAGTTTAGGATAGAGTTAAAAGACCAGGATGACTTCTTCGATGCGTAGATATTCCCTACGCCACTTCTTTGATAACGTATTTCTCCAAAACGACGGCTCTGCAATGTTCGAAGAGTTGTACTGAAGAGCGATCGTCAAAAAGCCATTTTTACAAAGTTTGATTTTTTTTGCTGAGCCCCCCCAAAAAAACAGTTTGATCTATTTTCTGTAGTAAATGAAAACCAGACTGAACAGTGAACACAGTCACAACAAGAGTTACACGGCCTCACACCGTCCGGATCCCCAAATGATGTTTATATCTAAAAATGACGTATTCTAAAGATTTCTAATTAATTATGCAAATAAGGTCCTAACTTGTATAAATTACATCAGATGATGATCTTTTCTATTCAAATGAGGTCTTCATTTGCATATTTGTCATCCATCGATCGATGTTTTCCAGTAATACATGTTTTAAAGTCGGAACACAGCTTATTTATACATTTTTTCTCATTAATTATGACAATCTGTGGACTCCTTCTCAAGTTATATGACCTTTCGAAATCGCTTGTTCAACTTGGTCCATGCAGTTTAAATAAGTGGCCAGGAGCTCAGCTCTAATCTGTGTGCTGCGTGCGTCTGTGTGTGTGTCGGTGTTGATGTATATTTGTGATGATATTTGGTATGTGGGTAGGTATTGGAAAGACAAAGGCCAGGGTCGAATTTGGCCTCTTTGTGTCTGACATTGGTACTACAGCAACTTTCCTTTCGGGTTTTGTATCTTTTGTCCTGCACAAGCTATGGTCTTTATATTTCAGTGGTGGTCTTTCATGTCAGGAACAAGTGATGTGGGCTTGCTCCCCGCAGCAGCTTGTTTCTGGTGAAATCCCCGTAGCAGGGGAGTTTCTGGTGAAATCTTTAGATGGATAAGTCAAGATAGGGACGACGGATTTTAATGATTTTGACAGAGTTATACGTTATCAACCAAGGACTGATGTGTTCGTTTTTTCCTAGAACGTTTGTAGAGTGGAACTCATTGCCAGCAAGTACAGTATCTCAATTGCGTTAAGACCGATTTTGCCCCTCTGACCTCATTAACTGATGTCTCAACTTCCATGCGTAATACAGGCTTACTGAGTGGTCATTTTGTAAAACTTTAAACAACTGATGAAACACAACATCCACAAGGTTGAGTCTGACTTCATGGGTTTCATAGAAAACTCAACAAGAATTCCGAGATTTCATACCTCCATGAAATATGGGCTTAATATGTAAATGTAAATTTCCTCTTTAATTATGCAAATTACCTCCGCATTAACATGATATATGCATCATGATGTATGTTAACTTTTGATTAACTTACAGATGTCCCAAGTATGACATTCCCATTATTCACCATTAAGAAATCATAGAATATTTGCATAAATTATGCAAACTAGGTCATCATTTGTATCTGTTGATGTTCTGCCTGCCATAGGTTACATACAAATACATGTATGAAAGTAGTATAATGTAAAACACTGTAATCATAGAATTTCCTCATTAATTATGCAAATGAAGTCCTCATTTGCATATTTGCATTTAATCATATACATCTCTCTCTCAGCTACCTACACACCAAAAATTATGAAAATATGTTGTTCCTATCTGGACTCATTGGCTTTTAAACATTTCGCCAGAAAGTGCCCTGCAGTTCCAGAACAAGCTGCTAGGGGGACCAAACTCACACCACTTATTCCTGACAGGAAAAGCAATCTGTCACCAAAACATCAAGTCCATAGCATGTTCAGGGCAAAAGATACAAAAACCGGAAGTTCTGCTGCAGTACCAAGGTCATCCACCAGGAGGCCCATATTTGACCTTGACGTTTGTCTTCCTAAGACTTCCCAACATACCAAATATCATCATAATCCATAAAGGCGTTCTGAAGTTATGCTGACCACAAAGTTTATTTTATTTTAATTCGATTGTGACGATACAGTACACAAAGTTGCGGAAACACACACACAGAGACAGACAGACACTCACACAGACATACATACATACATACATACAGACACACCAAAAACAATATCTCCATTTTTCATGGAGGTAACAATGTGAAATCATAGATATAATTAGCACAACAACATTTTATCACTTTTAGGCTCCCGGAGCAAGCCTCACGTACACGTTATCAAGACAAATTTTGTATGTATTCAGCAAAGAGCACTCCATAACATTCTGCTAGGACAATATTACAAGTGTGCCATTTTTGTCAATTTTTTGAACATATTGAAGAATATTCTTGTAATGATTAGACCTGTAAGCATTTACAGGTCTAATCATTGCAAGAATATTCTTCAATATGTTCAAAAAATTGACAAAAATGGCACATTTGTAATATTCATGAATGCCTTGGAGAATACTGCAAACCTTCACAACCATGGCCCTACCTGAATATTGTAGGGCAACTTGTCTACTTTCCAAACATGTCTTTTGTGACTGTCAAGAATATTGCATATATGTTTGCGCCTTTCGACAAAAAAATGCGCCTTTCGACAAAAAAATAAAACAACATTTAGAGTTTTGGCTTCTCCAAAGATGAAATCTGATCTGTTTGTTTGGATAAGAGGACAATATAGTAAACTTATCCCCTGACAGCAAGGTACCAGACTACCTGAGAGAGAACAATAGACAAGTTGTTCACACCTGGACCCAGCAGTGCCATACAGAAGCCAGCCAGACGCAGCTCAATTAATGGCGTGGGTTTTTTTTTCAAGAACTAACAAACTTGGCTGTAAACATGGATGCTGGGATAAATGATCAGTGTCCAAGTATAACATGCACACACAATATCAGAACACAACAGGTAAAGACTAATTGAATAGTGTAAATGGTTTCCAGAAAAGTGGGCGAGGGAGAAGACATATAGGGCACTGACAAAGCCGCAGTCATGAAAATATCTATGTCAACATGTAGAATCTGCGCTTCCTTCATCCATTTCTCAGTAATTGGATCATTATCACTAGATAGCTTTAGTTTAAGTAATGCTTACAGTTAGATTTGGAAAGGCTAGATGTAACAAGGATTTCAGTGTACTATAGCCAGCTGCCAGCGCGCTTGACCGTGTTTTACACCGAGGGGCAGTTATACCGGCTGTACAGATACAGACACAGATTTGCATGCATAATAGAACGTTAGAATCAAACCTTGCCACAGGATAGGACATTGGCATACAACATATATGTAATTTGAGTGAGGGAACCCACAAATTGGAATAGATAATGATAATTGTAACCTTATTTCCATAATTAATGAAAACAATTGAATGCATTTACCTAACCAGAGAACAGACGAAAATTCAGTATGAACGCATACAGAAAGAAATCAAACTCAACAATAACTAGAGTTCCCCGATCTCATACCTTCGCCAAATGATGTTAGTCTTTATGACTGACAATTTGTAGATTATTCCCCCTGATTGTGCAAATAGGATCCTCATTTTCATGAATTATATCAATTTATCATATTCTCAACCAAAAGACAGTCATGTATTAACAAACAATGCCATTCTAGCATTTCCTCATAAATTATGCAAATGAGGTCCTGATTTGAATACATTATGTTTAATGATTTTCACCTTCACTGAACTTTCAAATACCACAAGTATGAAATTCCAGTCAGTTATTGTTACATTATTATAATTTTTTCTCATTTTGCAATGCAAATTAAGTCTTCATTTACATAATCAATATCTGCCTGTGTTTCTCTCTTTCTCAATTACCAATGTCACAAGCTTCAATAGTCCTATAATGGAATGCAGCTGATTTATAGAATTTCTCCATAAATTATGCAAATTACATCCACAGTTGCATAATTGTCACATAATTATACCAAGCATCACGTAAGCTACCTACATACCAAAAATCACGACGATCCATCAACCGGTTCTTGAGTTATCCTCTTTTGAATATTTCAAAACAGATAACCCTGCAATTCCAGAGCAAGCCGCTAGGGGGCTCCAACTCATGTCACTTCTTTCCCAGCAAACGAGCTACCTACCATCCAAATTTCGTAGCCCTAGCACGTCTAGATCATGAGATATCAAAACCGCAAGTTCAGCTGCAGTACCATAACAAGCCGCTAGGGGGTCTAATCTAATCATTTCCAGGTCTCATCAAGACCTACCCACCTACCAAGTATCAAGACAATCCATTTAAGCCTTCTCAAGTTATCGTGTCCCGTGATGGACACACACACACACACACACACACACACACACACACACACACACACACACACGAACTCCTCTGAAAACATAACCTCCTTGGCCATGGTAACAATATTAGAAGTTACCGGTAGTTGAGGATTCTCAATTTACTTTCTATTTATCTAATTTTCATAATTATCGAAGGAATTCTATAAATCAACCGTCAGTCACATAATTTGGCGAAGGTATGAAGTCGTGGAACCCTAGTTGTAGAATACGCCAGGATCCAATTATCTACTCAATTCCTTGTTTCATGTTGTGGTTGATCAGATACAAATCATGTATTTTCGGGGAAGAAGCAGACATATAGTCTTCTCACACCAATATCAATGTTCTTCCTGTTGGCTTCTCATCGCTACAGGATAACAGTAAACTCAAAAGGCGAGTTTAGGGGTTACAACTTAAATTACCCGGTAGAGCTGCGGGATTGATCGTGCGTGAGATAAGCTGGTGAACTTCTGACTCTAACGCGGTCAGGGGTGGGCCATCGGTCAGAGGGAAATTGCGTCCTACGGTTATAACAAAAAAAAACAGGTGCAAAGAGGAACAAATGAACACAATTCCCACCTTGCCCAAGCTTGTCTCAGAAATGTTTCTTGTAATATAACGTTACGCACATTCTACTTGTACGAGTATTTGATTGCTTAAACTTCCTTGTCCGACTCAATCCTGATTTGTGTGGTGTGTAAATCCACGGTAATCGAATGAGACTTTTATCCGGTGATTAATCTGTCTGGTTGAACATTTCCGTGTTAAGGATCGGGGTCTACGGAATGAAAAGTCAGAGACAACAAGCACAGTACGTTGTTACAGACAGAACAGCTTTTCTAAACGTTCTATCTTCAATGATTAACTTCTTGCACGACACCTGTAAAATGATTCGGAATTATTGGACGAATCTGCATTTTTGAACATCATAATGCAAATACATCGTGCTCGAGGTGTGGCTGTGTTGTATCCAGGCCTGGTTCTGGATAGTCCTCCGCACGCGTATCTAGAACCGCGCCTGGGGCAAATCTATGTTCTTGGATAGGCGGAGACTATCCAGAACCGTGTAGATCCTATCCCTAACCCTTCTCCCATTCAGACAAACTAGATGGCCTTACATATATGAACTCTCCCCAACCACCGACACGGCCGCAGGCTTTACGTCCCATCCGAGAGGACGTCCGAAACCGAAGCTACGTAGTCATTTTCACCTGAGCGGTGTGAGGAAATACAGTAAAATGCCTTTCCGAAGGGTTCAACAATGGTACCTCTTTAGATTCAAAGTCAACAACCGTATCTATCTCAACACGTACATGTATGTGTTTGAAGTGTCAAAACAGATAAGTTGACTACTTGATTTATATCTTGATATTGGCTTAAGCGCAGTTTTGTCAAACATTATCAACCATTCGGATGCAACACTAATAAACATTGCCTTGTACATTAGCAAAACAGTGATGAAATTTACCAAAGAGACTCACATACGTAAATACGGTCTTACCTTAATCTTATCCTGGTTAGTTACTGGCTAGAAGTAATGATCGGGGCAACAACCGGACTGAAATTTCAGTGGAGCATTTGTCTTGCTCGCGACGAATTGATTTTGTGGTTAGCACAGCTTTTGGCCAGTTCGATATTATTTTGCGTCTCCAACCGTTATTACATGATGTATGCGGTGGGAAGAAAACAATCAGTTCCCGTCTGTTGCTCCATTGATTTCCCACAGCCTCATTCCTGGACCTGACCCACATATGGGGGATCACCCCGCAGCTTACCTGAGGCGACCTCACGAGACTACAGACACATTGCCGTTGGCAGCAAGTAATTGGATTGCGTCGTCTCTCTCAGTCTAAATAGCTCCTTTGGCGTCATCGTAATGGAAGGAATAAGTGGAAATGCAGTTTTGCTCCCTCCGTCATATATCAAATCACGGCTAGCCGGAGTGACAAACTGTTGTTTTGTGATAAGTATCTCACCCCGTGAGGGAGATATTTGCTACCGGAAAAGAACGGGACTGTTTCAGTTACGCTAGGCAGGTGTGGTTTGAAACCGCTAATCTCCAAGCAGATTCGGTGGGGCAAAGAATCTTTATGTTGGCCTCCTGTAACCATTGGCCAAAATGGATAAAGGCGGCCAATGGTTACAGGCGGCCAACAAGCTTCGTTGTCACAAATTGGGAGTGCAGCTCAATTTCGACCAAATGAGAGTAATCATCTCTCGATATTCGCCTGACTTCCTAGCCAGACACCCAAAACACACAGCAAAATATTTCCACATTCAGTTCTAATTGATTAGTTTCTATGAAGTTTCATCTTTAAATTTTGTCATTGAGGACATACTGAGTTGATGACATCTGCGCGCGCATCGAATTTAAGTCTTCGGACACAAGAGCTTGAAATGAAGATTTATAAGCAAATGCTTATTTGTGGCGACAAGGTTAAATTCACATATGCACTAGATCCACATACCTTAGACGCTGATGATGCACCACGCCATAGAATTCGTGTGTTGGTTGCCTTAAAACAAAGAGTATATTCACACATTACAGAACTCTGCACACTGCCAATGACACATCACTTCAGGCTTCTTGATGACAAAATGTGTGAAATGCCAACCACACCTTTTCCTAACCAAGTGTTGGCATTGCAATCATACCCCTCTCCTCCAACGTCAAACTGTGACTACATTTGCAAACTTTTATCATCATGGTCATTACCATGATAAACATACGGCTATGCCAAGATCACTTTTTGTACTTTCAGTACAGAAATGTTACTACAAGTGACACCATGCATTTTATTGGATAACGACGAGCGGTCTAAAAGCTGCACTCTCTCAAACATTAGGAATGTTAAGTCACGTAACTAAAAGTAGGGGACAAATTCATTTAAAAATTGCAACAATGTTATAAAATGTTATTACTTATGTACTGTATACAACCTCTGCGTACACATCTCTACGGACTGAATAAATGGTTTATTCAATAAAATTCATCGCAGCCAAGTATGGCTGAATTGCGTATTTCATACTTGGCAAACAAAACCTCACAGAGGTCTTCACACATTACTGTATAAAAACCATTGACACTATATAAGATCACCTTCATACATACATGCATTAGTTGGTCTATCACTTAGCTAAAGCACTTATGACAATAAAATAAACGAGACAAACAATTAATAAAAGAATCTGTGGAGCATATAACTGAGAACTAATAACTTTCTGTAATATGCATGAGTTATCATATGCTATCATTCAGTAACATAAACAAATAGGGAATAGGTGAGTCTCTATATCTGTTTGTTTTACACTTAATGGGTCTGGATTTGTCTTCATGGGTCTGGATCTTCCGGTGGCAAACTTTATGCGGTGGTCCACACTAAGACATGGTAATTTATGACTGTCGTGTATTTACAACTCCCCATTATAACCAAAGTCTCATCAGGCCACCATATGTTTCTGAAATTAAGTTTATTCGCAACTATATACTTTATATACTTCCTATCAATAAGCCATTTCGTACTTCCAAACGCACACTACACATTTAACCGGAAAAATGCAGCGAACCGTGAGCACAAGTGGGTACAAAGAGATATCTTGCAATGAAGTCTTAAAAATATGCATTTTTATACATATTGTTAACGGCACTCAGGAAAGACGAGTTTTCAAATTGTCATGTTAGAATGACCTCAATTCTTGATTTCATTTATTACCTTTGCCAAGAAGGTTATGTTTTCGTTGGCGTTCGTGTGTGTGTGTGTATGAACACGATAACTCAAGAAGGCTAAGATGGATTGTCTTTGTATTTGGTAGGTGGGTAGGTCTTGATGAGACCTTGAACTGATTAGATTTTGGACCCCCTGGCGACTTGTTATGGTACTGCAGCTGAACCTCTGGTTTTGATATCTCATGATCTGGACATGGTAGGGTCACTAAATTTGGATGGTAGGTAGCTGGGGAAGAAGTGACATGGTTTGGGCCCCCTAGCGGCTTTGGCACTGCAAAAGCATTTCTTGAAAAATATTCGAAGGAGGATAACTCAAGAACAGATCATCATGATTTTTGGTATGTGGGTACCTTAAAGAATGCTTGACATATTAAAATGATAGTTATGCGAATCAGCAGCTAATTAGCATAATTAATGAGGAAATGCTATAAATCTGCTACCTTCCATGACATGATTATTCAAACATGTGGTATGAGTAATTGTGAAGAAGAAGAACATTGGCAGGTAGTGTCTATGCAAATGAATGCCTAATTTGCATAATTAATGTGAATCGTCAACTTTCGTCAAGGCCCAAGGGTACATCATTTGGCGAAGGTATGAGATCGTGGAACTCTTTTTTTTTTTTGGTAACGGGTTTTAGGAGTAGGACTTCGACAATATCTCCTCTATCTCCTCTCTCCCAAGTCAGAAAAATCATAATTGAGACTTAACCAAATAGTCACTTAGGAGTGAGGGCGAACTGACCCAGTAGGAGAATCAGGGGATACGAAGGCTGCTCGGGAAATTTCCTGCCCCATTTAGACTGGTCCGCTCGCATCGGGGGCAGGGAGGGAGTACACCACTTACTCCCGGAACTCATCACTTTATCTACAACATCTTTTTTGCACGTAGACAGTACGCAGTTGCACGTACGGCAGGTTGTGACCCTCGCTTTAGCCAACATTGCCAACATCATAACTAAGACAGGCTGGGCACAGCGAATGTAGTGGAGAATCATAAAAATAAATTTTGTCAATGTCCCAGTGTAATACTATACAGAAAGTTATTCAAAAGTGCCACAATTCCCTCTAATTGTTCTGCTAAAACCAACTGATTGATATCTGTTAAACATTGATAACGCAGGTGACTTAGTAGTAAAATAGTAAAGTGAAATAAGTAGAGAAGACGAATAATAACAATTATGCCCACACAAGTCAACAAAAGTTAGCTGTAATGTAAATTTTGGTATATCTTGTATCTAGGCTCTATAGTGAAAAGTTTGCGTGGATTTAATATATGGACAAAAATTGAACAATAGATAGCCAATACAGAACAAAAACAAAATGTGACAGCCTTTGTCATATTTTACGGTTCATGTACTGTTCTGTAGTCTTTTGCGAGTCTGTTTTTCATTTCCTCTAAGCCTATGCGCGATTTTCTGAAGGCTGCGCTGTGACTTGACCGTGCACCCTGCAGTCTTCACGCAGATGTTTCTATCTTGTTTTTGGTACATGTTGTGACGTCATGAGTGACTTGGGGTTGCTTGGAAACTGAGACTTAGGCAGGAGGTCTGCTCGTTCATAGTCCCAACATGGAATTCAAATAAACTCAACTTTGGACTGTTCGTGCGCGCTAATTACTCAAACACCACTGAGGAAACATTGCAATCAGCACTGATTACGAGCATGGCGGCCGCCTTTGAGTCGCTGTCAGTCATTATTTCTACTGATTTGTTAGTTCATTGGGCCATGCATGCATTATTCTATGTCAACATACAGTACGCTGTGATTAAAGCTTGCTGTGTTTCCGTACTTGTGTATTCCGGTACATGGTGCCACATTGTGGTATATAGGGGGCTGTAGCATTCCGAACTCTGTTATACCAAATCATGTTCAAGTTGGAATGGACCAGTCCACGTTTTCAAATGCAACAGGCACTCCAGTCGTTGCATTCCAAGTCATGGCGCAGCTGGACTATGGAATGTTCCATTACGTGGCAGACAACGCTGTCAATTACGGATACAGTAGCCTGATTAAATCGCCGCCCAACATCCAGCCGCCCCCGAAAAGGGAGGGGCCATTAAAGCCGCGGACGAGAGTTTGCGTTACACAGACTACGGGTACAGGAGCAATGATTAATTATTCATATCAAAGTTTCCATATTTGGTCCGTCGTTTCCCCCACAGCTACGATGGATGTTGAATCCCAAAACGTGTTGTTCCTAAACGTGCTTTGGAATGTACCGCGTTTTGGAATACAATACAACACAACACAACACAACACAACACAACACAACGCAACGCAACACAACACAACACAACACAACACAACACAACACAACACAACACAACACAATACAACACAACACAACACAACACAAAATGCATTCCATTTCGTGTACATGTAATTCCAAAGCATATCTTTTGCATGGAGTACTTTTTGGAATATGCAAATACATTCCAATTCGCAGTATTCCAAATAATGTTTTGGAACACGTTTTCGAATACAACAAAGACCGTGCTCTTCCGCATCGTTCCGTACGTCATTCAAACCATGCACCGCCTTCATTGCTTCAAGTATGGAGGTAAAATCACATGCTTAAGCTATCTTCTACTTGGCATTGTGGCACTATGGCATCCACTCGAAAACCCATGCCGTCACTGACATCCAATGTAGTCGTATTGCACATTACTAAATCATCTACATGCATCTAGTAATCTTCTATCTACTCTACATTTGACATGTACACTAGACAGTGCATCCGCCGTCTGTGCGCGTCCTCGAGACAATATCCACTTCAAAAGGGGTGATGTCCACGTACGTTTCCGTACTGGCTACACATGTTGGTGTTCAATTTCTTATCATATCTTAAGCCACTGTTTAAAAAGACGATCTTTCATAATATCTATAAATGAGTGTAAAGTTTATCGAGTACATCTTTATGCCATATTGTAATATTACAGTCTTCTGCACAACGGAAGTAAAATAACCAACCATCGCCATTTCCGGCCTTTTGCCCCTCTACCATGCAAAGAAACACCCCAAACCCAAATATGAAGGAGTGTTTGAATCCCGTCTGTCAGGTCTGATGAAATAACCAGTAACGCTTCCACAACAATACCAAGTAGTTCAATTGTTTACCTGATAGTCCAACGTGAAGACTGATTTTGAATACCGGGAGAAGACGCTGCCCAGGGCAGGTGACTTAGGCTAAGTATCAGCTAAAACAACCGGCCTGTCCGACAACCACTTATCTTGTCAGTGGTGCGCTGAAAGTTGCATTCCATTCATTCGTCCAATGACACTTTAGCCTCACAAATACACGTCAAAAAAATGGAAATGGATTGAGGCCACCCGGCAGTCACTTTACACTCTTTTACATCGAATCACACACACACGCACGCACGCACGCACGCACGCACGCACGCACGCACACGCGCGCGCGCACACACACACACACACACACACACACACACACACACACACACACACACACACACACACACACACACACACACACACACACACACACACACACACACACACACACTGTGAAAACATTGCAGATTTCAGTGACCACAGGGGAGAGCGTGCGGCATCATTTCCGAACCGAAAATTTTACATTTTAATTGTCTGATGGACTATTTACTTTTGTCGAACTTAATGCAAACATGTACAGGTAATCTACAAGCAGAATTCTCCGGGGACAAGACAGTATAGTTGGCTAACTGGTTACGGACTAGCCAACCATAGTGTCATAAATCTGCTTGGAGACTAGCAAACAGGACCATCCAGTAGTTATCCCGTGAATATTCCTCACAAACCATATATGAATCTTAAATCATTGTCAGTCGTTAAAAATTTCGGGCATTTTTTACTTGGTCTGGGTATGAAAAGGACAAATGACCACTCTTAGGGTGATGTGTTCAGCTGTTGACTTGCAGCTAAATAGTCCCGACAGGACCCAGTCAAATTCATCTGTACAGTAACGCAGCTGGGCGTCAGGCTGCCGGCACGGCGACGCCAGCGCTATTTGCTGTTTGCCATCAGTCCCAGCTCTGATAACTATTCTGAGAATCCCCGCAACCAAGAAGCTTAGTTCATGGATGATACAATATTTCAGGTATCATTGGAGAAGATGAAAGAAAGGAAACCAAGTTTAATTTCAACAGTAGATTGTCATGACTATGGACGACCGGTGGCCGCCTTTTTTCCTACTGGGTGGAAACCAAGGTCCCCGGATTCATGATCAAAAAGGCTACCATTCAAAAAGGACAACAAATTATGAAAAACTCACCCCCCACCGACGACCGGTATTTCTGTGCGCCGACAAAATCTTGTTTTCGGCTAGTTCAGCCGTCGCAACGCTTACTTAGACGACCGTAATTAGATTTGTATCGTCAATATGGCGACCTTGCGACAGTGCTAGCGATCTTGGTGGCCTGTATTCTTCAACGATTTTGGAAAAGTATTTAAATGATGCTTCGTTAAACAAGTTCACGCCTGCAAAGAAAGCAATTGACAAAATGTTCCTAACACGTCGTTAACATAACGGTTATGTAAAATGCATGGTGGTGATAATCCCCTTCTGGCTTATTAACATTGATTATTTCCGACCATATTGAGATCAGATAGGGATAAACGAGCTTAAAAAACGTACCTGGTGCTTCAGGTCTTCAGGTGTCCCAGTTAGGTCTTATCCCCTTTGCTGAATGGTCCCAGCGCCAACGTTCCAGTGACAACCAATAACCTCCTTGTGGCAACTAACAAGTCTGCTCTGATGCGGCTGTACACTCATACATACGTCCCGTCCTGTGGCATTGATGAATAGGCAAGGCGTACAACACGCTTTCTTCTCCATTTTAATGACTTCTGCCGCGCGGAGGCCCGTCATAACACGGATGAGCAGGCAAGCATGGCACTGTCCGACCGGAGGGTTATCGTGATGACGTCATGCTAAATATTTATTTTTGTGGGAATGTGGAGATCTGTTGAAGACCGGCGTGCTGTCTCTTACTTTCTTTTACTTCGCCCGAAAATGTTTCTTATTATTTCCTTGAAGCGGAGGTGTGTCTGTGTCTGTGTTTGTGATTCCACACATTTTGGCCTGTATACCTCCAGACGATATGGATGGTGACGATATTTGATATGTGGGCACTGACAGGATGATTCTGTCAGAACTACGAAAGAGGATAACTGGAGGATGGATGTGCGTTCATCTCATTTTTGGCATGCAGGTATCTTAGAGATAAGCATAATAGTTAGATGCAATCTATGCAAATAAAACAGTTTGCATGATTAACGAGGAATTATCATCATGTGTGTGTCTGTGTGTATGTGTGTGTATGTGTGTGTGTGTGTGTGTGTGTGTGTGTGTGTGTGTGTGTGTGTGTGTGTGTGTGTGTGTGTGTGTGTGTGTGTGTGTGTGTGTGTGTGTGTGTGTGTGTGTGTGTGTGTCTCTCTCTCTCTCTCTGTGTCTCTCTCTCTCTCTCTCTCTGTGTGTGTGTGTGTGTTGTGTGTGTGTTTCCGCACATTTGTCATCACAACTTCATAACGCCTAGATTTTGGTTGAAAGAGTGACCCTGGTTGTGTCGGTGGTGGAAAATGGCTGAGGAGAAGCCGTTAGCGCTAGGACTGCAATGTTCCTTGTGCCTTACTTTCATTCGACCTAGCGCTATCGCGATCGGCTACTCCCTCAGCCATTTTCCACCACCTACATTACACAGCCATGGGCACTCTTTCAAACTCGAGTCCACGGATATCTTAGTTAGACCGCGAAACCTGCTGGTGGGAACGAGGAGCTAGGCCTCACCGATTTAATTTTATGGATGACATCCTCTGAAGACCCCGAAACTAGTACGCGCGGGCGAATAAAAAAAAATCCGGCCAAAAATAAAAATGCTACTAAACCACAGGACTACAAAGCTGGTAGTGAATTTGCGACAGGACTTAGCGACGTATACGACAAGTCGGCACATGCTGGCTTTTTGCGGCATTTATGAAATGGTACTGTACTTATGTACTGAGTTGTGGAGCTTCGAATTCGATAGCCTGGGTGCTCGGCTCCGTTTTGTCGCTAACTACCATGGACTACCCAGGCCTAAGAGCTAGCTAGCCTCGGTGGAGGTGATCTTTTTTTTTGAGGGCGACAGGCGAAAATCAATGCGCGCGCGGATGTCATCCATAAAATTAAGTCGGTGTGGCCTTAGGGGAGGGAAGCTACAAGTTAGAGGGGATAAGTTGCTTACAATTGAGGGGCTGTCCTATACCTACTGTGGGAGGAGGAAATGTTGGTCATGCGTCAAGGCTAGACCAAGTAATTTTTATTGATGACGTCCATTGGAGACCTTAAATTCAATGCGAAAGCGCGATAAAATTCTAGCCTCTACCAGGCTTCGGAAGGCGGCTGGAAAGAGTAAAAATCAGCCAAATAGAGAGATAACATGCCATGGGGAGTTGGTCTGCTGGAGAGAACAGTTCGGGTGCAGCAAAATGTACTCTCTAGCGGACCAACTACCTCGGCATGTTATCTCTCTATTTGAGTGATTTCTACTCTTTCCAGCCGCCTCCCGAAGCCTGGCAGAGGCTGAGAATACATGAAGGGCCGAAAAAACAAGATGCCTAGATTTGGAATATACTAAATGTAGAAATACAATGTTAGGACACAAAGTGAATAAAATAACATAGTGTAACTAGAGGTCGGAGATCTCATGTCTTCGTCAGAGGGACATTGTTCTAGATAATTGAACATGTGTATTCTTGACTTTTTTAAATAATCAATTTGGTCTAGACTACAAAAGGATCGCTAGAGCTGTACTCCTTTTTATTGTACGGAACACCCTGACAGGGTTTGCCACGATTTACAGACGCACCGTCACCACCACCCGTCAGCCCCCCCCCCTACGTTACTAGTATTTGATTTTTTACTGTTACTGAAAAAAAAACTGTTGCAAGAAATTCTGCTTACTTTTTGCATCTTTTGCCCTGAACAGGCTATGGTCTTGATTTTTTGGTGACAGATAGCTTTTCCTGTCAGGAAAAGGTCTAGGTTTTTAATATCTTAGATAAGGGTCTCACCCGTTAGTTAATGAGCAGGTCAACTCGATGGTGACGAAAGCCTCGCGGAGACTACACTTCCTTAGACTACTCACCAAACAAGGAATGAGTGTCTCTGACCTCATTCAGTTGTACACAGCCCTCGTTAGGCCTGTGCTGGGTACGGCCACGTGCTCCTAGTGGGCTGTAGTAAGAAACAGGAACTGTCTCTCGAGAGAGTGCAGAGGAGAGCCTTGAAGATCCTCTCTCTGGGTGGAAGGAGGAATGTTCCCGACCTCCCAACACTCCGCGAAAGACGTGAACTTGCGGCTGTTAAGCTGCTCAAGCGTATGGCTCAGCCCTGACCATCCACTACATGATTTGGTACCAGGAGCCAGGTCGGACAGCACAGGGAGGTGTTTGAGGAACTCAGGGGGAATCACAGTGCCCAAGGCACGGACAAACAGACTGTATAACTCGTTCCTCCATTGCACAATCAGACTGTACAATAGCGAAATGCAGACCTAGTGTTCTTTTGTTTCATGTCCCACTCTTGTATGTAATTACCTTCGCCAAGTTGGCGTTCGTGTGTCTGTGTGTGTGTGTGTGTGTGTCAGCACGATAACTCAAGAAGGCTATGATGGATTGTCTTGATATTTGGTAAGTGGGTAGGTCTTCATGAGACGTGAAACTGATTAGATTTTGGGCCCCCTAGCGGCTTGTTATGGTACTGCAACTGAACTTCCGGTTTTGATATCTCGTGATCTGGACATGCTAGGGTCATGAAATTTAGATGGTAGATAGCTCTTGTGCTGGGGAAGAAGTAATGTGAGTTTGAACTCCCTAGCGGCTTGCTCTAGAACTGCAGTTCGGATTAGTTGAAAATGTTTAAAGGCGGATAATTCAAGAACCGATTGATGGATCGTCGTGATTTTTGGCATGTAGGTAGCTGAAGTGATGATTGACATAGTAATATTACAATTATGCAAATATTAATGTAATTTGCATAATTAATGAGGAAATTCTATAAATCAGCTGCATTCCATGATAGGACTATTCAAGCTTGTGATATATGTAATTAAGAACGGCAGAAATACAGGCAGATATCGATTATGCAAATGAAGACATAATTTGCATAATTAATGAGAAAATGTTATAATTACATAGTGGTAACTGCCTGGAATTTCATACTTGGGATATCTGAAAGTTATGTGAAGGTGAACATAATTAAACATCACTTATTCAAATGAGGACCTCATTTGCATAATTTATGAGGAAACGCTATAATGGCATTCTTTGATAAGATAAGACTGTCTTCTGGTGTAGAATATGATCAACAGATATAATTGATGCAATATAGGATCCTATTTGCACAATCAGGGGGATTAATCCATAATTTCTTAGTCATAAAGGCTAACATCATTTGGCGAAGGTATGAGATCGTGGAACTCTAGTTGTCTTGTGCGTTTCTTATACTTAATAATATGTAAAGTCCACACAATTCAGGAGTACTATGTACCCCTGCTATGTTGACTATTCTTAATAAAAATTGAAAATTGAAAAATTGAATAAGTGGTGTGGGTTTGGTCCCCCTAGCAGCTTATTTTGGAACTGCAGGTGACTTTTCGGCAAAATCTTTGAAAGCCAATACTAGTAAGTCCAGATACTGTCTGTGTATAATGTCCTTGATGTAATCTATTTAAGCTGTGGCAGGCGGGGCAAAATCTTACAAGCCAATAAGTCCAGATGGGAACAACGTATTTTCATCATTTTTGGTGTGTAGGTAGCTAAGAGAGAGTTTAACATAATTAAATTCAAATTATGCAAATGAGGACATAATTAATGAGGAAATTCTATAATTACAGTGTTTATATAACACTGTAATTAACCGTCGCTAACGGGTGGCGGTGCATCTGTAAATCTGTGGCAAACCTTTCCAGGGTGTTCCGTAGAATAAAAAAAGGAGTAACACACACAGCGATTCTTGTTTTTCATCTTGTTAATCAAATTGATTATCAAAAAAAGGAAAGAATACACCTGTTCATTAATCCAGAACAATGTCTCTCTGACGAAGGCATGAGATCTCCGACCTCTAGTTACCTCCGGGTAGGGATGTATATCCCGTGCGCGGAGGTTTTGTGAGGGAAGACGAAAATTACGTTCGCAGCAGTTTCTAGCGTTTGGGTGGACGGATATGTCTGGGACTTGGTATACGTTTTGCTATTGGGCTGTAGATGGTGCACGTTGTTTTGGTTTTTTAGTATGTGTGTTTTAGTGCGTGAAAATGATGGGTTTAGACCGCCGACGGACACCCCTTTCAGTGTGAAAGTGGACCTCAACTTTTGACCTTTGCGTGTATAAGGACCATTGAGGTCTCGACCACTGATCTGACCTTTCACACAGAGGGGTGTCAGCATTCTCGATAAATTCTTTCTTTGAAACTGTTCAGATGTGAACCACATGTGCCATCAATCAACGTCTCATTATCGTGCCTGGTGGGACCGGCTGTCTCGTGTTTGTAACGTTCGCTCAAAATGAGGTTCTAAGTTTTAACCGTAACATGAAAGATATGAACACGCTTCTGTGCATGTTTGATGGTTTTTTTTTTGACGTGATTTGAACTAGTGTGGGATAAGTGGGGAGGGATGACAGCCGCGGGGGGAAGCGTAGCGGCTTGATACATTTTCGAGAGCAAGTTCCGCGCACTGGAGTTGATTTCTCACGCGGCCGTTTGTGTAGGTGTTTGTTTACATTATCGCTGGTCGCTGAGGGTCGGGCAGCCAGATTCGCCACGGGATGCCCCCTGTCCTTTCTATTTTTGGGCTCCAGTCGGCTAGGGGGGATTAGTGATTTCACAGATCATTTAGCCAATTACAAACATTTCGAAACTTTTCGAAAAACTAAAACTGAAACTGTTTTTTTATTCACATTGATTGGCAGCCAATATTCATTGCTTGGCTGAATTGCACAAGTGATTACATGTTAAAATAGCTTGAAAAGAGATACACATTAAAAAGCACAACATTGACGATTAAAATTAAATAGATTTAAAATTTTGTAGCTCAGGTCCATTAAAACAGAGGCGGACTATTTACAAATCTTGATTGCTGAGACTTATTGCCTGAAACAGAAAAGATTTCCTCAGTCTTTCAGTTCTGAACTTCGGAACGGAGATGTGGTTTCCATTACTCAGGGACCGCCGTGTGCTCTGGTGTCTGTCGCAGGGCATCAAAGAATGCAAAGTGTGGCTGACATGCCGCATTTGCTTGAGCAGAGTTTTTGCTGCAGTTTCCCGTCTGTCCTGGAGGGTGGAGAAGGGGGTTGTTTGAGTACTGTTGCCGTAGATGATTCTCGCCGCCCTTCTCTGTACAGCCTCAAGAGTGTTGTTCTGTTTTGTGTTACAGCCCACGTACACGGCATTTGCATACTCTAACACAGGTCGTATCAGAGTCGTATACACAGTTTCCAGGTCCTCTGGTGGCATCCCGCCCTTCTTGAGCATGCGGAGAAAGTGAAGACGGGTTGAGCCTTTCTTTGCCATGTGTGTAAAAACCGAAAGGGGCGGGCAGGTCACAACCGGGAATCGAACCCGAGTTGTCCGCTTGGCGGTCACCAACGCTAACCACTACACTAAAAGGTCGCACGACCCTTTAGCATGGTCAGTTAGCACTGTTACACTACTCCCCCTTTTCTTTCAAGATTCGTCCTCGAATCTTCCGAGTCCGACATCCCTGGAGCTGCCACACTTATCCTCAGTGCCAGTACTCACAGGGCCGGCATGGGAACCACTGTAAAATTTAGGGATCGGTGTACTTTAGGTGTTGGGCTAACTTTACTCACGCCAAGTTACGCGTCTATATGATCTGCTAGTTAACCAA
>NW_017803313.1:165982-166802 GCF_001625305.1 Branchiostoma belcheri | reverse complement strand
AATATGATGTCGTGGACAATGGTCCTCAGTGTCCAGAAGACTTTTTCCCGAGAGACTTTACTATGTCTGTGCATGGTGTGGGCCTGTGTTTTAGCACAAGGCAGCGACGAGACCTTGACACCTAAAGACGTCCCACAAGGAGCCTCCACCTTGGCCTTCGTGTTTGACATTACAGGATCTATGTACGATGACCTGGTGCAAGTTATAGACGGAGCTGCCAAAATTCTGGAGACAACTTTGTCTCGGAAAGAAAAACCACTATACAATTATGCACTGGTGCCATTCCACGACCCAGGTTAGTGCGAACGTCCTAATTACTTCCCTCGTCCCGCAAATTATCTTCGGAGCGTGTGAGGTACATAATGTAACGTTACCGCATTGAATTATGTTCCGTGAGACATCCCGCAATCGCACACATACACAGAACGCGTAGATTCTTTCTTTCTTTTTAGATTTTGCCTTATTGATAATGGATGATTATGTGACGATTTACATGTGGCATAATCTTATATTTGTAATTGTATAAAGTTACATGGCTTTCTCAACTCAAATTACATACTGTAGTACTGTGACCCAAATCGTTACAGTACATCTGTAAAGGTCCAATTCTTTGGCAAGGTTTTGTTCCAACCAAAGAGCTTTAATGTAGGGAAATATGCTCCTTGTTCCAAGTTTGTATGATTATCAATTCATTAAAAACTAGAGTTCCACGATCTCATACCTTCGCCAAATGATGTTGATTTTTATGACAGACAAATATATAGATTATTTCCCTTGATTATGCAATAGGATCCTCATTTTCATGATAATATCAGTTGAT
>NW_017803313.1:129537-164972 GCF_001625305.1 Branchiostoma belcheri | reverse complement strand
AGTCAATGGTCTAGTTACAATGGTCTAGTCTTAGAGTTACAGGAGTGGAAATCTACAAAGGATATGAACTACAAGTGTGTGTGTCTAACCTGAGGTCCCGGTCTCGAACTGATTTCAAACGGAAGCGGGCTAGCTAATATCTAATACTGACGCTGACTGCTCTCACCAGTCATTGGCTAATCTAATGAGTATGTAAATGAACTAAGAAGCTGGAGATCTAAATATGGATACTAAGCACTACGTCATAAGTCACTACGTCACGGGAACCATAAATCACTAACTAACGGATCAGGCTGTTACATGTGTAAGATTTGGCTGTCCCACCCAAGGCTGCGGTGACGTTTGAAGCCCAGATACGTGGCACATTCAACAACCGGGACTTCTTTGCCTCCAAGTGTGAGGGGAGGTGGAACAGGTGGATTTTTTTAAAAGCACAGTCTCAACTCATAGGACTTATCCCCGTTCATAATCATATTGTTCTTGTTCGCACAGGTGTCAAGTTGCGTAGCTTCCTCTTGCATAGTTGTGTCACGTGGTATTCGCGTGAACACACACACACCCAGACACCATTCACTAATTTAAAGAACAGTCCCAACATGCACCCAACATTCTGCAACATACATTACAATACCCGGAGGTACAAAATCTACGATTTTCCTTGTTTACCTTTAGATTTCGTATGAGCTTTGTACAAAAAGCTTCTTCAGCACAAAGTAGCAGCACGCACGGCCGTCTGTATAATGTTACATGAGGGCGACGCATAACTTAATCATATTGGCTTTCCGCAAGAAAAAAGAAAGTTTCTATATTTCCATGGAGTCAAAAGACTGCTTTGTCAATGAGCTTCTGATTGCAAACATCCCACGTGACACAATGTACAACAGCGCCCCCGTGAGGTTCTGTACATGAAGTGTCTGGTTCTGTCTCCCCGCCCGGTGTGAGGTACCAGTCAGTGCGTGCTGCGAGTCATCTGATTTCTGCATTGTTTTGACTATACAGAGATTGAGGAGTGTCCGGGCTCCTGTCTATGGTGGAAAGACATGAAACGTTGAAAATATAAGTGTATTTCTCAGGAATATGATGTCGTGGACAATGGTCCTCAGTGTCCAGAAGACTTTTTCCCGAGAGACTTTACTATGTCTGTGCATGGTGTGGGCCTGTGTTTTAGCACAAGGCAGCGACGAGACCTTGACACCTAAAGACGTCCCACAAGGAGCCTCCACCTTGGCCTTCGTGTTTGACATTACAGGATCTATGTACGATGACCTGGTGCAAGTTATAGACGGAGCTGCCAAAATTCTGGAGACAACTTTGTCTCGGAAAGAAAAACCACTATACAATTATGCACTGGTGCCATTCCACGACCCAGGTTAGTGCGAACGTCCTAATTACTTCCCTCGTCCCGCAAATTATCTTCGGAGCGTGTGAGGTACATAATGTAACGTTACCGCATTGAATTATGTTCCGTGAGACATCCCGCAATCGCACACATACACAGAACGCGTAGATTCTTTCTTTCTTTTTAGATTTTGCCTTATTGATAATGGATGATTATGTGACGATTTACATGTGGCATAATCTTATATTTGTAATTGTATAAAGTTACATGGCTTTCTCAACTCAAATTACATACCGTAGTACTGTGACCCAAATCGTTACAGTACATCTGTAAAGGTCCAATTCTTTGGCAAGGTTTTGTTCCAACCAAAGAGCTTTAATGTAGGGAAATATGCTCCTTGTTCCAAGTTTGTATGATTATCAATTCATTAAAAACTAGAGTTCCACGATCTCATACCTTCGCCAAATGATGTTGATTTTTATGACAGACAAATATATAGATTATTTCCCTTGATTATGCAAATAGGATCCTCATTTTCATGAATAATATCAGTTGATCATATTCTCTACCAAAAGACAGTCTTACCATTTCTAGCATTTCCTCATAAATTATGCAAATGAAGTTCTTATTTGAACAAGTATGTTAACTGATGTTCACCTTCGCTTAACTTTCGAATACTGTAAGTATGAAATTCCAGGCAGTTACCACTGCTGAATTACAACTTTTTCTTTTTAAGTATTTTAATTCACATTAACTTTTAATTTACATCTGATTCATCAATATCTATGTTTCTCTTGTTCTCAATTACATATGCCACAAGCTTGAATAGTTCTATCATGTAATAAAAACACTGATTGATAGAATTTCCTCATAAATTATGTAAATTATTTCCAAATTTGCATAATTGTCACATAATTATGTCAAGCATCACTTAAGCTACGTACATACCTAAAATTATGATGATCCGTCAACTGGTTCTTGAGTTATCCTCTTTTGAATATTATTAAACAAATGGCCCTGCAGTTCCAGAACAAGCCGCTAAGGTGCCCAAACTTATGTCACTTCTTTCCCAGTACAAGACCTACCTATCATCCAAATTTCGTGACCCTAGCTACGCACATGTACATTTTGTAGCATGTCTAGGTCATGAAATATCAAAACCGGAAGTTCAGCTGCAGTACCATAGGAAGACGATTATCGGATAGGGGGCCCAAAATCTAATCATTTAGAGGTCTCATCAAGACCTACCCACCTGCCAAATATCAAGTCAATCTATTTAAGCCTTCTCAAGTTATCGTGTTTACAGACACACACAACATAACAATGAAAACATAACCTTCTTGGCGAAGGTGAAAAAACTTGCCTTCGTTGGAAGGGGTTGATGATATGTTTTTTGGCCTGGGCTTATACTCTGATCATCAGAGCATAAGCCCAGGCTGAAACAGATCTATTGTTTTGTCTTTTGCTTTGACAACTTTTATTTTTCAGTGACATATTAGGATGTTGTGATAGTTGGCAGAAAACTTATCACAATATAACATTACGTTAGGTATCATTTTTTGTTTAACAAGGCTTATGATGTCAAAATTTGAAAATGTAGAAACCTTGTTTTTCGGTCCGCCTTGTTTTTTCGCACTATTGCATTAGATTTGGAGTCTGGAGGATGTCATCCTTAAAATTTACTTGCTGTGGCCTAAAGTAAAGTATATTCTTTTGAGTCTAGGACAGGACAAATCAGTGGATTTCATGTGCATCCTTATAATACATGTACATCATGCTTTTGTGAAAGCTACTTACCTAATTTCTGTGAAATGCTAGCAAGGCTTTCTTATTCTATTAACTATTAACTTAATTAAGACTGCCATTGGGTATAGAAGATGATCAACTGAATACTAGTAGTCATAAAGGTTAATGTCGTAAAAAAGTGAAAATGAAAAAAAAGTGCCCCCCTGTCCTTCTGGGAACTTGGAGGAAGCATATTACACTTTGAAAGCAAGTTCAGTATGACTTGATATTAGGGGGCCCTTCTTTTTTGAGGTACATTGTAGTCATACAAAATTCAAAGTGACTCCTTCAATTCAATCCATGTAGATAAATTCTGAAATGATTTGGGGATTGAAACCGGTTCAGTTTTTAATAAAATGTAAACGGGGTCTGATATTAGACAGTCTGAACAGTTCCGGCATTTTCTGCCACCTGTTAGAAGTGCAATAAGTGGTCGTCACACCAGATCACGTTATAAACTGAACACTCCTCTCAGCAGAACTGATCGTTATCAGAATAGTGCCCTTCCCTTTATGATCCGCCTGCTTAACATGTAACACTGTCACATTTTTGGGACCTAAGACTTATTTTAGTGTTTACTGTTACCATTGTCCGTCGGTATTGTTATCTGAAATGTTATTTGCACTTGTAAACATTTACTGACAATATTTTATATACATTTAATTTAATGGTTTATTACTATTTTAAATTGTTTAATATGGCGTTTTATAGTGTTTTGCCCAAAAGCAATGTCAATTCAGCCTCTGACTGCCATTTTTGAGACAGTGTTGTTGTGTTTTTAACGCAAATAAACCATTGATATATTCCATGTCTTGTTGGAATTTCCTCCCACAGTGCGATTAGACCAGTTGAAAAGGGTTGGAAACTTTCATTGAAATTGAATGCATGCATGGTAATCAAAGCTTTTTAAATGTGTTGTGAAGGAGTCCCTCAAGTTTGTAATTCTAGATGTGTTGCATTAGCACATCCTTCTCTGTACCCTAAAAATGAATATATTATACAATGTAGGTATAAAATGAATGAAGGTGAACTGATATTAAACTATAGCAAAGTTATATTGTGGAAGTTATGGGTCATTAGAAGTTTTTTAAGGCTGCAGAACACAGGGGTCTATGACGCGGGTATAGAAAGTAGTGCAGACAAACCTCTTGCATCCTGGCTAGAGCGACTTATGTGAGAGGTAGCCATGACTGAACTGCGCTGTGTGGTAAGGAAAGGTATCGGCTTGTACACGGTATGAGTTGGATTGTGAAGATTTTCCTGTTCGTGTATAAATGCGCAGCATTACGCAACCAGGGTGAGCCGGCTGCAGTTCCGTTAGAGGGCCAAATCAAAGTGGTCGTCATTATGTTAAAAAACAATAACTTTTTTTTGTTTTCAGTTATTTTGTAGAATATACTTGTAGAATATGTATTTCAACATATTAGTTGGCCGTGATTCTCTAGTGCACCCTACTATATAATTTTTACCTTGTCGAAGTGAGTCACCTCGGGGTGCTAACTTAAGTATCATCCGATTTGGAAACTATGATCAGTATTGGATTGGAGTAGCAGATTTAGACTACGGTCAGCTAGGAGTGCAAGAAGCCCTGTTCTAAAATGGATGGCATCCAGGCTATATTAGAGACTCTGAGCACAGAATGATATAGCACATAAGGCATATATAGATTATAAATATTTTTGTTGCAGATATTGGCCCTGTGATCATCACGACAGATCCAGAGGAGTTTCAGCAGCAGCTTAGAGAACTGTATGTACAGGGAGGAGGGGACTGTCCTGAGATGAGTGTGGGGGCAATCAAGGTGAGATCAAGGTTGATAAATTTGCACAATATGAATTATGAATGAGTTTAAATCAAAACAAGGAGCATCTCAGATTTTATACCTCTGTAGCCTGGTTAGTAGTGGTTACCAA
Organism: Branchiostoma belcheri; assembly: GCF_001625305.1. Classification (NCBI taxonomy): domain Eukaryota; kingdom Metazoa; phylum Chordata; class Leptocardii; order Amphioxiformes; family Branchiostomatidae; genus Branchiostoma; species Branchiostoma belcheri. Next base: position 159,935 of record NW_017803313.1, on the reverse strand, counting down.
ACCTATTATAGCTCCCGAGTCCTACATCCTCTCCGATTTGGAGAGGATGTAGGACTCTGGAGCTGTAATAGGTTTGGTAACCAGGCTAATATCTCTGGGCATTTTATTGCATTTTTTTGTATGTTGTTTGTTTTGTATTGTTGGTGTTAAATTTCTTGTGTTACATGTACATTTAGCATTCTAGGTTGTGTTACTGTTAGGTGTTGTAAAATTTTGGCATGCTTTGCAGGGATCTCCCTAAAGGATGGAGCAATGGCGCTGCGCCACCCTGTCCTTATCTCAGAGCGCTTTTCAAAATTAGGAATTTCATTCCAATATTACCCCGATAAATGTGCTTGTCATTCCAATTTTGTTCGGCCGAGCGACATTGATTGAGCCGCTAATTGCATGGATCAGGCTGCTATTCATTCCATTGTCTGCACAGTCTCATGAATTGTCAATTAATTGTCATTCTCGCCATGACGCCACAAAAAAAACGCTGTCATTGGTAGAAAATCAGACAACCCATTGGCATTTCACAATTTTTTTACAATTTGCATGCACAACAAGTCCGACTGTCTCAGTTTTCATTGTGAAAGCATGCTGATTACAAAATAAAAATCCCAACTGCATAGTCGTGGCATGCTACGCTAGTATCGGCGGCTCGACGGAAAAATAATTCATCCCCAGAAGATATGAGAAGATATGTTACGCTTGAAATTACGCATGAACTTATTTTCCTCGTTATATGGGTTTTTGGACAGGGTTGATATAGGAACAGTCCATTTGTGTGGGAGGGGAATAGGACCATTTTTGGTACGGGGATGTGGAAAAGCTATCTGCTGCATTTGCTCCCGGGCAAATGTCAGCCTTCTTTCTTCTCCTTCTCCTGCCATTTCTTGAAATACAATCATGTAGATTCAACTCTACCATTTTTCAACCAAATGACTTGAAATTTGGCATGGAGGTACAGTGGGCAAATAGCCCCAGATGTTTTGCCATTTTTACCTTCGCCAAGAAGGTTATGTTTTCAGTAGCATTTGTCTGTGTGTGTGTGTGTGTGTGTGGTTTAGCAAGATAACTCTAGAAGCAGTTGTTGGATTGGAATGAAACTTGGTAGGTGGGTAGGTCTTCATGATTAGATTTTGGGCCCCTGGTGGCTTTCCTAGGTACTGCAGCAGAATTTCCGGTTTTGATATCTCATGATCTGGACATGCTAGGGTCAAGGATTTCAGATGGCAGATAGCTCTTGGGGTAGGGAAGAAGTGACATGAGTTTGTGTCCCCTAGCAGCTTGTTCTGGAACTGCAGAAGTATTTGTTGAAAACATTTCGAAGGAGGATAACTCAACAACCGGTTGACAGATTGTCGTGATTTTTGGTATGTAGATAGTTGAAGTTATGTTTGACATAATCAGTTCAGTTCAGTTCAGTTTATTCAGATGACAATTATGCAAATCAGGAGCTAATTTGCATAATTAATGAGGACATTCTATAAATCTGCTTTGTTTGATAATAGAACTATGAAACACTTGTGACATCTACTTGAGAACAAGTAAAAATATCTGAGGATATAGATTATGTACATGAGGAACTTAATTTGCATAATCAATGGCAAATTTTTTATAATTTCATACATGTAGTTGTAACTACTGGGAATTTCATACTTGGCACATTTGGAAGTTAAGTGAAGGTGGACATCGATAAACATGATTTATTCAAATCATGACCTCATTTGCATAATTTATGAGGAAGTGCTATAATAGCCTTTTTGTTAAGATAAGGCTGTTATTGGGTGGAGAATATGATCAACTGATATAAACCATACAAATGAGGCTCTTATTTACAAAATCAATGATTAAAATTGTACAATTCGTCAACCGCAAGGGTAAACATCATTTGGCGAAGGTATGAGATCGTGGAACTCTTGTTTAAACAGGTCTTTAAAATTTGTTTTTGTTTTTTTTTGGCCATTTTGAGGCAAAAATATACATTTTGGGACCTGGAGCCCTGGTACTAAAACCACATGACCTGAAATTTGGTATGGGGATACCTTGGACATATCACTCACTCACTACATATGTCTACAGAAAGTAATTCAAGCTTTTGACATACACCACTTTAAAATTGTGTAAATAGGACTTATTGGCTATTTTCAGACAAATGTTAAAGTTGAATGACCTGAAATTCGGTATGGGGATACTTTGGACACATGTCCAAAGAATGTCATCTGTGCCTTTGACATACACCATTTTAAAATTGTATAAAATAGGGCTTTTTGGCCATTTTCGGACAAAAAATGTACATTTTTAGCTCCTGTGCCCTTATATGAAAACCAAATGACCTGAAATTTGGTACGGGAGATCCTTGGATACAAGCCCAAAGAACATTATTCACGCTTTTGTGTGTCACTTAAAAATTATGTAAAATTGGACTTTTTTCCCTATTTTTGACCAAAAATGTACATTTTTGGCTCATCTTCGCTAACACGAAAACCAAATGACCTAAAATTCAACCTAAGGGTAATTTGGCACCAAATGCTTAGGCCAAATGCTTAGGCTATTTACCTTACTTTGAGTATAAATAGCGATTGTAGCTTCAAAACCCAAATCCCCAACTGACAGTTCTAAATAGAACACCAGGATCTACATGTTCCAACAGCAGAAGGCGTTGGAAGATTCCATTGCTGCATGGGGGAATAGACTATTGGAACACTTCACACTGGTGATTTAGGAACAATCACACTATCCCAAGTCGCTATGCACTATGGGAGGGGTAAGACCCCCACACGTCACTCTGGGGTCGCGATTGGAACCGGACGGTCACACCTTTCGGAGGCTCCTGTTTTTCTACGCGCGGATGCCACCCCAACTTGATGTGATAGTAGCAGAAATGTTACACACATTTACCACCGAAGGAACGTCGTTACGATTAGCGAAGGATCCCGGTTTTCAGTTTTCGTTGCCACCGGGATCAGGACGCTCATTTCGGCCTGTGCATCGAGGCCGGGGACGCACGCCGCGTCCAGCCTTCCAGGCCTGACGACGACGTTGACGAAGTTTTTGTGTTTTGCGAGGTACTGTATCTACTCCAGTGCATCCATTTTTGTTTGAATTTATTGAAATTTTAACTTTGCTCGGGCCGGGCGTTTTTGGTTTCCCGCGAGCCGAATTTTATGTTTCAACTAAGCTCGGGCCGGGTGTTTTTGAGTACTCGCGAGCCGAAATTTGTGTTTGAACTAAGCTCGGGCCGGGTGTTTTTGAGTTCCCGCGAGCCGAAATTTGTGTTTGAACTAAGCTCGGGCCAGGTGTTTTTGAGTTCCCGCGAGCCGAAATTTGTGTTTGAACTAAGCTCGGGCCGGGTGTTTTTGAGTTCCCGCGAGCCGAAATTTGTGTTTGAACTAAGCTCGGGCCGGAGGTTTTTCCCGCGAGCAGAAATTTGTATTTGAACTAAGCTCGGGCCGGAGGTTTTTCCCGTGAGCAGAAATTTGTGTTTGAACTAAGCTCGGGCCGGAGGTTTTTCCCGCGAGCAGAAATTTGTATTTGAACTAAGCTCGGGCCGGAGGTTTTTCCCGCGAGCAGAAATTTGTATTTGAACTAAGCTCGGGCCGGAGGTTTTTCCCGCGAGCAGAAATTTGTGTTTGAACTAAGCTCGAGCCGGAGGTTTTTGAGTTCCCGCGAGCAGAAATTTGTGTTTGAACTAAGCTCGGGCCGTGTTTGAATTTGAACTTTGCTCGGGCCGGGCGTTTTTTGGGTTCCCGCGAGACGACATTTTACTTGAAGTTGTTGAAATTTTCAACCTGGGCTCAGGCCGGACGGCTTTGGGTTCCCGCGAGTCGACGATTTTGTGTTTGAGGTTGTTAAAATTTTTGAGTTTAGCTCGAGCCGGGCGATGAAGTTACCGCGAGCCGACATTTTGTCAGTGAAGTTGTTTACTGAAACCATGGAGGTAGAACTACCTCCATGCTGAAACTTGGGATTTCTCTTCAAGTTGGAGATATCGTGGCGTTTGTATCGGCTGACATGCAAGTGTGAAGGGAATATTCATTTTATCGCAGGAAACATGGGCCCACACCGGGGTTGTTTCCACATTTCACATAGAGGTGACCAATCTGTATGCAAAATGAATTTCTTTGTCATTGAGACAACAGAAGGGTTCCGACTCGACCGGAGATGATAACCTATTTTGAATTTCTAAAAGCCATCTGGGGAGACCGATCTGTGGAGACAATGGGAGAGATTTAGCACGGAAGAGTTAAAGACAGCGACGGTATGGTCAGCATACCGACAGTGAACCAGATGTGCAAGGCATTTGTAACAGACACTAACATTATGAATTTTGTCAAAATTCTGTCTTCCTGTAACCCCTAACTTCTCTCTCTTGCCTCTCGCTGATTTCGTACCGACTTCTGAGTGCGGATCAGAGTGAGGTGAGTGCCTTGACTGTATGCTAGACTTTTATCTGTTATACTAGTAAGTATTCTCTAGTGAGTGCGACCCATACGACTGGTTATCGGACGGAAAGGAAATTCAGAGGTCATGAACAACAACTAGTGAGGCCAGCCCACCTTGGGGTTTCAACCGGCCACGAGCTCTTTGCAATGAACGCTCCAGAAGAGCCCCTCCATTCTCGGTTATAGTGTGCGTCGGCGCTCAGTGCGTATGGGAGGCCCTAGTCGGGCGGGTCATTTTCCACGGACTGGGAATGACTGTTATAGATACGGGAACAAGTAGGCTGTAGTCCGTGGACTGGACAGAACATGTTAGAAACACACTGACAGGAGAGTCCGAATCTCACTGGCAAAACTTAGAACACAGTAGGTTTATTTATTTTATTTATCTTAACAATGTATGGTTAGTCTCTTCAGCCCCGCAGGGCTGATTTCCAAGAGAGCCCATAATAAACAAACAAGAATATAATGCAAACAAGGATACAGAAAAGATAATATAACATAAATTAAATCAACATAAATTAAGCACAACAGTCGGTCGATGGTCTTTGGAGGGCCAGAGGTCAAATTCCGAGTAACTTAGGAAATGATACAAAAATAGTAGTAATAATTGAAAATAAGAATGATGAATCATATAAACAAATCAAACAAATCAATAAACATAGTTAAATCAAGGTTGTCGAGATCGTCATTGGGTAGTCAGGTGTCAGATGGGTTCAGATCTTAGTCTGTCTTTAAAGGCTTTAAGTGTGAGTGCTTGTTTTACGTTACATTTTAGTGAGTTGTATGTTACTGCTGCCCTGTACGCAAAGGTACGTTGTCCTGCTTTTGAAGTGTAGTTGGGTCTGTGCAGGAGATGTGATTGTCTAGTGTGGTAGTTGTGGATTTGATTATTATAATTGAACGTGTTCAGTAGATAGCTCGGGGCTAATCCATGGAGACATTTGTACACCATAACACAAACGTGGCGTGTTCTTCGTTCCTGCAGTTGACTCCATCCAAGTGCTTGGTGCAGTTCCCCCACATTCGATCTCGATTCACGTCTGAGAATGATTCGTGCAGCCCGGTTCTGTAGAATCTGTAGTCGTTGCTTGTTGGTTGTGCTACAGTTGTCCCAGACCACATCACAGTATTCAAGTAGCGGTGAAGCAAAGGTTTTGTACAACATATTGGCAATATTTGTGCAGAGATAAGGCCGCAGCCGTCTTAACAAACCAAGGCGCTGTGCCATCTTACTACATACAACATCCAAGTGGTTATTAAAACTTAGATTTGAGTCCAGTATGACACCCAGATACTTATAGGAAGTTACCCTGTCTAAAGCATTGTCATAAATCTTAATAATTAAGGTTATTTCAAAACAAACCCAAACTCGTTCGACGGGGATCTACGTCAGACCATGAGCGGATTGATGGAATAAAACTTTCCCATATATAGCGTCTACTGGTATCCTGGTTTACCCTTGCGCGGCTAAAGACAGAAAAGAACAGCATGTCCAGTCATGACTGACCCGACCTGGAAAGTACTAGTAGTGCGCGGTGGTTTGGACATGCTAGAGAAAACCGGTTTCTGAGATAGAGATGGCATTCATATCCTTCATAACAGAACACGGAGGATAGCAAAGGATGAGAGAACGAGATTAAAGATTTCACCCACGATGGGGTGGCTGATTCCGGCTTTAATAGGCTAGAGAGTAGAAATGCAGCTGCAGTGAGGGTTGGCCCAATGGCAAACCAGAGGAGGGGCAAACTCGTTCTAAAAATGATATGCTGTTTTCGCCCAGTTTACCGACCAGGAAGATTGGTCTCAGTCGATAAACGAATCGACGGTCGCGTCATCTTAGCCAAAAACATGGAGTGAGCGCAGTGTCCAGAATGATGCCCTCCAGGAATCGAGCACAGAGCCGCAACAGCCCATACAAACTGAGACCGGAGGGCTGTCTCTACCCGTTCCTTCCAACCCAAGAAGTCTGGATTCAGTCCAAAGGTTTTAAAGATATTTATAAAATTTGTGGCTTACTATATAGTACTCTACAAATGACAAGGATGACATGAACCATGGGCGTTTAGGTGCGATCCTGGCACCTTTTGTGAGTTCAGGACAGAGGGTGTACAAGTCTTTTTTCCCGCTCAAGGCGTCATGACAGGGGCTACTGATTTATTTGACGTGAACAGAGAAGACAAAACTCATGACCATGCCGACGTTATTTTCATGTGTTAGTACATCGTTGAGGGTAATCAATGCGGACCTTTCATGGTAAAAGCCAAATGGGGTACATTAGTGATTCAGTTTTCAGCTGCGAAATAGAGCGAAAATCCCGTCATTTGTTTTTTCGGTTTTACCCAAAATGGTTTCTGAGGTCAATTTGCAATTGTTTCACACCGAAGACATAAAACAATTCAGGGACACAATGGCGTTTACCAGGCGGCTACAGCGCAAAGACAACAAACACTTTACCGACACCATGTCATGCTGAGGTGCAAAGACAAGAGTTTGTTGATTTATGTTGTTGTTGTCTCTAGTAGTCCGCTCTCACTAGTCGGATGTTAGTCACATGGTTATGGCGAGGGGAGATGGCTACAGAAGGAAGGCAGCCCGCTAGTACCCGGGCGGGGACGGAGAATAACTCTGGGGCAAAGTTCTCAAGACAGAAGCCAAACCCCCGTGTGCGTGTGAACGACACATGGTATTTGAGCCAGACGCATGTTTCCCAGTCTCTTGGCTACTGGCTAGTGTACTACACTGGCAGGACATGTTGTGTACGTGAAATCGGGCCTGTCATCTGGTGACGAGGTTTTCCTGTTCGTCGGTAATGTTACATTGACGAAACAATGTCCCTGGGTGAACCTGATTACGTCTCACGATCCTTAGTTTTATATGAAAATTTTCCCACGTTCACTGGAGCTGACGGCAGACCAGAGATAATACGTGGGATTTACAGTTGAACTTAAGCGGTACATTGAAGTTCCCCTGAGCTGAAAGGTGTAAAACTTCGCACTTTCGTTCAATGTGGGGACACAAGGTGAGACGACACATTTTGCTGGGTTTTCCATCATAGAGTTTGTCAGGGATCTTTGAACAGGAGGCGAATCTGAGGCGGAATCGACTTTGAAGTCGAGCCTTCCACTCTAAAATCGTGGCATGACCGCCCCACATGCAAACTGCACCATTTGCGAAAATAAAAAATAAGAAGAGATTCCGACGCCGTTTTCTCTAATTTTGATAAATGAAAGAGATCTCCTAGTTGAGTCCGGTTTTCAGAGCGACTAGTCATAGAGATTACTTTTGGTCACAGGACAGAGTAACTGTGTGAGACTTTTCATTTGCATGCGGCACATGTGCATATGTACAACGCCACGCGTCACTGACGAAACCGACACATTGTACAGTCGGGCAAGAAAATTGTCCATGGACTAAGGATGTAGTCTTGTGTATCGTGTTAGAGGCTGACTTACCATCTGCACAGTTGAAGGCTGCCATGACGCTAATAAGCGGACAACCATCTGGCAGGCAAGGATGTCAGATTGTCAACGCATAGCAAGTGAAGGGACGTCCCACCTTGTCTTCGCCACGTTAAGTCTAACGACACCAAAAACCTGCAGACTAAGTGTTCCAGGAAATTGGTACATATTTGGCAAGAATGTCATGTGGTGAGACCTCGTTTACAACGTAGTACACATTCTATACAAGTAGACTCGACATCCGCGGCCTTTTATGCGTATAGTCGTCTTATACCATTATTTGTATCGATAAGGATTGTTGTTATCACATTGAGAGGACGAGAGAAGCTTACCTGTGAAGAACGCATGCATGTGTTTACACTGTGGGGTACATTGTACCTGCGATTGTTTACAAGGTTAATCAGCGAGAGGCGAGGGAGAGAACGAGGGGTAGGAAGACAGATGAAAAGAAGGAAAGAAAAAGATTCATTTAGAAGAGGAAATGTGAGTATTGGAAGGAAGGGTTCAAAGAAGGACATTTCGGGGCGCAAGATAGGGTAAAAGGGGTGAAGCCCGTCTTTACCACCCATATCTTAACCCGAACAGAGGGCAGAGTGACGCGGGATTTGGTACTATCCCAAGTCGCTATGCACTATGGGAGGGGTAAGACCCCCACACGTCACTCTGGGGTCGCGGAGCAGGGATGGGAAAGGTGACCCATGGAGCGAGCAAAGGGTTTGGACAAGAGGAGTTAAAAAAAAATACGCGCAGGTGCCGTGCAGCGCTATAGGTTTGACCAAAGGAAGTACGGAGTTTCCAATTAATGATTAACCGGAGGTGTCGACTTTGAAAAAAAAAAAACACTGTGCACTCATTTCACTCTGTTCAGGTGGAAATGAGTGCCTAGTTTCGTCAAGACACCTAACTTCAGTACGGTGTTTTTCCCGTCGCAGTATCACTAACGCCTGTACTGCGTCAGCCAACAAGGGAATGTTAGGACACACCACGGAAGAACACACCACAGGCAAGGGTCCAGTGTCTGAAGTGTCATGGCTTAGGCACTATGCTAAGCTCAGAAATAAGAACTAATGGATAGGATAGGGATTCTCTCCCCGTGTAGGCAATTTTCAATCGTTATATATTGCTATGATAAGTCTCATATTGCACCAAGCCTATGCTTAACGTCGCGTCGGTTAGGGCGCCAGATAACAGCGGCTCCAGATACAGTTTATTGTTATCCGGCCCCGTCGGGAAGCCAAACGCGTTTTCTTGACGCGTTATACGACATTTGAATTAATGCGATACCAGGTAAAATGGTGACATCCGCGCGTACCGCTTTGCTACTGTTCGGGCCTGGGCCTATAGCCCGTCTTTACCACCCATATCTTAACCCGAACAGAGGGCAGAGTGACGCGGGATTTGGTACTGTCACAGGGGTGATTTAGGAACAATCCATTTTGTGCGGGAGGGGGATAGGTCCACTTTTTGGTACGGGGGATGTGGTATTACTGGTAAAGCCATTTGCTGCATTTACTCCGGAGCAAATGTCGGTCTCTCTAGTATGATTCAGGTTTTTCTGTTGAATATCTCAGCTGGTATGGGCAGGCTTGCGTTTAAGCCCAAATCTCCTGGATACAATAAAATTCTTTAAGCAATATGGACACATAGTTTTGATGCAATTTTATATCGTTTAAATGACACAACATAAAGCAAAAATTTACAAAAGCTGTAGCCTGTAGATATTTTCTGGATGTAAGAGACCTCTGAACTTTCAGGTTGTGTTTAACATATTTGGTTCATTTTATACTGACTTACTTATTTTTATTCTCAAGAAAGCTCTAGAGATCAGCTTGCCCTCATCCTTCATCTACGTCTTCACTGATGCACGATCAAAAGATTACTACTTGAAGCCAGAAGCACTTAGACTTATTCAAGAAAAGCAGAGCCAGGTAAGAATGCTTTATTAATTACATTGTACTTCTAGTAGCAGAAAATGGATGATTATTAGTCGTAATAACTAAGATAACTAAGTAGGGATAACAGTTCAGCTGCTGGACGGGTCTGAACCGGAACAACATTCAAAAACTGAGTTTAAAAATCGAAACACGAAAACCAGATCAGGGGTTTTTCTGAACAGGGGAATAAGGGCCCCGTGCCCTCATGTAACAAGCCAGCGCCCTCATGTCAAATTTTAGATTGAAGCCTTAGTTGCTACTTCTTACATGTATATACAACATTTAAGTCTTTCTCAAAATGATCGTTTTTCATAAAAAATATAAACACCAGACCGCATAACAATGTATTCTAGCTTTACAAACTATGCTAGTATTGTTACTCTCAGAAAAATTCCAAAATCTTCTCACAAACATGAAAATTTAGCCCTACATGTAGCAAAAGTCTGAATGTTCATTGAGAATGTTCCCAAAGACCATTAGTGCTAGTAGCTGGGCCTCCTTCATTTGCATACTAGCATAGGAAACGTGACACCTGAGTTTGTAGCAGCTTGGATGAATGTGTTGCAATTTTGCTATGTAAAAGGTTTGATCTTGTGGCAAACCCAATGTTGTCATCTGGAGCTACAACTTAGTAAGTAACATTGGTCACTTTTTTTTTTTTAAAGTTGTATATTAGTACATCAAAGGGTAAGATGTACATACTGCTAATTGTATGTCGATTTTATTTTTGTAAATTTTAGAGTACATTTCTGTTGATTGTACACAAGTCTTCAGATAATCTGGCCATGGTCGGTAAAGAAAATAACCCTGAATCAAACTACTCTCGGGTCCCGTATAAACATACCTGGAATAAAAGTACACATGTATCCCCGGACAAACCTTCAATACCCAATATACCCCCTGGAACAAACGTACCCTCGGAAATTGAACCAATTACCACATTGACAACCATTTCTTACTGGTTACTGAGGTGTATACATGTACATGACACAACACACACACACACACACACACACACACACACACACACACAGACAGATGTTACTTTGGGCGTGAGGTCTTCAATGTCCAAAAAAACTAAATGCATCCAGGCAACCAAGCTTTCAGAACAACTTGCACACCATGTATTTCCAATGCTGTTAACTCCAAAATGAGAAAGTACCAGATGGATGTTCAGGCCAAAAAATGATGTAACAAGAAGTTACCAGTTCAGGACCTGAGATTACGCCATCAAAAGTGCCAGTTCAGTGCCTGTATTATGTGTGTTGGAACAAGTTCAGCTATTGACCAACATAGATGAGCTTTTATGATTAGCTGTAATGTTACATATACTGTACTGTACTGTACATGTAGGTGGTGTTTGTTCTGACTGGAGACTGTGGGAACCGGACCCATCCTGGCTACCGTGCCTTTGAAGATATCGCTGCCACAAGTTCTGGACAGGTGTTCCATCTGGAGAAAAAAGATGTCAACCAGGTAATTTTTCTTTCTCATGTTACATTTGTAATTTCAGTCTTGAGTAAGATGACCCATCAGAGGACCAAGGGAAGGTGGTGTACAAAAATGTGAAAAGGAACGAAACGAAGGAGGGAAAATAATTGTAAAGGAGCGAAATAGAATCAAATTTGAACTGTTGAAATGTAACTGTTACATTACAACTGATTACTCTGACTATCAAGTATTAGTAATTTATCACAGATTGGACACATTGCACTAAAACTGTTGTCCCTAGGGAAGACATAACACTGTGAAAGTGTGTAATAAAACTCACTTAAGGACACACTTATGTACATGTGAATATAAGAGACTCATGACTTTTAATGGATTAGGATTCAGTTTCATACTTGTGTTTTATTACACACTTTCAACAACAAATGCACAATAGCAACCATCCATTAATTGCACAGAACCGATGTTAGATAAAATATTTTAACTTTGGATAACAGAAATATTACTTAGATTAACATCTATTAAGTCCTAATTTAATAAATAATAATATACAAATTAGGACATACTTTGAGTTGAAGGTATGAGGTATATTTTGATTCATATTTTGTTTGTATGGGGCATTGCCCATCTATTTAGTGTTATACATTTGTATTATGTGTGACATATAACGGCAGTTAACCTTAATCCGACGCAACCTTAATCCGACACTTTTCAACACTCCTCTGTCTGTTAGGATCTAGCACTGATATGCAAAATCTTTTAATTGCTTTACAAACTCAATAAGGTATACAGCATACAAACTTGAAACAGTGAGCTCACGAAGTCAACATGTTGTGGAGACGAGGTCATGAAATTTTCAGCTTGTTTTTATACTGGTAGGCATGTCGTGGGAGGAAGCTTCCGGAAGGACAGTGGTCAAAACGTTGTCAATTTCTCCTTTACATCCTCATGCTACACATTCAACATCACAGTGAATAAAAAAATCAATTGGTAAAGTGTCTGTTGCTGACAAACCACTTGCCTAGAAGTGTCCTTCTTTTTAAGCACAGAGCGAGTTCGTTATGGCCATTCAGCGGCTGATCGAACAAAACCGCCATTTTGAATACGTTGTTGCTGTTGTTGAAGACAATACCACTACTCCATACATGGATGTGGCAAATGATCACAACATAGTGTATCACCAAAATTAGTGACGAATACATCGGAATAGTGCAGAAGAAAGGTTTCTGTCTGGTAACAATAATTATCGTAAAATTCTTCAATTATTCCTTTCTTGGAACTAAAATGCCCTGCCGTAACTGATCCGAACGTGGTCCCCTCTTTGAAAATTCAGTCCCAAGCCACCTGATCTGATGTAGCGCTGCCAGTGGTGCACTGGCCTACCGACTGTGACATTTGATGACGATTATAACTAGTATAAGTGTCTGTTCTTTAACAAAGGGATTGAGAAAAAGTGTTGTTGTGAATTTACATTGTGAAAATTACAGGCAAACAGCTACATTGTTGCATGGTGTTGGATGAAGGTTTCGCTTAGAACAGAATACAGTGAAATTGGGAGCGATGTTGAAGATGCAGTTTTCCCGCGATATCTCAATGGTTGGGAGAGTGACACACACGTAGGTATGAAGTTTAAAATACCCTGTCAGATGCACTAAATGATTAATGAAAATACTGAATGTCTGGTTGTGGATTTATCATTCAATCTTACCTGTGCATAAAAGTGTCGGATTAAGGTTCACTGCTGTTACATGTAAAATTGTCTTGCTTTAAAGTTTTCTTCAATATCTCACAGGTGTTAAACTTTGTGCGTGTATCCCTGCAAGCCCGCAAAGTCAACCTGGTAGCTCAGGACCATAACCAGGGTGGGATACACGAGTTGGTTCTCCCAGTTGACAACCAGTTACGTGAAATCACAGTTTCAGTGAGTGGTCAGAACCCAGCAATCACTGTAAAGGACCCCACAGGTAGATAAAGATTCTGAATACCACACAACATATGTTATTATTGATGTAATTGTAAAGTTGAATGAGGGTTACAGCACCACGTAACCATTTATTGTTTGGTGCAACTTTACCTTTGCTAAGAAAGTTATGTTTTTGCAGCTGTGTGTATGTATGTCTGTGTGTGTCTGTGTGTGTGTCTGTCAACAGCATAACTTGAGAAGGCTTAGATCTTGATATTTGATTAATTGTGTAAATTTTGACACAATTTGCATAATTAATGAGAGAACTCTATAATTCTTTGCAGGTAAATATACTGTAGACGTACTGGAATTTCATACTTGTGGCATTTGGAGGTCAAGTGAACATGAACATCATCAAACATAACTTGTTCCAATCAGGATCTCATTTGCAAAATGTGGAAATGCCAGAATAGCTTTCTTATAATTCGTGCAAACAATGATCTTATTTGCATAATCAGTTAGACAATGAAAGAATCATAAAGGTTAACATTATTTGGCAAAGGTATCAGGTCGGGGAACTTAAGTGAGTGCTGAATTAAATGCTTTTGTACATGTACATGTGCAATGGCATTTAATTCAGCACTCACTAGATAGAGATGATAATTTTGTGAAGACAGTGGACCTTGCATTTTCTGTAATGTGTGGGTTCTATGATGTGAAGAGGAAAGTAGCTTCTTTTTGTCTCGAAAGTTTAATGCAGATTTCATTTTTCAAATATTGATCCAGGTTTAGTCTTGTCTGAAGGCAATGGTTTGACTACTCTGTTACAACTTGAGTCTGTATTGGTGGTGAATGTGAAGGCCCCCATGCCTGGCCCATGGACGTTAAAAGCCAGCAGCACAGGGCTCCACACACTAAGGGTCACAGGTCTGAGTTCACTGGACTTCACTCATGGCTTCTCAAGAAAGCCAACAAGGAACATTACAGCAGCAGCATCAAGACCTATCTTGGGTAAGTAATTGGCAATTTTACCTGTATATAGCAAATTACTAACTGAAAATTTTCAGATAGACTTACAAATGTATATTGAATCCTTTAGTGCTGAAAGGAAAAGTCCAGTTAACGTTACATACCATAACGTTTGAAATAATTACTTTTGTCAGTTGGCCCATTGGGCAACCTTAGCCAAAAGCTAAGTTGCCCATCAATATTTCAGGTAGCCCCAGTTGAATGTTTAAATAAAAATCAATCATTAACTATTCTACTTAGTAACTTGACAACAAAGAATCAAAACTAATAACATTATATACATGTATGTAACGTTAAGTATATAAGGCATATATTTGTCCCCTCATGGAATATGCTTCTCCAATACGGAGTGGAGCTGGTGCAACTGCATTTAAGCTACATGACAGCATTCAGAAGAAAGCTGTATGTCAGATCCAAATTAGGGATCCGCAAATGGTTGGAATATATCATTTGGAACACAGGTGAAAAGTAGCCAGTCTAAGTACCTTTTACCGGCACGTCTTCCTGCAACCCTCAGAGGAACTCAGTGGAATTCTGTCGACCAAAGCATCTGGAATGCAAGTAACTCGCTCAACTACAAGTGGGCACTAAATAACTCACAAATGTAGGAGGTCTAGATCTCTGAACTCTTTTTATAACAAATTATATGGGAATTTCACTTCGTAATTGAATATGTGTTGATCATCAACATGTGTTATACAGTACTTACCTTTAGTCTCTTTGTACTACAGGTATTCCGACATACGTGGTTGTGAATGCAACAGGCTTGATACCTCCTGGAGTTATCAACAAACTAGAACTCATCAACTTACAAGGGCTGTCCTTGATAGAGGTGCCTGTATTTCGCCATCCAGAGCAGCATTACAGCTCTCTGTACAATGTCAGTGGTATCCTACCTCCAGAAGGCTTCTTTTACCTCCGTGTCTCTGGAGTTGATGTGGATAATTTCATTTTCCAGCGAATCACTCCCTCGGCCCTCAATGCAGAGATACCAGGTAGGTAATGATAATGATTCCACTACTGTTGATAATGCCCATCTCCCCCCAGCCATGGTACATGTAGATGGGGAGCTAGCTCCTGACAACTTTTGTACTTTGAAGTTTGATGTAATGGATGACCCCATAACTAAGATGTTTTTTTTTCTCCTTATGAAGTGCCTTTTTCAGTACATCCTTCAGTAATGTAGTCAATTCCGCGTCACTGTGTGGGTTTTTTTCTCCATGTTTGTAATACTTTTGAATTATTTAGAAGAAAAGAATACCCCAGTAACAAAAGTTCTAAATTTTTCAAAAATTTGAAAATGAAAATTTGAATATTTGAATTCATTTAGATGTTTCTGAAACATTTTGAAAGTAGATGCACAAAGATCTCTTTATTTAGAATAAACATGACCCATCAATGTGTTTCTTTCACTATTTTAAATATTAAGAAATATTTCAAACAGATAACCAAATGGTAGATGTGGGTAATTGCCCCCATAAAAGTAGATGCTAGTCCGACTCTTCTGTCTTCTTCTGTAAATTTTTAGATTTCACTGCTGGACACTGGTGCCTATTTTGCCTAATGCCTAGGCAGTCTACCCTGTGTGAATTACTTCTTTCCCATCCCACTGACCTATTTACAAAATGTTAGAAATAATTGTAAATAATGGTAAAAAATGGTAAGAGAGCTGTTAGAAATATTTAGAAACTATTGGAAATGTCATATTCCATATCAGGAATATTTCAACCGTTTTACAAAACCAGGGAATTATTTAGAATGTTGAAAAGATCTTCAAAATATTTCCAAATTATGAAAGTTCTTAAACAAATAATTACAAAGAATTCAAAACATTTCTAACTAATGATAATAACAACCCACACGGTGATGCCAAATTGACTATGTACCAGTGTACATGTACAAGCAAAGTTGAAGAGTAAGCCCATTTTTGAAACATCATCCAAAAATCCATTATTACAGCTGAACCAGTGGTCAGTATGGCAGAAAGACAACCTGGCTACTATGAGCAGACAGCAACTGTGGTGTGCAATGTGCAGAGTGTCGTGCCTTTTACTGTTCAGTGGAGTAAAGATGGAAAAAGGCTTGGCTCAGATTTATACTTCAGGTAGGTTGCAAGGAATGGAAATCAAATGATTAACTTGAATGTCTTACACTAATCCATGGCACAATCATAAGTTTTAAAGCATGCATCTGATGTGGTCACCAGCTTGTTTGAAATAATGAGAAGACTAAAGGAATTGTAGTTCCATAAGAACTATGTTACAATTGTTTTGCATTAGGTACTAGATGTATACTCAATAGTACAAAGTGTACCGGTAAATTGAAATATGGTCTTAAACATTTATTTGTAAAATGATATTTGAAAATATACAACTTAGCATTCAGTATTCTTGTTCTCAAGTTACAAGTTGTACCTATATGATCAAAATGTCACTGAATGTGTTTTAGGGAGTCTACCAATGTGACATGGGAGATACTTGATGTGTCCATTGCAGCTGAAGGCATGTATGAATGCAAAGCTTTCAGTATTGCTGGAGTGGACAAAGCCAGGACTTTCTTGGATGTGAGAGGTGAGAAAAAGGTTATGTTATATCCAAGTCCAGAACAGTCACATGTACTTCTGTTGCTTTCAGTTCTTACATGTATGTGTGGATCACACTAGGATGTCAATAATGTAATGGACTTTACCTTGGGGCTAGAATTTTCAGGTTGCATCAATTCTTTAGAAGCTTTGAAGAGTCCAAGGCTAGAGAAAAATGGTTTTGTATGTACTGAGTTCCTGAACATTTAGAAGTCATAGATTATGTTTAACTTGAGACAGATAAACCATTTTTCAAACCGAGAAAGACCATAATACTGGGTAACTGTGGACTATTTTAGTTTTCCTTTAGATTGAACGATTCTTTCGTTATCATCCTGGACACACCTACCCGAACTTCACTACGGTCCGTGTCTATATGTACGGCGCTGTATGTAGTTCCTGAACATTTAGAAGTCATAGATTATGTTTAACTCGAGACAGATAAAACCTTTTTCAAACCAAGATACACCATAATACTGGGTAACTGTGGACTATTTTAGTTTTCCTTTAGATTGAACGATTCTTTCGTTATCATATATGTAGCCTGGAACCCACAATTTCTCAATCAACAACCTACCCGAAGTTTACTACGGTCCGTGTCTATATGTACGGCGCTGTATGTACTGAGTTCCTGAACATTTAGAACTCATAGAATATGTTTAACTCGAGACAGATAAAACCTTTATCTTTTTCAAACCGAGATACACCATAATACTGGGTAACTGTGGACTATTTTAGTTTTCCTTAAGGTCCTTTAAATTAAACAATTCTTTCGTTATCAGCCTGGAAGCCATAATTTCTCAGTCAACAACCTACCCGAAGTTTACTACGGTCCGTGTCTATATGTACGGCGCTGTA
The DNA here is from genome assembly GCF_001625305.1 of Branchiostoma belcheri. Lineage (NCBI taxonomy): Eukaryota > Metazoa > Chordata > Leptocardii > Amphioxiformes > Branchiostomatidae > Branchiostoma > Branchiostoma belcheri. The sequence continues at coordinate 142,293 of NW_017803313.1, read as the reverse complement.
TGTACTGAGTTCCTGTACATTTAGAACTCATAGAATATGTTTAACTCGAGACAGATAAAACCTTTTTCAAACTGAGAAAGACCATAATACTGGGTAACTGTGGACTATTTTAGTTTTCCTTTAGATTGAACGATTCTTTCGTTATCAGCCTGGAACCCATAATTTCTCAGTCAACAACCTACCCGAAGTTTACTACGGTCCGTGTCTATATGCAGGAGGCTGTATGTACTGAGTTCCTGAACATTTAGAAGTCATAGATTATGTTTAACTCGAGACAGATAAAACCTTTTTCAAACCGAGAAAGACCATAATACTGGGTAACTGTGGACTATTTTAGTTTTCCTTTAGATTGAATGATTCTTTCGTTATCAGCCTGGACACACCTACCCAAACTTCACTACGGTCCGTGTCTATATGTACGGCGCTGTATGTACTGAGTTCCTGAACATTTAGAAGTCATAGATTATGTTTAACTCGAGACAGATAAAACCTTTTTCAAACCGAGATACACCATAATACTGGGTAACTGTGGACTATTTTAGTTTTCCTTTAGATTGAACGATTCTTCGTTATCAGCCAGGAACCCATAATTTCTCAGTCCACAACCTACCCGAAGTTTACTACGGTCCGTGTCAATACGTACGGAGCTGTTTGTACTGTAGACTATTTCTGCTTGTTTATATACGTCGCTTTCCGAAAACATGCGGTTTCTTTAATTCTTCTATAAATTAAAGCTTTCCGCCAACTTTCCCCCTTCCTTGTATAATTTGTTAATCTACTTTAATTTTTTGCCGCTCCAAAGTTTTCTTCTTTATAAATGCCGAATATTCTTTATAGCAAGAGTTCAACGGTTAAAAAATCATGAATGCACAGGCATTACTAGTATTTCTAGTGTCTTTAGCCTATTTGTTGTGATCAGACAACGAGGTTCCATTTTGTTTTCCAAATGTAAATTTATTCATTACCAACCCGTGAACAAGCCCGTACGCCATTCATACGACAAGACCGTTTGGGGAATCTCCGCCCTGTTTGCCAGGAGGAGGTCATGTGACAGGGCTTTACCCAATGATAGACAAGAGTGGGTTTTTCAAATCTACTGAATATACCAGTAGTCATTTTGCTGTGCGTCTACTCAATGGAGACTTGGACTCGTTTGAACCCGCAAGTTGTGGCCGAGACATTGCTTTTATCACCAGAAGTGGCCACGACGGAACTAAGACAAATCTACCATTCTGTACAAGTCTGTGGAATGGCATAGATTGAAGATATTGAACATGTCATGTCGCAGAAGGGGAAGACCACGGCCGTATTGTATCGTCCTAACCGGGAGAAGCACAGATTTAGAAGTTGAGCAAGAGCGCGACCTGACCAGCACGGGAACAAGTCATCGGATTATTCCTCTTGCAGTGACCACATCGATATCACATGGAATAGTGGGCAAATGGACACTGGAATTGGAATAGTGCACTCGGATACAACAAAGAAAAGCCTGACCTAGTAGTAGTAGCCAGTCTGGATGGGGCCTCCAGCCAGTTCCCGTCGGCGGAACATGGCAGTATGCCCGCCGATCTACGTGAGCGCTACGGGGGAGTTAAGCACCCCGAAGGAAGTTTGCCGCTCGGGCAGCAACTCCCCTGACGGCCTAGCCTGGATGCAAGACCCATGGCATACTAGGTGTGCACACAAAAAATAACTTTGGGTCTAGGGTGCTTTGACTTTGGCATCCAGGCTACCGACGGCCCGATCCAGCCAATCTACCACGGCAGGAAAGGCTAGCCCTGGCACAGAAATTTACTGTTCATTAATGGCAAATAAACGCACAGATAAAGCAAAATAAACGTCAATACTACACACACGTTAAGGGTACTTTACGACACCTTTAAGCGTACTGCAAAACCCGAAAACCATGACGGAAAGAAGTTTAAAAGATCTGTAACGGTTATGAATATTGTAATTAGAGTAATATGTAAATGACCATGTGGAAAGACTTGTATTAGAGAGCTATGCATATGTTTGCGCGTTAGGTAGGCACTGATTGGTTGGTGAGAGCAACCAATCAGGTTAGGGACTATTGTGAACAGAGTTGAGCTTGGGAAAGACAATCGCTGTGTAAGTCAGTTCGAGACCTGGACCCGAGGTATGTGTACATGTTTAGTTTTAGCTCTGTAGATAAGTAGATTGTATAACTGTAGCACCTCATCTGTACAACTCTAGACCATTGGTAACTAGTGCTAAACTCCCTTGTAACCATTAGACCACATCTACCTGTATTAGAGTTAACATACGGATCAATAAACCCGGCTCAGCAGAAGTAATCGAACTGTTTGGATCTCTCTCTATACTAAGATATATAGACGCTAAGATACCAAACTACCACTAGACCGAAATATTACAGATCTCCAATAGGCTACGGAAAGGCCACAATAAACGCATGCTTTCCGTGCACGTTCCGTCCTAAAATGCATGACGTAAAGAAATTATAAAGGCATCCAAAAGAGTATGGAAAGGTCAGAATAAACGCATGCTTTCCGTGAAGAGTTCACGGTAAAGGACACAGAGAGTGCTTAACTACGCCTTTAAGCCTTTGCAAGTCGCGGAAAGGCGCCGTGAAAGTGGGAAAATAAATGCCCTTTCCAAACTTCCGGAAAGTCCACGTTAAGGCAATCTTTACGCTCGCGTTAAGGGGTCGTAAAGGTGTGGAAAGTGGGAAGAAACGCGGCCTTTACGCTTTGTTTAAGCGTGCTTAAATATCACTTTTCGTGCCGTGATGAATGTATCTGCAATACATTTACTTGTATCTGTAATACATCCACTGCACACTTTCATGCTACATTTACTTGACAATGTGTACCTCTTGGATGGAAATTAATGATATCGTGGTAGGATTGGTCAGTTGGAACAATTGTGGATAATTACTTTGGAGGAATTGACCCGTGACCTCTACATCCACTGCACACAGACAACTTTGAGCACCTCGCCAGGGCAAACACCTTGCTAATGACCAGCTCCCCAGTCCCTGTACATCGGTTATCTGCTACTGCAACATGTGAGAGTTTCAGCCCCATCAGTGCCAGGACAAACCTTGCAGATTCAATAGGGATGCACCTGTCCCCCTAGGGAACAGAATACTTCGCCACCAAAATAACAGCCCCCACCACAATTCCCCCCAACAAGGCCAATTCCCACATGGGCCCCATTCATGAGACACCCTAGATCTTGGTTCCAAACCCATAGCACACTGGACACAACGTATCTCACTCTGATACTTTGTGTCCAGTGTGCTATGGGTTTGGAACCCAGGCTAGTTTTTACGTAGCTACAATCATAAATGTACATGGGCACACATGTAACTACATGTACATAATATAATTATTCCAACTAGATTTAAATTCAATTTTGAACAGGGATGATCATATAAATACTGTATTTGGTGTGGAAATGTTTTTGTATATTATTAAATAGGGGAGTTGCTATTTCTTTCGAATTCAACTTCGGACTCGATTTTGTGTGTGTGGAAGTGTTTTTAACTTGACCAGTTGTCAAGAATTCATTCTTCAAGAGGGGAGGAATTATTTTATTAGGCTGTGTGTGTGGGAGGGGGACAGGTCCATTTTTTGCCATGTGGTGAAGCCATTTGCTGCATTTCCTCCCGAGCAAATGTTGGCCTTTCGAGTTTAAAAGCTAGTTTTCACCAGTCCCCATGACCACGACACGTGACCATACTACTTCACCTTCTGTTTCTTTTTTTTTTTTTTATAATTTAATTTCACCACAAAACAAGGCTCATAATTAAGAGCCACTCAAGTGTTTTGGGTTACTGTACTAAACAGTGAGGACAGTTGACCCTTGACTTTACTGTGGTTAGGTTTTTGTATAGACCTATGCTTTATTTGACTCTTCATCATTCAAGATGTGGTCTCTGTATGTGATCCCAGGAATCTTCCAGATGGCATCTCATCTCCTTGGTCTGTATTATGTCTCAAGTTTGCTGTTAGAGTCCAGGATTCACAAGCATTTGAGAATATGGCTGTGGCGAGGGAGCACATCTGAGCTTGCAGCTGAGCATGATGCTCTTGTCTTCCCAGAGACCTTAAGCCTTGTTAGTCTTGAAGTTGTGATGCTTCATCTGTCACTACTACCCCTAAGAAAGTTTTACTACAAAATAAGTTTATAGTTGTATCCAGAGAACTTTCTCCAAGCCAAGAAAGGGACAGCTTCTGTAGATATACTCAGCTTTATAATTACAAGGCTTCCCAAGTTACCCCCCCCCCCGAAAATGCTTGTCCACGCAACACAGCTGGTTGTTTTCAAGTTGAAATATCTGCCACAGTTAGTATCAGCAAGACTGTCTGACTGCCCTTACAGCTGAGGAGTTACAGTATTGGACTGAGTGATGTATCCACAGGATCAAAATGAAAATATAAATGAATAGAATAAGTGAAAACAATCCATAATACGGACATAAATGATGCGCCAATTTTGTCTGATTGGTAACGTTTACATGTAACTTAACAATGAATAAAGGTAAAAACTAACATTACTGGTTGTTGAGAGAAAATTATGTACATGTACACATGTATGTTTTGAGTCTAACTCTAAACCTCTGTTCCTCAGAACCACCACCAATCATTGTAAGAGCCATTGGAGGCAGTGCACCACCAGGAGGAAATACTGTACTCTCATGCATTGTAACTAGTGAGACTCCTTTTAATTTGACATGGAAAAGGTATGTGACTATTTAACATCTCTGGTCCTAATTACCTTCACCAAGAAGGGTATGTTTTCAGAGGCGTTCGTGTATGTCTGTGTGTGTGTGTGTGTGTTTCTGTAAACACGATAACTTGAGAAGGCTAAGATGGATTGACTTTACATTTGGTAGGTGGGTAGGTCTTGATAAGACCTAAGAATGAGTAGATTTTGGGCCCCCTTAGCGGCTTGCTCCAGAACTTCAGGGGCGTTTGTTTAATAAATAATAATAATTCAAACAAGGATAAATCAAGAACCAGTTGACAATCTCATGATTTTTGGTATGTACTGTAGGTAGCTTAAGTGATGCTTGACATAATCATGTGACCATTATGCAAATATGGATGTAATTTGCATAATTTATGAGAAAATCAGTTGCATTACATGATAGGACTATTCAAGCTTGTGGCATATGTAACGAGATGAGAGAAACACAGGCAGATATTGATTATGTTAATTAGGACCTAATTTACATAATTATTGAGAAGATGTAATTCAGCAATGGTTACTGCCTGGAATTAAGTTAAATGAAGGTGAACATCATTGATTATAATTTACAAAGTATTCTAATAAGGACCTCATTTGCATAATTTAGGAGGAAATGCTAGAATGGCATTCTTTGTTAAGGTACGACTGTCTTTTCGTGGAGAATACATGTATGATCAACTGATATAATTCATGGGAATGAGGATCCTATTTTGCATAATTGGGGATTAATCTATAATTTGTCAGTCATAAGGATTAACATCATTTGGCGAAGTTATGATGTCGTGGAACTCTAGTTATTGCCATATTTTCCAAATTTTGACTTGTTATGGCAATAGATTGTAAACAAACCGCAACTTAACAATTTGTTAGTCATAGCATAGTTGCACTATACATCTACTATTATGTGCAATATATCTTTTGTTTGTTGATGATCGCTGTACTTTGAGATGAGGCTTGACATCGACCATGTCAATCTTGTGCCCATGTATATTTGCCAAATACAGGTGCCCTACATGTAATTATCACCATGATTATCATAATGATGATTTATCACCATAGATAAAAAATTGTCAAATGATAGCCTTTTAGGACATGGCAATAATTAGTTAATTAATCCTGGCCTGAGCACGTAGGCAGGTAGGATCATGGATGTTTCATGTATTTCAAGTCAGCAATTGCTGTTAATTATCAAAATATACACGTACACTAAAAGTCACCTAGTTACATTAATTGCATTTTTAGTAAAATGATTTCTAACAAATATACAACTATTACCATCCTCAATCATCTGACTTTCTAATATACAGGTATGCGTGTTTCAAGATAATAACATGACAAAGTTGAACAAATGTGATAATTTTTGTTGATAACATTTTTTTTCAGGGATGGAAAGCAGCTGCAGTTCTTACTATTGCCTCATATGGAACAGCTGGCCAATGGGTCATTGAAGATTCAGGTGTGTATTGGAAGAAACAGGAACATGTTAAATGACATGCATGTGTGAAACATGGAACCTACATGTAATTTGCATATACAGAACGTATCATGTAAGGCTGCATTCACGTATATTACGGGGGGGTGGCCCTAAATTCTTTTCACACACTTGAACTCACGGCCCTCTATCGCTAGTTGTCAGAGTTTTGATGAATGAATTTTTAAAATGTTTGTCTAAGAGAAAATACTTGAATAAGAAGTGCACCTATATTGTTCATGAGCCCTTCACCCTCCAGGTTACAAGCAGTAAACACTTCGTGAATGTACCTTCATGAATGGCCGACGCTAGACATTGTGTCCTAACTTCGCACGTTTTTGTAGTACTTCTGGTCTCACACCAGGAGGGTTGTATCAAACTTAATCAGTGTTTCGACTGAAAACCTGGCTTACACAATCAACACGACCTCATGGGAATCATGGGAAATGCAGACAGTGGTGTTGATGTTGTTTTTCTTGGGTCGGTGACTGAAATTTCTACTGTTTTGTAAAGATTTATGTTGTGTGACGGCTTGGCAAAGGTAGTAGTTTTCTGGGCACGAGCACTGCTACCAAGTGACGCTCTTCTCAGCGCCATATTGGTGAAATTCATGAATGTTTTTCAACAAAATAATAAATAACTATATAGAACTATACTTTGCATGAAAATAACACCTGTATGCATTGACTATGACTGTTTGCCTTTTTGATTAGCAAAGTCATTGGCAACAAACACGGCATACTTTGCATCAGTAAAAAATCCGACTTATGGCACGTCCGGACTTCGCGCACCCCCCATTAAGGTCATATGCCATCTAGGGCGTGCATCAGCCCGATGCAGCTCTCTGTAGAATTGACAAATATTTTATAATCAACCCACTATTTTCCTTTAAAACTTTTTGCTTCATAGTCATTGTGTTTTTGCTCCGTTGAAGGATATTGGCCTGGAACCGGTTAAGCGCACACAGATAACTTTATGATTTAGTAATTGCGTCTTGTACATTGAGCTAGAGAGACCGTCAACAAAAACAAATCAAACAAGAGTTCCACGATCTCATACCTCGCCAAATGATGTTAACCCTTGCGGTTGAAGAATTATACAATTTTAATAATTGATTTTACAAATAAGATCCTCATTTGCATGGGTTATATCAGTTGATCATATTCTACCACCCAATGACAGTCTTATCTTAACAAAAAGGCTATTATAGCACTTCTCATAATTATGCAAATGAGGTCATGATTTGAATAAATTATGTTTATTGATGTTTGCCTTCACTTAACTTCCAAATGTGGCAAGTATGAAATTCCCAGCAGTTACAACTATAAAATTATAAAGATTTTCCATTAATTATGCAAATTAGGTCTTCATTTACATAATCTATATCCTCAGATTTTTTTTCATTCTCAATTACATTTAACAAGTGTTTCATAGTCCTATTATCGAACAATGCAGAGTTTTAGAATTTCCTCATTAATTATGCAAATTAGCTCCTGATTTGCATAATTATCATTTGATTATGTCAAGCATCACTTCAGCTACCTACATACCAAAAATCATGACAATCCGTCACCCGGTTCCTTAGTTATCATCCTTCGAAAAATTTTCAACAAATGCTCCTGCAGTTTCCAGAACAAGCCGCTAGGGGGCCCAAACTTATGTCACTTCTTCCCTACTCCAAGAGCTATCTACCAACCAAAATTCGTGACCCTAGCATGTACAGATCGCGAGATATCAAAACCGGAAGTTCTGCTGCAGTATCAACAGAAGCCGCCAGGGGACCCAAAATCTAATCATTTCTAGCTCTCATGAAGACCTACTCACCTACCAAGTTTCATGACAATGCATACTAAGCTTCTTGAGTTATGCTGTTCACAGACAGACAGACAGACAGACGGACAAACGCTACTGAAAACATAACCTTCTTGGCGAAGGTAACAAACAGATCAACCATGAAAACGATTTATTAGGCACGTGTAATGTTCTGTGATTGATTATTTTGAAGCAAGACACCGGCTATCTGTCCAACAGACACCTCAACCAGCCATACATGTACAGCCGCGGCACTCAAATTGAAGTGGTCGTCGCTCCACACTTTTCTTCTTATCCAGAAACTATGTCGTTGTAGGACTTGAGACGATGTAAGCCTTGAACTAATCTGTGTGTCGTTTCCAGAACAAAATACACATAAAGAGACAAACCGATGGACTTTGTTGGCAAAACATTGCCGACTTCGGGATGTACCTCAACTTGGCAGCGCACGGGGGGCAAGGGTGATGACGTGACGTGAAGTGAAGGGTCCCATGAATATGCTCTATAGTTTTGAAATGTTGTGTCGTCATATGCAACAGACAAAATTCTTAATATGTTAACATGACCAATCACCCAACAGAAACTGTGATAAATTTTTTTGCAACTGAAAAACAACAACACCTGTACATATCTGACAACATGTTGCATCTTTGGTGTCAACTGCTGTCAAAGTGTGACTTATTGCCAGAGACTGTGATATCTCTGGTTTGGTTAACCAGTACTGTTGCAAACATTTTTGAGGTGGGAGATGATCTCAGATGGTACATTAGTTGGATTAGGGCTTGCTTGAGTCTATATATAATATATATAGTAATATATATATATATATATATATATATATATATATATATATATATATATATATATATATACATGTATATATATATGACATGTTTATCCTCCTGTAACACGGAAGGTACATGTAACTGTTACCTTTATTTGAAGGGCTTCAGTGGTTAAGTTGTTATGATCAGAACTTTATTGACTTGACTTACCCTAGGCTCTCCTACTGTATAACTTTCAGGGTTGTATCAGTTGATACATACATGTCACTGTTTCTCCATATCTTGCAGTCTTGACAATGTGAAAATATAGGCATGTACAGTATATAAGAATTTTAGTGTAATTACGCAATGTACCTTCGCCAAGAAGGTTATGTTTTCAGTAGCGTTTGTCTGTTTGTTTGTGAACAGCATAACTCAAGAACCTTAGTATGCATTGTCATGAAACTTGGTAGGTGAGTAGGTCTTGATGAGACCTAGAAATGATTAGATTTTGGGCCCCCTGGTGGCTTTTGTTGGTACTGCAGCAGAACTTCCGGTTTTGATATCTCGCGATCTGGACATGCTAGGGTCACGAATTTTGGTTGGTAGATAGCTCTTGAGGTAGGGAAGAAGTGACGTGAGTTTGGGTCCCCTAGCGGCTTGTTCTGGAACTGCAGGAGCATTTGTTGAAAAATTTTCGAAGTACGATAACTCAAGAACCGGTTGGCGGATTGTCGTGATTTTTGGTATGTAGGTAGCTGAAGTGATGCTTGACAAAATCAAATGACAATTATGCAAATCAGTAGCTAATTTGCATAATTTGAAATGTTTATAATTTCATAGTTGTAACTGCTGGGAATTTCATACTTGCCACATTTGGAAGTTAAGTGAAGGCAAACATCAATAAACATAATTTATTCAAATCATGACCTCATTTACATAATTCATGAGAAAGTGCTATTATAGCCTTTTTGTTAAGATAAGACCGTCATTGGGTAGAGAATATGATCAACTGATATAACCCATGAAAATGAGGCTCTTATTTGCAAAATCAATTATTAAAATTGTATAATTCTTCAACCGCTAGGGTTAACATCATTTGGCGAAGATATGAGGTCGTGGAACTCTTGTCAAGTATGATTTTGTTTTAGATTTGGAAATACTAAGTAAGACATTGGGCAAATCTATCTTAATATTCAGCCCTTCATTTCAATGAAACTACTTAATTTATCCAGGTCCAGGGCACAGCAGATGAAGGAGAATATGAGTGTATTGCAGCTAATGAAGGAGGCCATGTGTCAGGAATGGTGTATCTAGCTGTACAAAGTAAGCTGAGTCAATCTTAATGGCTGTATACAAAATTACTACAGGTACTGTATATTAACATTTACATGTATGCCAATACCTTATACAATAGTTAGGGAAAAGGTTAAAAGAAGAAATTTGCAGACCTAGGTCTTGATAGGAACAACAAAAGGGTCATTTCTTTTCATTTTAGAACGAATCCCATGCAATTCTGTACTATATGTTATAGTTTTATATAAGTGCAGAATTCCTGTAGTACATGTAATATTACTAATAACAAGAATTCGGAGATCTCATGCCTACATGAAAATATTTAGAGCCATTGTATTTTTTTTAGATGTTGCATACTCTATTCTATATGTTTTTTTAAACTCAAATTACTTACTATAGGTTTTTTTATGTGAAAGTCCCATCTTTAGCAAGTTTTTTTTCCAATATTTTATCATCAATCATGCAAATAACCCCTATATCAACACAATATATACTTAGTGATATTAACCTTTTACTAACTTACACAAGTCAATGATGACATGCCCATCATTTCCCAATAAGGAATCATGTGACTGCCTTGAACAGTTTTATACTCCTCTTATCCTACATTTAGCTGGAGCTCAAAGATAACTTTGTTTATATTTGTAGCGCCACCTGTGATAACAATTACTGAGGATGTGAGCACCTTCGTTGCAAAGGACAATGTCACAATTGTATGTACGGCCAAGGGTTACCCCAAACCAGGCATCATGTGGCTGCATAATGGACAACTACTTCTTCCAAGTGCTCACTATCAGGTAAGGTATGACTTTGGAATACATGTATGTACACTAAGATTAAACTGGTTCCCACTTTTGACCAGACCAAAAAAAGTGGTTTTGAAAAAGCTGGCATTTTGCCCAGGTTCACCATTCTCCAGTTACTAAAGTAAAATTCACGAACGTAATGTAACGGTAAAATTAGTTTGTTCCCAGCAATTGCCTTTGATAAACAAAAATGTTGAAGTTAACAAAATAACAAAATAAAACAAAATAAAACTCAACATGTACACAGCAGCACATTTCTGATATCCCAGACTCACACATGATGAAGGTTTGAAGTCATCGCTCACCTCTTGTTTAAATTGTTCTTTTGCAATGCTGCTCAGTGTGTGTGTGTGTGTGTCTGTGTGTATATGTGTGTGTGTGTGTGTATACATGTACTTAATATGTGATGTTTCCTTTCTTTTAGATTTCTCCTGATGGAAGTGGGCTTACGGTAATAAATGCAAGGGTTGAAGATGCTGGGAACTACACCTGTCTTGCAACAAACAGTGCAGGAAGCCAGCGAGGAATTGTCAATCTTCAATACCATGGTATGGTACAGCCTTGAAAGATTATAAATGTGTCTGAAGCCCTATTTTTTGTGAAATCATTCTCTCTTGAATGAATGAATTGTGTGTACTCAGAAGTAAACTGACATGGTCGCTTATTTGTGAACTACACATTACACACACACACAGAGGGAAAAATAACAATGCTCTAAAAATTGGGAGGGAGGGAGGATACCCTAGCTTCACACTAAATTTTTAACTGATTTTATTATGCAAAAGTATACTGTATTTGTTGCCACTGACTTTGGTAATTAAAAGGTAATAAACATAGTTAATGCATACAGCTGTTATTTGCAATAGTTCTACATACATTGTATTTATTCATCTGCCATTTATATGGTGCATACTCAACGACTCATCACGGGTCATCTCTTTGTAGCGATGGCTCGTGCCCAGAAAAATAATACCTTTGCCAATCATGACATTGTGACACAACTGGCACATACAGAATAACATAAGGCTTTACAAACAGTAAAAAATTGGGTCTATGAGTGTTAAGTAGAAAACCGAATTGAGTAAAGCATTGTCAAAACAACTGTTGTCTGCATGTCCCATGATTTCCAGAGGACAGCGCTCATTGCGTTAGCCAAATTTTCGGTGGCAACATGTCCGGATTGTGTTCAATACAACCCTCCTCACGTGAAACAAGATGTACATGTATATGTACACAGAATTGCTATTTTATCATCAAAGGAAAGCTAAAATATCATAAAATTTAATTGTTATTTCTGCTTACTTCACTTCATCACCAACTTCCGAAGAAAGCAAAACTACAAATGCGTGTGAAGTTAGGATACACTGTCTAGTACATGTATAGCACATTTACATTCACAAAAATGTCTCACAGCATTTGCCGCTTGTAATGTGGAGTGTGATGGGTGGCCAATGAACAGTGTGAATGCATTCCTGAATGTCTCTGCCTCATGTTTCTTTGATATATCAAACAGTCTTTAAGAGTTAGATACACATGATCCATACAGCATCCCAAGATTCCAACCACTTATTTATTTCTGTCAAATTGTGGATCAACATTTTGTACAGTAGTAACGGTTACATGTAGCCTCCCACAGCGTCGAAGTCCTCATATTTGGTTAAATCTTCAAGTACTGGAGAAAGATAAAGAATGATCAGATTATGACAGTATTTGTTTGAAAAAAACATTCAAGATGTGTGAGTTGGATAACTAGAAATTTTGGACATTATTGATGTGCATTTTCTTTCTTTCATATACATGATTGACCTCTGGCCTCCAAACTATATTACAATATTATAATAGTTATGTGCCAAATGTTATGTATTGATGTAAG
>NW_017803313.1:124131-129418 GCF_001625305.1 Branchiostoma belcheri | reverse complement strand
ATATACATGATTGACCTCTGGCCTCCAAACTATATTACAATATTATAATAGTTATGTGCCAAATGTTATGTATTGATGTAAGGTAATTTTACAATTATGACTTAACTTATGTATATGTCTGTTTATATGTGGGGCCCGATATCAGCCATGGCTGCCAGGGCACCCCGTTGTTTTGCGATGTTTGCAATTCTAAATAAATAATTTTTTTTCCCTGTTGTTAGAGGTTCCCACTGTTGAGGTTTCCTCTGCCTCTCAACTAGTGTCTGAAGGAGATACAGCTGTTTTAGAGTGTAAAGCCTCTGGAATTCCAGCCCCTTCTTTTACTTGGTTGAAAGGGAAGGAAGAGCTGAGTGACCTTCCTTACATAAAAATTCTGGTAGGTACAAACTGTACATTTTAGTAAATTAAATGACAATTTACCTTCTGAAAATGGGAGTATTGTTTTAGATTTGTCTGTCTGTCTGTCTTTCTGTTTGTGTTTCCAGAAATGTGTTGCTCAGCAATAACTCAAGAAGCTGCAAATGGATAGTGATGATATTTGGGATGTGATCTTCAGAAAACAAAGGTCATTGTGTATGTACATTGTGCATGTACATTGTTTACCACGGTACTGCAGCAGTTTTTTTGTGGAAAAATCTGAGGACCACAAATTGAATTTGTGTGGAATAAGGTACTAAGTAAAAAGGTGCTGATGATGATTCTGTTTTGTAGAATGGCAAGCTGGAGATCACTGGAGTACAGCTGGCTGACAGTGGGGAGTATGTGTGTGTAGCAACTAATGCGGTTGGATCCACCTCCATCAGCAGTTTCCTTGAAGTTGAATGTATGTACATGTCCTCCATCAACAATCGTACCAATACTATTGTCTTTTGGCTCTGACTATGCAGCATGAACTAAATGATATTGTACATACATGTGTACATGACGTTGTGCATATGTTGTTCGTGGGGAGAGGAAGATGACCAAACAAACACAAGGATGATAAATTACATGTAAATACATTGTACCATGGTACATTTTGTATAGTACAGTAAGCTTTGGTATTACATGACATAGTACTTGTCTTTACACTTACAAAATTAATACTTAAAATCTGTTGTTGTTTTGTAAACTGGTTTAGAGTTGACAAAATAACGGGGGGTGCCCTAACTTCAGATGTGCCCTAACTCCGGGCCTAAGTTCAGACCCATTTTTACCTCCATGAAATGTGTCATGGAGGTTATATTTTCAGTTGTGTTGTCCGTCGTCTGTCAACAAGATAACTCAAGAACGGCTGGATGGACTAGTTTCATACGTACATATGTGGGTCTGAGTGTTTTGTAGATAACCGACCCGTTGAAAACTACGTCAACACCACTGTTGTCTGCATCATGTCGCATGATTTCCATGGGACTGCATTGATTGCGTGGAAACACGGACTGATTGCGTTAGATACTACCCTCCTCTCGTTAGACGACAAGTATACACAATCGCAATTTTACTGTCGAAAGAAAGCTACAATGTCCATAAAATTCTATTCTAGAATCTAATTTTGTTACTATTTTCATCATCATCGTCTGAAGAGAGCAAAATTGTGAAAAGCGTCCAATATTAGGGCACACTGTCTAGTGTAGCCGCGTTCACGAAGGTACATTCACAAAAATGTCTCACATTTTGTCACTTGTAATGTGGAGCATGAAGGGCTCATGAATAGTATGAATGCATTTCTTATCCAAGTATGTTGTTTAAATTAATGTTCTCAAAATTCATTCATCAAAACCTGACCACTCTCTGACAACTAGCAATAGAACGCCGTGAGTTCAAGCGTGTGAAAAAGCGTTCCAATGTTAGGGCACCCCCGTTACATGTTATAATCCATCCCCAGGCCACACCAATTTAATTTGTTGGTTCTCGGATTCGCCTCTTCGTTTTTTCTGATTTGCAAAAAAAAAAAATTGATTCTGGTCCTGAATCAACTGAAAAATGCTCATATTTTGCCCCCCAACAGTTGAGGAAAGTCCTTTTCTTCCTAGTTGTTACAGTTTTCCCATCTATCATTGCAGTGGTTTGATTAAAAGTTCAAAATTCAATGTTTAAACTTTAACCCAGCCTTTTGTGTTGACTTCATGACTCATTCCGTATCATTTAAACCTATAATGGGATGCCTAGACCTGTTTTTATTTTTATTTTTTTTCGCCCTGTCGCTTCATATTTTTTCTGAAAAAATCCGAGAACCAACAAATTAAATTGGTGTGGCCCCAGGTTGCTTTGAACCATGTGATTGGTGCATTGATCAATAGATGTCATATTGAAGGAAAACTCACCTTTTGTGATAATCTACAAGGAGGATGAGGTAAGGAAAACAGTTTAATTGCCTTTTTTATGAACTGTCCTTGCAGTTCAGCCTACCTTCTCAGTAGCTCCTGTTGACGTGGGAGTAGACATTGGTTACAACGTAACACTACCATGTGAGTCCGTGGGCTCTCCAACACCAACCATAAGGTGGACACACCATAGCCAGCCTGTTGACTTGTCAGACAGGCACTACAAGCAACTAGACAGTGGATTATTGATACAAAGTAAGAAAACCATTAACCACCTGAAAGCAGAAAGAACTTGTTGACACGAGTGTACTCGTCCCACTAAACACAAATAATGTTACCAGTACAAAATGTATACAATGTATTCTACTTAATGCATGTCATTATTGTCATCTGTTGTCATTGTGACAGGTTAATATATTATAGTTAATACATGACTGTTAAATCTTGGTCCTTACCACACAGTGCCTATCTTATACAGTCACTAAATAACACTACATCAAGACCACATGAAGGTGACAAAGACAAAAGTGTTTAAGTTTAACAGAAAATGTCTCTTCTTTAAGGCGTGGGCCTGGAACAGGAGGGGTCTTACACTTGCATAGCAGAAAATGCACTTGGGAAGATGCAGGCAACTCTGCTTGTAACAGTTACTGGTCTTGGTATGTATCTGAACAATTTCAGTGCCACTTTTTAAAGTTTTTTTGCTTGAAGACCTGTAGACCGTTGACTTACTGGATCTGTTTGATTATACACTTTACCTTGTTTAAGAATATGTAGAAAATGTCATACTTAGGAAGGACGTCATCTGAATTTTGTATGTCTCCTGAGCACAATGAACCATTATCATGGCTTTGCAGTTCAGCACAATGAGCCACAATCATGGTTCAGTTTAAATCTTCCAAAAGAGGCACAATCACGAATTGACTAACCAGAACACTTGTAGCTTATTGACTTTGTAACCAGCACATAAAACGAGTCATTTGGGGCTAGTTTTGTGGAAGTTTTTCCACCAAATGAGGGATTTGGAGAGCGAATATTGCAATGATTTGATAGGAGTATGCAACAGATGACAGCGATAGTGATGAAAAGCAAGAAGGCAAATATTGAAATAAGTTGTTTTTGCTGGTGAATGACAAGACCAAATTGGCACATGGCTAAATAGTGTTTGTGTGGGGGTGACAGGAGTTGGTGGGAGGGCGTGGCACTTAAGACACTCATTACCTTCGCCAAGAAGGTTATGTTTTCGTTGGCGTTCATGTGTGTGTGTGTGTGTGTGAACACAATAACTCAAGAAGGCTAAGATGGATTGTGGTAGGTTGGTACATGTAGGTCTTGATGAGACCTCGACTGATTAGATTTTGGACCCCCTGGCAGCTTGTTATGGTACTGCAGCTGAACTTCTGGTTTTGACATCTTGTGATATCTGGACATGGTAGGGTGATTAAATTTGGATGGTAGGTAGCTCTTGAGCTGGGTAAGATTTGTCATGAGTTTGGGTTCTGGATCGGAGTTTAAATCTGACCAGTCTAAGTACTGTAAGTGTGCAGTATGTTGCCAGAAACGTGACTCTGTATAGTATCATGTTTTGGCCGCAATATCCCTGAAATCGTAATATCTGTAGCTGTATACATATCTTTGTATTTTCTGAAAAGCCTGTTAGTTGTAGCCTTTATAGGTGGCGTAATGTTGGTGGTCCAGCGAAGACTTCCTGGTATTAGTCCGCGCGGATGGTTATGTGGCCTTTTTGCCTGACTGCCGGGATGGTCTATATGCGTTGTGGGTGTGTTTGAACATAGCAGTAAACGTATCACATTGATTTTAATTAAATTTAGATTTTGGAAACATTAGGTTCTGAGCTTCTTCGAGTACTAAGCCGTTACCCTGGGAAAATTTGTTTTGACCATGCAGGCATGGTTAACAATGACCCCTTACTTAAAAATGTACTTTGATGTGCCTTATTTACCCCTAAATAAATTGGGCGCACAAAATATCAATTAAGTGTATTGATAAGCGGCACGGCACCCCTTTCCATCAAAAGAGTGAAAGATTCCGACCCGCGTTTAGTACAGAAATGACAGCCCGTCGGGCTGAGGGTGTCACATTGCTCCGAACACAGAAGGAAACTCCGGTCCGACATTTGGGCCCCTTAGGGGCATGTTCTAGAACTGCAGAAGCATTCGATGAAAAATATTCAGGATAACTCAAGAACTGATCGACGGATTATCATGATTTTTGGTATGTGGGTAGCTTACAGAATGCTTGACATTAATACAATAGTTATGCAAATCAGCAGCTAATTAGCATAATTAAGGAAATTCTATAAATCTGCTACCTTCCATGATATGATTATTCAAACAAGTGCCATGTGTGAATGTGAAGAAGAACATTTGTCAGATAGTAATTATGCAAATGAAGGCCCAATTTGCATAATTAATGCAAAAAAGCTATAATTCCATAGTAACTGCAGGAAATACATGTACTTGTGGCATTTTTAAGTTAAAGTGAAGGTGGACATCACTAGAAATAATATATTCAAATCAGGACCTTATTTGCACAATTTATGAAGAAATTCTAGATTAGCCATTTTTCAAGTCAAGACTGTCATTAGGTGAATAACATGATCAACTGATATAATTCATGCAAATGGGGATCTTCAGATCTTGTTTTCTTGATTAATGCAAATAATTTTGTCAACATTCATCAAGGCCCAAGGGTAACATCATTTGGCGAAGGTATGAGATCGTGGAACTCTTGTTGTATATTTCTCAGTTGTACTTTTATGTTATATGTTCATTTCATATTGTCAGAATTTTGCCCAGAATTTCAATAGATGTTTTTGCCCAATTTTCAAGAGAAAAAAGTTTTGTTGCCCTCCTTCGGTGGTTGCTCAACATACCAAAAATGTTGTAAATGTACTTCAGCAAGACATTAGACTCTGATTTGTTTTCTTTTGTCTTTTATTTTTACTTTGATAGTGTTGTTTC
>NW_017803313.1:121904-124111 GCF_001625305.1 Branchiostoma belcheri | reverse complement strand
AATTGGGCGCACAAAATATCAATTAAGTGTATTGATAAGCGGCACGGCACCCCTTTCCATCAAAAGAGTGAAAGATTCCGACCCGCGTTTAGTACAGAAATGACAGCCCGTCGGGCTGAGGGTGTCACATTGCTCCGAACACAGAAGGAAACTCCGGTCCGACATTTGGGCCCCTTAGGGGCATGTTCTAGAACTGCAGAAGCATTCGATGAAAAATATTCAGGATAACTCAAGAACTGATCGACGGATTATCATGATTTTTGGTATGTGGGTAGCTTACAGAATGCTTGACATTAATACAATAGTTATGCAAATCAGCAGCTAATTAGCATAATTGTCAGAATTTTGCCCAGAATTTCAATAGATGTTTTTGCCCAATTTTCAAGAGAAAAAAGTTTTGTTGCCCTCCTTCGGTGGTTGCTCAACATACCAAAAATGTTGTAAATGTACTTCAGCAAGACATTAGACTCTGATTTGTTTTCTTTTGTCTTTTATTTTTACTTTGATAGTGTTGTTTCTTTTTCCCATATCGAGATTAGATTTGGAGTAGGGTTAACATGTAAAGAGCACTAATTTGTTGCATACTGTCACTTTTTTTCAGTGTCACCTGTAGTGACAACTGTCCCCCCATCAGTCAGCGTGATAGTGGGTTCTGATGTCCGTCTGCCATGTCCTGTGTTGATGGGTAACCCCCCTCCACGTCATCAGTGGTACAAGGTTGGTCACACACTTGGATGTACATTGACAGAAAAGATTTATCATAGATTGTACTTGGTACCCTCTTTTTCTCATCCTCTTATTTGGTCAAATTATTTCAACAGTGACTTCACTTCTGCTTAAAATGACCTGAAATTTGTTATGGCAGTAGAGTGGTCAAAAATTCATTCTTAGAATGGCTGACAGTTGCCCAATGCTGGAGCAGGAAAGTTTGACATACAGTCAAACTTGTCTATGGAGGTCACACGATCAAGGGACTGGCTAAATTTCACCACTATGGATAGGTGACCACTAGAGAGAAATGGACGGTTAGTTCATCCCCCCCCCCAAAAAAGAAAAAGTGACACATGCTACCAACAGAGATGTCTTTATTCTAAAACATATGAAAACAGTACAGGTAAGTTTAGATGTACATGCATATGTAGTTCAATTATTGTTCTTTTGCTTTAGTTTGGGCTTGAAAAAAAGAACTGAAGAAATTGGAAGGAGACATTAATGATAAATCAAAGATGCACGTAACATGCTCAGTTGAGCAACTGGGACAATGAAACCTTTCTGACTAAAACATACCTAACCACTGGTTATCATTTACTGTATCTGTGTAAAGAAGAAAGCAATAAAGCAACAAAGTTTCTGGTGGACTCCAAACAAAGTTGCTGCTGACTGGCAAAAATTTAAGCTCCTTTGACGATTTCTTCTCACTCTCACTGCCAATCGGATCACTTCCACCTTCTGGAATAAGTTCAAATAGAGAACGGCATTGGCGTTCTTTGGTGCGTGCTTTGAGTGACCCACATACGCCACAATGAATTCCAACCATGTAAACAAGTACTTTTGCCCCATGATGTTCTCTATTTCATCAAATTAGTTGTTCTTCAGGTGCCAGTTATTTACGTTTCGGTCATTTGTGAGACATTAAAACGTAGTGAAAAACCTTTGTTTACAGCAGCTTGTGCTCCTCCCGCGTGGTTGTCTGCCTCTGCCATTATGCCAATGTGGTACATGTAGTTAATGGAAAAGTTGCTCCTTTAAGTTCACATCTCAGTGATGTAACGGCCAGAAAATTATCACGAGGCTGACATTATAATGACTGTAGACCGAGGTGGGGTGACGCTGCGGCGCCAGCAGTGATGCTAAGCAGGTTACAACCGGCCTCGACTGCAATCAGGAGTGTTGATATATAATGTTACCTACCAAAACACTTGTTCAGTTAATACTGTCAATATGGTATGGCTATGTGCAGGTGTAATGCAGTTAACCCAATTAAATCCCAACAGCCAATCAGCAAGAAGAATAGATCGAGGGAAACTGTATGACTATTGGTTCTTGCTCTGAAATCATCCCCCTACTATGCTGTAGATTGTGACCTAACAACTGTCAAAACCCCCCAAATTATACAAGTTTAAGGGAGAGTATGCCAAAAATTAAAATTAATTATTATTAATAGATTATATAAAGCATACCCATACCGAATTTCAGATGATTTGGAT